>NC_035449.2:39514106-40114106 GCF_002127325.2 Helianthus annuus
CCAAGCCATTTTGGAGAAATCGCAGTTTTTTAGGACCGAATTCGCGTAAAAATTCAGGTGTGGATCGCTTTTATGAACAATTCAGGATCGCTTTTTGGTCTTATTTCAGGATCGCTTATGTGGAATTAGTGTGGTTCGCTCTTGTGAAAAGTCTTGGATCGCTCAAAAATCATTAATTCTGGATCGCTCATAAATACATGTGTGAATCGCTTTTGTGAACTACTGTGGATCGCTCAAAAGTCAATATTAGGATCGCTTTTTGTGACAAGTGTGGCTCGCTTTTGAGACAGAGTGTGGACCACTCATAGATGTTACATGATAGTTCGCTTTTATGTCATCTTCTTCATATGACTGTCTGAGCATAACAGTTTGTCGGCTACACACATATGACTGTCTGAGCATAATTTGATTTGAATTATCGAAGATTAAATCTGGTACCGATTGGAAAATCATTTGAGATATATCTGAAATCACGTTATTGTGTCAGTTAGTTTGCATGTGAAGGCCCATGTGCATCAGTTTTTAGATTGTCGGTTCATTAAAATCACCTTTGCATGTGAAGCTTTAAAGATTTACATTTTTTTGTCGGCCACTTCCTAAGTAGTCCTATCACATTTCTGTTGAGTTCCAAAGTAAAGGTCCTATCACAGTTTTGTCGACACCTCCCCATCGCCCCACTTACCCAATCACTGAAGCCCACTACCCACCGCCCATTATTTTTCAAAGATCCAATCTCAGTTTTTTTTAAGTCATCATCCATTAAGAGCATAAGGCCCAATCCAGTTTTTAGAAGTTTGATATTTTGTTTACTAATGGTTTGTTTGTGTGTTTGAAGGTGATCCGAGGTGATTTGTCAAGTATTGGATATACGTCCGAGCGAATTCTCACTCGATTCGTTGTCGCCTAATCTTTGATAGTTATTTGATTGTGTGAAATTTTTGTATTAACTGAAAATCTGTCGCTGTGTATTTCTCATTACCGAATCCTGGATATGGATTTCTTTAATATGACTCAAGAAACACTTGATAAAAGAAATTTATTAAAGAAAGAATTTGATTCGTTTTCAGGTGATCCAGGAGAAAACACTAAGGATATCATTGGGAGATTTAGACTTCTTATTCGTTCAATGTCTGAAATTGGTATAACTAAAGAACCAGCAGAATGGGTTGAAAAATTTGTCAGTGCTTTACCGAAAGAAGAATGGGAAGATTACATCTTGAACCTGAAGAGTTCTGGAGAATTTTCTCAACTGACATTTGGTCCACTCGTTGAAAGAATTGAAGAACAGATAAGGATTAATGATGAAAAGAAGAAAAACCAAAATGGTGATCAAAGGGCAAAGGAAGAAAAGGCTTCAAAAGTTGGAGAATCTGTGAATAATGCATCAGTGTGTTTCAAATGTGACAACTTTAAGACTTATAATGACAAACTCGAAAAAGGTGCAAAAATGTTGGCATTGGAGATCAAGAAGTTGACAGATGAGAAGCAAGCTGATGATAAACAGATTCTTATGATTCAGGAAATTTGTGAGAAACTGAAAGTTGAAAATGACAAACTGTTGGGTAATTTGAACAGTTTGACATCAGAAAACAAGGTTTTGAAAGAAAATGTAAAGGTTTTTGAAAGCAAACAGAAATCATCAGAAAATGAAGATTTCTGGATAAAATTGGAGAACAAAAATCTGAAAGCAAATGAATCAAAATTTCAAGAACAGATAAACATTTTGACAAAAGAAAAGTCTGTTCTTGAAAATTTGAAAAATGAGAATGAAAAATCAATCAAGTCTCATCTTGAAAAAATCTCTCGGCTTGAAAGTGAAGCTGAGAATTCAAGAGTCAAGATCGAAGAACTTGAAAAGAAGTTGATCGGTTTTGTGACTTCACCTGACAAGTTGAATATTCCTTGTCCAAAACCAATCAACTCTGTTCCAATAAGTGACGTTGTCACAAACTTTGACTCTGTCAAAGTTGAAGATTGTGATGAGACACCTGATGATGAAAATGTTAAAAAAGAAAAACACAAATTGTTTTTAAATTTAAAAGAAAAATTTCAGAAAACTGTTCTACAATCGACTGAAAAAGGTGAATGTTCTGAACAGAAACCTTTGAAGAAGAAAGTGGAACAGAAACAAAAAGATAATAAAAGTTCATCGGGTCGATCATCCAATCAAAAGAAAAAATTACAAAAGATAAAAAATGAAAATTCTAAAATTGTTGGTAATAAGTGGTGCAGGTCAGACCACAGTGCTAAAACGTCAAATCCAGCAAAGTTGAGGAAGGAATATCATCAGGCCAAACAATGTTACGACTTGAGTGTTTGGTACAACGGTGATAACTGGTACGATAACAGAATGTGTTACAGCTGCGGCTATCATGGACACATTGCTGTTAATTGCCAGTACTGGAGATATGAGACCAGGAGGTGCAATAGTTGCAATATCAAAGGTCATATTGCCCGAGATTGCCCGAGGAGATCAATGGGAAGATCAAGGCTTATGTCTCAGAAAGTGGCAAGAATTCCAGTCAAGGTCAAGTCCGAAGAACTAAAAGTTCGAGAACCAAAAGTTCAACAACCGAAAGTTCTAGAGACGAAAGTTAAACTTTCTCAGGGGCAGAAAGACCGACTGAGGAAGAAGAGAAAGAAAGCGAGAGAATATCTCGAGAAGATTTTGTCCTCGGGTTCACCCGACAGATCGAATAAGAGTGTTGATGAATCGATTCACTCGACAACAAAGTCAAGCAAACCGAATTCGTCAGATGCAAATCTGAGGACGAAAGAGGAAAAGAAGAAGGAAAAGGTCGGCGATGAATCTGACGTGCCGAAGTCAGACAAGCCACCTTCAGGCGATGATTCTGATTCGTCAAAATCAGAAGAGCCACAAGTTGAGCTCAAAAGTGAAAATTCAGTTCCGCCAATGGATGACACAAACTTTCCACCATTGCGAACTGAAAATTTTAAACAAAAAGATGGTAAAGTGAAAATTTTGAATAAATTCTATTCTGAAAAGAAAGAATTTGATGTCGAAAAGGCTTTTAATGGAAAAGTGAAAAATATTTTTGGAAAGATGGTTGAGGGAAAGGTTAAAGGGGTTAAAGAATTTTATGAAACAAAAAGGAATGTTCAAACCCCGAGTGAAAATAACTCAAATACACCCAAGGCTGGTCAGGCTTGGGTGCCTACATTCGTTGCTTAAAATCCTGACTTGCCGGAGTTCCCAGGTTGGTAAGCGTGGAACATGAATCGGCACATTTCTTGAGAAATTTCACTCTGGTGATTTTTCGTCTTCAAAAGATAAATCAGGGACATTAAGTTGTACTTGATTCATCTTTCCTACAAATAGTAATTTGAAGAACAATGTGATGAAACCCCATGTTTATGAAATGTCACACAAAACTAATTTTCCGGAAAAACCATTTTGATTAAAACAAACTTAAGTGTTTTGAAATCATAATGGGAAAATAGTTTGTTGTGAGGGGGAGTTCTGATTGTTTACGCCAAGTGGATGGAGAATTGAAGTGATTCTCATCAAGTTGTCAACTTTGTACAGTTTGTTTCAAATTTTCTCAGAAAATCAAAATTGAAACATATTTTGATTTTAGGGGGAGAAAAATTAAAAAAAAAAATTAGAAAATTTGAAAATGTCAAAAACATTGAAAAATTAAAAACGAGTTTGGTTGTGAAAAAGAGGAAATGATAGTAAATCAGTGGACTATCACAGCATGCTAAAGAAATGAAATGTCAAATGTGATAAACGATCTCACTAAAGATGTGACGATAGGCTCAGCTAGACTAGTAGATTTGCGATAACGATACAAATATAAATGAAAAAGTCTAGTTCTAGTGGGAAACATGGTTGAAAGCATAGTACTTAGTTTTGTCCTTCTTGACTGTGTGCCTGCTCAGTAATCGCTGATTGTCGAAAGACATAAAACTGGTTAAGTTTGTGAACTTTCACTACTTTGCTGAAAAGTCGCTGTGATTGTGCATTTCATTTTGCAAAGATTTAAACTTGTTTGATTTTTTTTTATTTTGTTTAAGCATCGGACATCCTCTGCGTATACGGGAGTATCGACCTGGATGTTGTTGCCTAAACGTTCTGCTTTATTTTCTTTGGTGTTTCGTTTAAGCTTTGGACCTCCTCTGCGTATACGGAAGTATCGACCTGGTGGTTAAAGCCTAAACAACTTCAACTTGTTTTATTTTCTTATTTTGTTTAAACATTGGACTTTCTCTGCGTATACGGAAGTATCGACCTGATTGTTAATGTTTAAACATTCTGCTTTGTTTTCGCACATATCACAGTTGATGAAAGTTTAAAGGCATTACTTGAGTTAGTGTATTGCATGATGAGGGGATATGCTGAGATCGTGGGGTCCTTAAGAACTTAGTGCATAATTAATATACCTTAAACGTATCGGTAAGCATTTCGAAAGTTTTTAGATTGAGCTTAAGTGGACAACAATATCGTCAATCAACGTGAATCGTTTAGAACTTAAAATGAAATAAGCTTAACGGTGCGTGTGATGTGTCTCAAATACTGATATGATCCTCTTACACAAACTCACAAAAATATGTTTGTACATATTTCATTTCTGCATTTAATTTCTGTCTTTGCATTTATGTTTCTTTTTTGAAAAAATCCAAAAAGATTTTCGACAACTGATGTTGAAGAGCTGACATTCAAAATCTCAAAGGCTAAACATGATGAACAGACAGGTTGGTTAATTGATTTGAAATGTTTAAGATGATACATTAATTTGAATCAGAAATTGAAATGTTTCGAATTAGTTTGATAAAGTGTTAAATGTGATAATTCTCAAACGTTTAGTTGATTCATTAAGTTGAATCACAATATTGTTTGTTATAATAGAAAGGTTGAGATGTGCAGGTTTCAAATTTGTTGCTACGTAAAGCCAGACTACGATCCCAACAGCCGAGTCTAAGGGGGAGTCTGAAGACGAGCTCAAACGCTAAAGGAGCTTGTATCTGGAAAGCCAGGTGTCGATCCCAAAAAGCACGGAAGCTTGACGAAAGGGGGAGCCTGAAGATTCTGAAGAAAATACAGATCCTCTGGGATTCTGTTCGAGCAAGAGTATTTGAAGACTCTCACTAAAGATTCCGTCAACATCCAAGGGGGAGTTTGTTAGTGCAGTTGTCTGTCGACTACATCTTCGTTCGAGTTTAGAGAGAAAGTCAAGTCGCTATGAGTTTCGCTACGAGATTGACTATGGCAATATCCAAGGGGGAGATTGTTGATGCACGTAATGTCTATCGCCTTCGTCAATCCGAGTCGTAGTGAAAAGTCGAAAGGAATCTAGTGCATAACGTCATATTTAGTTAGAAATGGCAAGGTGGCAAACTTGTAATTAATGAGAACTATCATTAAAGTTGCCTTGACCATATAAATAGGGGATTATGTCATGAGTTAGTTAGATTTTAGGGTTTGAGTTTTTAGAGTTTTTGGAAGACTTCTCTCACATTTGTGTTGGTGGAGATCCAAGTTTAGAGAGAGACTTCTAGAGAGAGAAAGTAGAGAGAGAAAGTGATTGTAAACGAGATTCTTGTACCGTACACGTCAATTCTTGTAATGGATTCTCGTTAGTAGTACGTTATCGTGTGTTCGGTCACGTACGTTCACGGATTCCGCACGTGAAACGTTCGTTACGCAATCGAACGGTGCCAAAACCGGTCCTACAGAATGCCATGAGCTACATCCCAGTGGAAGCATAAGTCCTCTAGGTCAATGCGCGTGCACGAACTTGTTGGGTATAGTTGGGTTACCTTGGGTAGTCGACTCCTAAGCACCCGACGCACTCCGATTACTTTACTAAGCCTACGACTCGCCGGTTTTACGCTTTAATAAACTTGAATACGCTCTATGTGTTTAGTTTACGCCTTATCGATTTCTCGATTTGCCAATTTTCGCTCCTTGTTTTACCAAACGCGCAACTCGCACAACCATCGCAATCTAAAACGAAGACCGAATGCTCGCAACAAAACTAATGTCTAATTACTCGCTTACGCTCTCGCTCTCTCTCACCTCAACGCGTCCTCGCGTATTATAAATCAACCTGCATGTGTATAAGTACGAGTTACATATATATATATATATACATAATAATAAATGAATCATTGTGTGAGAACCTAGGGAGTTCGTGTCTCCTAAGTGGCTCCTATGTGGAATCTAATATATTAAATACGTTACAAGTTTTGATCACGCTCAATTGCATCGCAAACTCAAAAATCATTATGATCGAATCTCACTCCAAATATCTCTCTGTCTAGATGCCTTCCAACAACTCTACCTCGAGACGAATGGCTAGGAGAAGAGCCAAACGAAGCGCCGATAAGAGGATTGCCTCGCTTGTGACCAAGGAAGTGGTCAAACTCATTCCTCAAATTGTCGCTCAATTGCACTCTCTCAGCAACTCTCGAACCTCGGGAGACTCTAAGACGGAAGCGCCGCAATCTGCTTTTCTCTACAAACACTTCAAAGCCTGTGATCCGATGGAGTTCACGGGTGAAGGAGGTGTTTCCCAACTACTCTAGTGGTTAGATTCTATCGAAGTTACCCTTCGTCAAAGTGGGTGTCCCGATAGCTTCCGTACCACTTGCGCTACCGGAGTATTTCAATCGCGAGCACTCGAATGGTGGACTGTCGAACGCAACAAACGTGGGATCTCCGCAGCTTACGCTCTCTCCTGGGATGAGCTGAAGGAGCTCATGAAGGAAGAGTATTGCCCTCCCTATGAAGTCCAGAAGTTAGAAAATGAATTTTGGGAAATCAAGCAAGTCGAAGGTGACAATGCTGGCTACACCGCAAGGTTCAAACAACTCAGCATAATCTGCCTAAGCCAAGTCAACACTTCGGAAAAAGCCGTTCCAAAGTACATCCGCGGCTTGCCTGAGTGTGTGGGTGATTTTGTCGAAGCTGCAGGACCTGCTACCATCGAAGAAACCTACCGTTTGGCCGCATAGATCAATGACAAACGAGTTTTGGATGGATTCTTCTCCAAGAAGCCTGTCAAACAAGCTCATCAAGCAATCGTCATCAGTTCATCCGATGATTCTTCTGATGATTCTACAGCCAAATCTTCTGAAAATTCCTCCGAAGATGCCTCCAGCGAATCATCAGACGAATCCGCCGACAACACCGCATCATCTCAAGAAGATCAACCCGACCGCAAACGAAAGATCATGAGCCCAGACTCTTCAACAACTGGGTTGGCGCAACCAGAACCTCTCCGAGCAGCTCCAGTTCAAATGAAATGCGCCTACAACGGAGCTCATCCCCTGTGTTTCACATGCACATATCATCACCCGCCAGAAGCAAATTGTCGCTATTGCACAAATTGCAACTGGTATGGTCATCATACACAGTACTGCCGCGCAGGACCGCAACTTTGAGGAGTTTCAGCAACAACCGCAGCCTCCACAAAAGTCCTCCCCAGCAACGTTATTTTTCTTCTAATGTTGTTGTGATAATACGACTTATCGCCGTTAATCCCTTTTATGTATGGAACTTGTTTCATCGATCGTCGCATGTGGATTCTATTTCTCTTATACTTGCGCACCATCTAAATGTTAGCACTATGTACTATATAATATACTTTACCCCTATCATGCGTTCTTGAGATGAAGTACGATAAACGTGCAAGAATCAAGTTAATCACGGGTGCACACGGGATTATTTTGGTTAGTGCACGAAGATCGTAGTGAATTTCAATGATGCCTTTATGTTCAGGGCATGGTTAAGCGTGGTGGATACGCCGCTGGTACTTCCTATATATAAGCGTCTTGACCATGTCCGACGAAGTGTGACACCTATTCACGGAACAGAGGCGTATGGTTTAAACATGACGGTGTTTTCGCCATGCTAACCAAAGTTTTGTGAAGAAAGTGCCATGTGGAGTTGGAACGTAGACCTATTATATTATTATAGTTATTTTCGACACACTACACTCAATCGCAAGGCGTAACAAACTAAATCGCATTACTGCGAGAGACTTTCGTAAGTTTGCAAACGCAACGCAATCGCCTCATCGATGGACTTTGGTAAGTCTACCCCGCAGGGGTATTGCAGCGATACAAGACTGGTCGTAAGTCCACAACGCAACTCAGACGCAGTTTTGCTGAAATCTACCTCGCAATTAAAATCGCTCATTATGTGGCTCGTAATCGCAATCACATCTTGAGCGTATCTCGCAATCTCAACCACTGGTTGTTGATTTTGTGTGAATCTAAATCGCTTATTATATGGATCGCTTATCATGGATCGCTAGACGAGTATCGCTAATCACGCGCTGCTTTTCGCTTAAACGCATTTCGCGCCTATCTCATCGCTCCAATACTCTTATCGATGTTCGTGTTGTCTGTGTTATGTTAGCACACACGACCTCGCTTCACGAGACAAAGCTAATAGGGCTAAAACACGGTGATGTTTCAACCGTATTAGCAGACTTTCGTGAAAAAAGGCCATGTGGGTTAATGTTAGTTAAAATTGTGGAGTATTCAACTCAATCGAATCGCATATCTTCATCACTTGCAGCGCATCAATCGTCACTTATCGCACATTATGTGCAATTGTTTATCGCTATTCGAATCATCGCTCATCGCTTGGGAGTCTTCGCAGGTTTGTAGTATTAGGATACATGACATCGCTTCACGAGACGGAACTAATGTGGACAAACGTGGTTTTTGCCATATTAGCAAACTCTCGTGGAAACATGCCATGTGGGTTTTATGTGGGAACGAATCAAAATCGCATTATTCACCATCGAAGTCGTAATAATTCGTCATCGCTTATCGCTCGTCGTCTATCCAAACGCGCCATATCAATGTTTCGTGTGACCAGACTACTCGCACTCGCTATCGACGCTTTGTTCGCAATCCGACTCGCTTCTATCTTCAACTCGGTCTAGCATCCTAACGCTTGGACCGAGGGAAACGAAATTCTATCCGTGTCTTATCGACACACATGACACCGCCTCATGAAACAGAAGTGATATGAGCAAAACATGGTGGATACGCCGCTGGTACTTCCTATATATAAGTGTTTTAATCATATTAACAAACTTCCGTGGTAAAGTGCCAAGTGGGGCTCGATGTAAATTATTTTTCCGTACTGTTAAAGAAAACCAATTTTTATAAAATTTTATTAAAACCATTGGACAAATGAAGTTTCCTTACAACGTGGAGAAAACATCGAATCAGTGTAGCTCCTTGCCCAATGGAAGTTTCATGAGTCCAGTTTTCCTTTAAACTTTTGCAATATCAGAATGCAATATCAGGAAAGTTTTTCTTAAATTAGCTTTACCATCGATTTCTTTTAAAATATGTAAACTTAGAATCTTTTATTAAACTAACAAAAAAACCCCTTCCCATAGCGCTAGTGTGGACATCGATACAGTTGACGCCACGCCATGAGAAGATTTTCTTAAACAAGTTTCTCCGAATATTAATTGACTATTCGTAAATTTGAAAACGCTTTGGAATCGCTTTTGTGAGTGTTATCGCATTTGGTTGTTCGATTAGTATTTATCCGTCGCTCTCGCTGGTCTCCGCAAAGCTCTCGCATGGTAACTCTCTATCGACCGCACGCTTATTTTGACGCTTGTAATCGCTACTCTCATTCGCATTGACTCCCACGACCCTTCTTGTGGATTAATTTCGGGACAAAATTTCCTAAAGCAGAGGAGACTGTAACAACCCGCACATTCGTGCGTTGTTACTATTCGTTATACTCGTTACGCCTAGCACCAGAGATTCGGATCATAATGTACCTTTATCGCATACATCGCTATATCGCAGTATATTCGCTATTTCACGTATTTAATCGCTATTACAACGCTATTTTTGCAAATACTAACACTCACGATAACGTTGAGTGAGGACCTATTCTACCCTCCTCGATAGTCGTGAGGTGTCGCAACACAAACAATTGACGCTGACAAAGACTTTCGGGGGTGTACCATCCCTCCAGTCGTCGTGACGATGATGGCAATGCGAGCAAGTAGTACCCCGTCAGTCATTGTGGCACAGCACATCACATCGAAAGCGCACCCGTGACCACGCGCAACTCGATCATCGCACCGAGTATTGATGGTATGAATACGTATATACGACCCTTTGTGATTAGTTATAATAAATAAATAAATAATAAACAAATATATGAAAATGTGTGACTGATGTGCGTAAGTGTGTATATGTTTTAGATGTATATTTTAAGCCCTTTTTACACTTTTAGCCAAGTTTTAAATTTATAAAACATGATATTTACTAACACTAAACACATATATGGGCAAGTGCACCCATCGTGGACGTAGTATAGTGTTGGTAAGATACCGAGGTCGTCCAAGGACACAAGAGCTTTTAGTACCGGTTTATCCTTAACGTCTAACCAAATCAAAATGTTAGAAAAAGGTTTTTTTTTAAACTAAGAAAATAAAACTAACTAAATGCTGAAAAATAAAATAAAAATAAAAACAGATAGACAAGATGAATCACTTGGATCCGACTCGTGTATTAGTATAACCTTTGATTATTTTCGCACTTTTGCACTTGTTTAAGAGATTATCTTAGTTATTGTAGTAGGCCCCTCTTTTGAAGGCGACGTTACCCTCAACCCAGTAGTTTGAGTCAGCAAGGATACAATCCTAAAGGGTCGGATTATTGAAAGATAATGAATTAAGTTATTAATGCAAATTGTGGTAGGCCCCTCTTTTGGAGGTGACGTTACCCTCGACTAAGTAGTCTGAGTCAGGAAGGATACAGTCCTAAATAGCCGGTTATAGTATTAATAGTAGTTAACTTATGAGGGGGTCAAAGAGTTTGGATCCCTGCCATCCAATACCTTTGGGTATTGAAGGAGATCCTACTAAATTTGACCCAGGTCCCTTGCAGGACCTCTAAACGCTGAACAAGGGCAAGACCCTTACCAAACCGTTCCCTTAACCCCCGACCAGGTAGCCAACATACCTCCATATAGACCGTGGAGATATGAATGGTGAAAATCTTTTATTTTATATAGACAGTAAAATAATGCCAAGACACCACGGACAAATGATAAGGAAAAGTCACTTTCAACATAAGCAACTAGTTATTAAAGTCATTAATACAAAACCAAATAAAAAGTGCAAAAGATTAAAAATAAAAAGTATTATACTAAACACTTGTCTTCACCAAGTGATGTAAGAGACTTAGGCAAACATGGCCTTGATTGTCAAGAACTCTTACGATCAATCTTGGATCCCGAGACGACTCACACACTCTATGATGGACAATGGATGATGGTGGTGGATGATGGTGTTGTGATGGTGGTGGGTGGTGGATGAAGTGTGAGAGAGGTGGTGTGCCAAGGGATGAGTTGCAATGAAACCAAGCACTCCTATTTATAGGCTAAATAGAAGCCTGGGCACGGCCCCGTGTTTGCTGGGCATGGCCCCGTGCCTGTCGGACAATCTCTCTCCTCATTAATTGTAATTCGCAATTACAATTAATGCGCCTGCAGTACTTTCGCCACGCCCCCGTGTTCACTGGGCATTGCCCCGTGGTGGGCAATAGAAGCTTCTATAGGTTTGTCTTATCTGCTGTTTCTTGGGCACGGCCCCGTGCTGGCTGAGCACGGGGCGTGTTCAGTCTTCTACCTTCTCTGTTTTGCTTGGGAGGATGCCGTCGAGGGGTCGGGCAATCCACTTATGTTCCTTTTCTTGTATTTATGTTAGATTTAGCTGTCTTTTTGCTTCTTTTGTTAATTTGAGCTCATTTAATCCTGAAAATACAAAAGGAAGACAAAAACACTCTTTTTCCAACATTAGTACTTAAAAAGGGTTAGTTTTATGCCTCATTTGATGTAATTTATATGTTGCATTTTACACACATCAAATATCCCCACACTTGAATTTTTTCTTGTCCTCAAGCAAAACTCTTTAATACGTGGCTTACACTCCCAAAAGGAACGGGTAGAAGAGAAGGTTTTGGCTTGTCATAGAGTGTCAGGAATCCAAGATCTTTTATTGGGTTTTATTTTTATTTATTTACAATCCTATTCGTTATGATTTATTTAGAACGTTTCATAAGAGAAATTACTTATTTGGGCATAACATGCCTTTTTAAAATTCCTTATATACAAGTTCACATACCTCACGGGAGAAATCACTCACACTCGGCCGAAGGTGTATTTTTTTAGTGAATCACTCGAGAGCGGCATGGAACTTATTCCTACCATAGGCTTGCCAAGCAATCAATCCTCCTCCTTTTTAACTTTATACCTTTGTAAATATCAAGAGGACTTTTTGGGTGAAGGCTTGGGCTAAAGGTGGGTGGTTGGGTTAGTGGTTAGTAGAAAAGGGCGAAAAGCGTAAAAAGCGTCGGTTTTCGTAAAACATTTTGTTTTAGTGACTTTTTATCCTTAATGAAATATTTCTTCAAAGAAGCTTTTGTTTTAGGAGCTTTGTTTGTTTATTTCTAACTTCATTGTAAAATTCTTTCTCTTTTTTTTTAATCACACGAAAACCGAGCTAGTTACTAAAATAAAGGGTAAAAATAAAAAGGGTTTTTGGTGGGTAAAAAGGGTTTTGGGTTAAGAAATGAAAAGGTTTAGGCTCAAAGGGGTTAACTAGGGGGATTTTTGGGTAGGTGAAAAGAAAAATAAAAATAATGGTTTTGAAAGAAAAATGGTTAGTCCTAATGCCTCCATCATTTACTTACTTGGGTTTAAGTTGGTAAGGACCGGGAATGAATTGTCGTGGCAAGTTCTAGAGTCGTAAGAACCAAGTGGCTATTCACACAAGAAACGAAAAATGAGCATTTAGCGTAAAGATGTATATTTGTATGCTCAATAAAGGCTCAAAACTCACTTTTTGTGAGAATAGGTTTTTTTTGTGATCAAGTATATATAATCGAATTTTAACTAAGCTTGTTATGCTGTTCATAATTTTCTTATGTTGGTTCTTTTTATCACAACGCTATCGGTTGTAAATTTGTAAAAATATAACCTTGTTAGTCTTAGAATTCCCAACTTAAACTTTAGACAAGTAAAAAAAAATGAAAATTTTTGAAAAAAATATTTGGGGTGATTAGCGGTTCCAATAGAGTTTTGTGTAAGGCTTGTTATTAGGACTTGCAAAATTCAAGGTTTTAGTATCCCTCCCACACTTAAATTACACATTGTCCTCAATGTGTCCCAAAAATAAATTTTTAGGTTGATTGAATGTGTAACATGGTGTTAAAAGCAAAAATTTATGTTACTGGCGGTCTGGACACGGCCCCGTGGTGACCAGGCATGGCCCCGTGTTCAGGTGCCAGTAACGATAATTAAAGAAAAGAAACAGAAGCCTGGACACGGGGGCGTGTCCGGTGAACACGGCCCGTGTCCAGTTATCTGAACTGGGCATTTTTCTGCAGGGTGTTCAGCACGGGGCCGTGTTGGCTGGGCACGGCCCGTGCTGAACTTACTGTAATAGAGAAATTGTTGTCGGGTGGCCTTGTTCTTGTGCATGGGGCCACGTTTCTCGTTTCCCTTATCATCCTTTACCACCATGAGAGTGTTTTATTTATTATGATCCATTCAACCCTTAAAACCATTATTCCATTAAAACCATAGAGAGATCTTACATAGTCCTAAATTTATATTAAGCTAGATAAGAAAACACAAGAAGCATTAAACCATGGAGTTCTAGCCTACACGTTATTTTAAGTAGCAAAATTTCCAAGAAGCTAGTAGTCTTGGTTAGATGTGGCCTCATAGAACTCCTTCTTCCGGGTGTGGCTTTCCTCACATGTCGGCGAGCCACTCCTCCACCTCCCTTGGGAGGAGAAAAGAGGGCTCGTTGGCGTTGGTTTGAGGAGTTGCGACCTCCACCGGGATTTCTTGTTGATGCTCTATGGGAGGTTCCACCGGAATTTCATTCCACCCGGTATGGTTATTAACTTCAAGCGCTAGGTTCCAATCCTCTTGAGGAAGGACCGGTTCCATCGGGGGTGTTACAAGAATATTTAACCTCTGGTGCAAGAGGTTAATCTCTTGGAAGCTACTCTCAAGTCCCACCGTAAGATCGTTAATACGGTCGATTAGGACCTCCTCTACTGACGTCATTTCGTCGAGAGCCTCCCTTAATGCTATGACATAGTGCACAAGTGTAGCTTCAATGGAGGGCCTCCTTCGTCTTCGACTATTTGATGAATGCACGGAAGATGTTTCGCTGTTTTCACTCGACATTCTACGAAAAATAAACTGAAAATAGTTTATTTGCTAAAACAGTAGACCGGACACGGCCCCATGCTCATTGAACACGGCCCCGTGTTCATCTTTCTGCAGAGTTTTTGGAGCAAGGAAACTTGAAGTTTTAAGTTATTTTCTGAACTTGTGGGGTCTTTTTAAACATTAGTAACTTAAAACAATGTTATACAACATATTTTTGCTAAGATTCCTTGAACAAAACTCAACAATCCCTACCACAAAGCTTGAAAATTCAAACTTTAATGGAGGTTCTTGGAGAAAGATGAGGAAGAAGGAAATGGTTAAAAGAGGAAAGGACAAGATGGGTTGTTGGAACCTTCTTTTAGAACATACCTAGGATAGTTGAGAGAAGATTCCTTCAAATCTCTATCCCAAGTTGTTCCAAATGTGCAGAATTCTTGGCTGTATTTATAGAAAACGACAGCATCCTGGACACGGACCCGTGTTCAATGGGCACGGCCCCGTGTGCAGATAGAATTCTAACACAGTTTGTCCGTATTCTGACGTAAGGGTCAGAAGGGAATCTTTCGGTGAGCACGGGGGCGTGTTGGCTGGACACGACCCCGTGTCGAGAGGCTGGTTATGAAGCTTGTCTAGTTTTTTTTTAAGGAACTTAATCGTATCGGGTGGTTCTTGACTGTTTGGAACAACCCCAAAGTGCCTAAGATACCTTAATTGTCCTAGACTAAGGCGAGAACGCAAGAGCTTGTCGGTGAGGGTAATTCGTATTTTTATTCTAGGTGGACAAGTCCAACCCTTTCCCGGGCTCTCGTTAAAGAAGGTATATGCCGAATCGCTCAGGTCTATGTATGCACCGAACGAAGTCGATGGAGAGTCCTTCACGGCACAATCGGCACAGGGACGACTATCGTCCAAGTCTTTGCTAGGTATGAAGGTATTTTTGGGAGCAGCGAGGTTGTTGGAATGCGATCCCAACATTTCTTCATGGTCATCGTCTTGGGGTGGATTAAGGAAATCTTTCCTAAGCTCTTTTTACCAATTTAAAATTAGATCTTCTAGTTGAAATAACTCGTCAAGGAGCATTTCTCCTAAAATATCTAGCTGGGCGCATTCGAGGGAGAGATAGTGATTATTTTTACTTTTGCCCCTCTTAAGGTTATAGGGAGACGGTGGGTCTATGTAGTGGGGCTTATAATTTAGAAAATAACATTCTAATTCTTTATGTTGGCCTCCACATAATTGACACCACGTACCATAAGAGTGCTGAAAGTAAAAAGAATTACCATCACTCATGTTTGTGTCAGAAGTTACCAACCGCCGGGATCTAACGGTTCTGTTTTCTGTAAGTGAATCTTGGGCACGGGGGCGTGTTGAGTGAGCACGGCCCCGTGTTCAGCTTACTATCTGATTTAAAACAAGATTGCCAGTTCCAATGATTGAGCACGGGGGCGTGTTCAGCAGGCACGGCCCGTGCTGAGCTCTGCAAAAGCTGAAAACTATGAAAATCCTAAAAATTAAAAAGAAAAATAAAAAAAATGATTAGGCCGTTGATTCCTAACTTTCTTAAAATCCTTGTGTCCCCGGCAGCGGCGCCAAAAACTTGATGCGCGTAAGTGTGTATATGTTTTAGATGTATATTTTAAGCCCTTTTTACACTTTTAGCCAAGTTTTAAATTTATAAAACACGATATTTACTAACACTAAACACACATATGGGCAAGTGCACCCATCGTGGACGTAGTATAGTGTTGGTAAGATACCGAGGTCGTCCAAGGACACAAGAGCTTTTAGTACCGGTTTATCGTCAACGTTTAACCAAATCAAAATATTAGAAAAAGGTTTTTTTTTTTTAACTAAGAAAATAAAACTAACTAAATGCTGAAAAATAAAATAAAAATAAAAACAGATAGACAAGATGAATCACTTGGATCCGACTCGTGTATTAGTATAACCTTTGATTATTTTCGCACTTTTGCACTTGTTTAAGAGATTATCTTAGTTATTGTAGTAGGCCCCTCTTTTGAAGGCGACGTTACCCTCAACCCAGTAGTTTGAGTCAGCAAGGATACAATCCTAAAGGGTCGGATTATTGAAAGATAACGAATTAAGTTATTAATGCAAATTATGGTAGGCCCCTCTTTTGGAGGTGACGTTACCCTCGACTAAGTAGTCTGAGTCAGCAAGGATACAGTCCTAAATAGTCGGGTTATAGTATTAATAGTAGTTAACTTATGAGGGGGTCAAAGAGTTTGGATCCCCGCCATCCAATACCTTTGGGTATTGAAGGAGATCCTACTAAATTTGACCCAGGTCCCTTGCAGGACCTCTAAGCGCTGAACAAGGGCAAGACCCTTACCAAACCGTTCCCTTAACCCCCGACCAGGTAGCCAACATACCTCCATATAGACCGTGGAGATATGAATGGTGAAAATCTTTTATTTTATATAGACAGTAAAATTATGCCAAGACACCACGGACAAACGATAAGGAAAAGTCACCTTCAACATAAGCAACTAGTTATTAAAGTCATTAATACAAAACCAAATAAAAAGTGCAAAAGATTAAAAATAAAAAGTATTATACTAAACACTTCTCTTCACCAAGTGATGTAAGAGACTTAGGCAAACATGGCCTTGATTGTCAAGAACTCTTACGATCAATCTTGGATCCCGAGACGACTTACACACTCTATGATGGACAATGGATGATGGTGTTGTGATGGTGGTGGGTGGTGGATGAAGTGTGAGAGAGGTGGTGTGCCAAGGGATGAGTTGCAATGAAACCAAGCACTCCTATTTATAGGTTGAAAAGAAGCCTGGACACGGCCCCGTGTCCGCTGGGCACGGCCCCGTGCCTGTCTGACAATCTCTCTCCTCATTAATTGTAATTCGCAATTACAATTAATGCGCCTGCAGTACTTTCGCCACGCCCCCGTGTTCACTGGGCACGGCCCCGTGGTGGGCAATAGAAGCTTCTATAGGTTTGTCTTATCTGCTGCTTCTTGGGCACTACCCCGTGCTGGCTGAGCACGGGGCATGTTCAGTCTTCTGCCTTCTCTGTTTTGCTTGGGAGGATGCTGTCGAGGGGTCGGGCAATCCACTTATGTTCCTTTTCTTGTATTTATGTTAGATTTATCTGTCTTTTTTGCTTCTTTTGTTAATTTGAGCTCATTTAATCCTGAAAATACAAAAGGAAGACAAAAACACTCTTTTTCCAACATTAGTACTTAAAAAGGGTTAGTTTTATGCCTCATTTGATGTAATTTATATGTTGCATTTTACACACATCAGTGACCAAAACTATCGTAACGCGCAACCCACGGATCGAAACGCCAAAACGTAGCTCGCTGAAGGACATCCGAACGGATAGGCCGTCCGGATGGATGGGCCAGCCGAATGGCTAGGCCAGCCAAATGGCTGGGCCAGCCGATCGGATGGGCCAGCCGAATAACTGGGCCGGCCGAACGGACAGCCCACACTCCCCTTTCTTCCCTCTCTTGCCTATAAATACCTCACTCACTCACCATTTGCTCTGATGAGAAGCTCCCATTCGACCAGCATACTCTTGGACTATTTTTTCTCGATTCCTCGTGATTCTTGTAAGTTTCTAGCCTAAGTCTTGTACTTCTAAGATCTACATTCAATTCTACACCTTTCTACCTTCTAAATCTCAACTTTTAACCGTGAATCTCTGGATTTTGGGCATTCTAGGGTGATGTCACCATGGAGTTCTTATGAACTACAAGGGTGATGTCATCCCTTGAGGAATGACTCGGACCTGAGTGATTTCCAAACGTTTTTACATAAGTCTCGTCTAAATCTAAGTTTTCTAATCAAGGAGTTATGAGATTTCTATGGACTTCAGGTGTTTCAAAGATGATGTCATCATAAGTTCATATGAACTTCAAAGGTGTAACCTCGTTTTTAACATAAACTGCTCGAAACTAAGTGATTTCATCTGTTTTTATAACAAATCTCACCTAAATCTACGTTACCTAGCCAAGGTGTGTGTGAATTCGGGATAAACATGGGGAAAAACCATCAAGAACGGCCAGATCTGATGGAACAGGGTAGTTCCCGGCATTAGAACGGGTCGGATTGATGGGACTTCAGTTGTTTAACACAAAGGCACACCATCTCAGTCAAATCACCTGTAATCTTTCCAAACCCATCAAAGTGTGACTTGATCAGGACGTTGGAACGAATTGCCATCCGATCGGACTGCTGTCCGATCGAACAGCAAACAAGTTCCAACCGTCCGATCGGACAACTCATCTAACCATTAAATACTGTCCGAACGGACAGGTCTTCGAATCAAAATGCCAAGCCGATCGATCAGGTCCAAACCAGCCGATCGGATAGCATGTTAATCGACGGACAACATGTAACCGATCGGATATCATGATAACCGATCGAACAACATGTTAACCGATCGGACAACATGTTAACCGATCGGATAGCATGATAACCGACCGGACAACATGTCAGCCGACTGGACGAACCCCAAGGTATCGATGTCCGATCGGATCAACCTCCAAACCTCGGTCTTTTCGCCACCATTTAACGAGCTATTCATCACTTAACAATCTGTAACCAGGGCAAATCAGACGCACTCTTAACCGATCCAAATCAAGTTGTGTTTACTTGCCAAATACGCACTGTGAGTATACTTGAACCCTTTTTGCTTATCGCACTTTTGGGTGTAATATACGTTCTATCGAAAATCACATCAAATGCTAAAACTATTTATCACTTGCGAATGACATACGTGCATAGTTATACGTGATGCTAGTTGCATATGTGCTAGGACTTATACTCGCGATGTCCCACCACTACTAGTATAGTACTATTGCACCAGACTGGGTCTAGTATGCCATCGAGAATCGAGCATCGAGGACTTAGCTGGTAGTATCAGTTTTATGAGTATGTATGTCGTGTATCCCGTTTATGTATGTAGGAAATTCGCAACACTTTTAATCCATTATGCTATTATATATCAAACCTGTATACTCGCCAATACTTTTGTATTGACATTATTTTAACGTATGTTGCAGGTTAGATCGCAGGCTATCTCAAATCAAGCTAGGAAGTCTAGAAACTCACCTAAAATCTAGGTTGTCGGATTGGTATTGTTCAAGAGGACAAGAAATCTGTGATAACATATAAGATTGTATTATTTGTTAGTATGGGATAACGAATGTAATAAATATTATCGCAATATAGTTGTTATGGATTCACTTGAGCAATTTGATTCGCCTAGTGCCGCGCCCCGATGATTCCGCCATCGGTTGGGGTGTGACATAAATAATAAAGGATTTTTTACGACTAATTGCCCCATTTTAAGTACTTTTTTTTTGTCAATTTTAATAACTATACACATATGTATATTGTCAGTTTTAAAATTATACATATGTGTACATAATAAAACATATATGTATGCAACTTATTTTACAATTTTAAACATGTATTTACACATATATACACTAGAAAAAACCTGTTTAGACCATAATCTTCCTCTATACACATATATCTATAATCATTTATACACATTTGTACATATATGTACATCTATACTTTATAATCATGCATGAGTGATGGGAATTTTAGGATAACCAAAAAATAAAAACTTTTTTCCTCTTAATTTATAAATACACCCCTAAAATGGGGGTAAATTGGTCTTTCAAACAATAATTATATTTTAGCCCCAATCTTGTTACATTTAAATCCTTAAGTTTTAACATAATTATGGGTTATTAGTTACACTTTTCTCCCTCCACAACAAACTTATAATTCTTTTACGTATTCTTGTCATATCTTATAAACTATAATGTTTTAAAAAAAATCCAAAAGTACCGTGACGACTTACTCATTTTTGTCGACGTTTCAATAGTTGTCTTGGTCAGTATTGACGTGTAGATAGACAATGCCTTAGTGTACAAGTGATTAAAGCCCAACGTACTTACTCATTATCCCAGAATATTTAATAGCTAGAGAACGTCAAGTGATTAAACCATTATCTTTAACAAAATTATAGATAATTAATTAGTAGTTACGCTTTATCCCCTTATGAAAAATTACCCCCCTCCCCGGATTTTTAAATGATCATAACTTTTTGGTACGTTAATATTTTTTTTTAAATTACACCATATACATGAGTATTTTTTTTTCTCTTTAATTTGAGTATAGTATTTCTATTGTTTTTTTAACTAAAAAATTTGATATGATACTTGATTAACAATGTATAATGGAGAGTAATAACTGAATCGTTAATCGAAATCAACAAAAAATTGAGTTAACTTAAAATTGATTAACCGAAACTCGAATTAACCAAAAACAATTATCGGTTTTGTAACCTCATTTAACCAAAATTAATTGAATCAAACCATTCATATTTTCATATATTTCTAGCTTTTATACCTTTAGTCTATGTATTTCATATTTGTACCCCCCATTTTATGTATTTATACCTCTATTTCATGCATTTATACCTAAATTTCATATATTTCTAATAAAAAATTTTAGCCTATGTTTGGTTTTGGCTAGTAACCAAAATTTAAAAAAAAAAAAAAAACCAAAAACCGTCAATCTAACTGAATAAAACAAACCTATTAACTGAAAACGGTTTGATTAATAAAGTAGACTAATCGATGACAGATTTCGGTTGAGGATAATAATCTAACCAACTGAACAATGCACACCGTGGCAATGTCTGTGTTTCCCGCCGCATCGTGCGCGTACCTATCCGTTATTAACCAAAATTGGTTATCAGTGCACAATAACTATATCGTAAACCTAAACAAAACGAAAACCAAATGAAATCAACCAAAAACTGAAAATCGAATTAACCAAAAACCGGTTATCAGTTTTTTTTACGCTCGTTTAACCAAAATTTAGCTGAACCGAACCGAATCGAATCATTCGTATTTTGATATATTTCTAGCTTTTATACCTCTAGTTTATATATTTCATATTTTATATCTCCATTTCATATATTTATACTTTCATTTCATGTATTTACACCTCTATTTCATATATTTCTAAGCAAACGTTTTAGCCCAAGTTTGGTTTTTACTATTAACTGAAATTAAATGAAGCAAACCGAAAGCCATCAATCTAACGGAATAAACCGAAGTGATTATCCAAAAACTGATTGGTTAATAAAATAGACTAAACGATGAATTTGGTTTCGGCTTCGTTTGAGGATAATAACTGAATCGAACGATCCATGCACAACGCTCTCGCTACATCATGCGGACATCCTGCTAGTTAACAAACATATATATGTACACATGTGTATAATTATAACAAAAAAAAAACTAATAGGAAATGGGGCGATTTAACAAAAAAAAAAATTAACTTTTTGGAATTTTTTTCTTAGGAAAATGTGTGGTATGGATGACTTCTCACGTTTCTTAATTATCCTAGTTTGCTTATTTGTATAATATATTTAAAATAATTTATTATTTTAAATAATTGGTTACTGGGTCACTGGTTTAAAAATCTAGAAACAAGAAACAAGCTAGAGTGCAACAACAGTTGGTCACTGGGTCACTGGTTTAAAAATCAAGAGTATTTTTTTGGACATTCTTCAATTATCCGATATCTGGGATTGCAAACTGTAAGGACCTGTAAAAATGTCCCAAAATACTTTGTAAGTGGAAACCCGGACCCCTAAAACCCTAATCCTTGTGAAAAATCAAGAAATTCAAAATTTATTGATTTGTCGCGGGCCGCGTAAGACTCAAGGAAAGCTTACGCGGGGCCCGACAGCTTGATAGTTCGCCGGATAAGCTTTAGGCCACGTGTCAGACACGTGGCAAGCCTACACGTGACACGGTAGCCCTAGCAGTTGCTAGGGTGGCCCTCGCGGGCCGCGTAGGATTCCTTCTGAGTTTACGCGAGTCGCGACAAACTCAATTTTCAGCTTTAAAATGTACGTAGCATGGCCATTCCCTTCTGCTCGAAAACTTTCACAAAAACAGCTTATATTCTGTTCGAATTTTCACTTAAAGTATCGAAACGCCGCTATGATAACAGGGTAATAACTCGATCACTGCTACGATACAATGTTCGATCGATTGAAACCGATCCGATGGATGTTTAAGTGCTGCCTGAATTCGGGCTATACTTTGTTATTCGTCGTGTGGGTTTTAATTTCATGAGTTTATCGTAAATGTTGTATTAAGTTACTGACCTAGTTTCGTGTGCATTGTTATTTAACTAGGTTACCAAGCTTAATCAGTAGGCAAAACTCTTTCCAACTAAACTTGCAATGTGAGTCATTCTCTTTTAATCAAATTGTTTCCAAAACCCTATTTACTTTCAAAGTTATAATTACAGGGATTAAGACTTTGTAGTCTTCAGTTATAGGCGGTATGTGCGGTTTTGTATACATTACTTGATAATCATCACCATTGGACAACGGGTTAGCCAATGGGTGATATGACCATAGTCACAGAATCGGGTAGAGTGACAAATACCGTCGGGTAATTGGTTGATATAAACATTGTAATCACCTTTAATGCTGTAATTTTTAACAATGTGTCGTTTTGTGCAAATTGAATGACTCGCCAGTATTTCCCCGCTGATAAAATCTTTTTAAAGATGTTTCAGGTGTGATTTACTGTGAACCAGGAAACGTGCCGCGTAGCACTACCAGCTTGGATAAAGTGGCTCAATAAAATAAATAAACATGTTTTTGTAAATAGGGAATTTCCCCGTGAAATTCCTTGATTGTAAATTACGGGGTTTGTCCCGAAACATGAAATAAAATAAAGGAGTGTTTTCAGTTTCAACGATCCTGTTATCATTTCCGCTGCCAAATTAAGTACAAATACCACGGGTTTCTGTCCCGCGACATTCGAACCAGGAAACTGGGTCGGGGGCCGTGACACAAACCAGTGTTGTCCCCTATGTTCCCTCCCAAGTGCTTATCATTGATCACAACCCACCACTTTCGGACCCTGTGCAATATAGCCAAGTTGTTGGGGATTTATAGTCTGCCACTCTCTCTCGCCCAAATATTGCTTTCGTTGTGAACCGTGTATGTCAATTCATGAATGCCCCCACAGAGAATCATTGGTAGGCTGTTAAACGCATCCTATGCTACTTAAAAGGGACTAGCAATTTGAGTCTTGTTATCCGTTACACATTGGGCTCCTCCTTACAGGTCTTTACAAATGTCCATTGGCAAAACCAACTGTCCATGGTCTAGGCTTTCTTTGACTCTGATAGGCGGGTTGCCCTATTGATCATCGATCCGCTAGAGGGTTTGCCATTTATCTTAGATCAAATCTTATCTCTTGGTCTGCCCGTAAACAACGAACAATTGAGTACAAGGAACTTGTTGATACTGTCGCTGAATTGATTTGGTTAAAGTCGCTTCTACATGAACTCGGTCTTTTCAGTTAAAAAGCTGCCCATCCTTTGGTGTGACAGTTTGGGAGCCACCTACCTTTCTGTCAATCCTGTTTTCCATGCTTGAACAAAACACATTGAGGTTGACTTTTACTTTGTTCATGAACAAGTGGAACAAATAAAACTAAATGTTCCATGTGATAAAGTTGCAGACGTCTTCACCAAGCCACTTCCTTCTTAGCGCTATTAGAACTGATAATTAAACTTAATTATGTTTGTTATGTATATGTTAGTTTATAACTTATAATTACGATAGTTATGATAACCTATGGTGATGATGACAAGCGGGTGCATTCAAACTGCCATAGGCAGTTATTCCCGCCAAGATGGAACCGCCAAAACATCACCTATATATATGTAATGTCCGGCAATGTATTCCAACACCAAGACAATTTGCCATTTATCTGAATTGTCCATTCCTATTCCTTTCAGTTTCCGTGTTCAACAATATTTCTGTATATTCGTTTTCTGATCATCATGACTATCGAATCATCGATACCAAATTACTCCGCTGCAAGTGTGAACGATGACCAACAAGCGCTTCTTGTGTTTAAGGTCCAAGTTGCAAATCGTTTCCCGGTCTCAACTTGCGTGGAAAATGTTAGACTAAGAGTCTTATAGTTATTATTAACGTTAGTCCAAGAGACTTATATTTATTATTCTAGAGGATTCTAAAATGTAACTTCTAGCCTCCTATAATGGGCTGCTTTGTATCCTCTTTTTATCAATAACAGAATACACGACAATTACAGAACCATACGGTTCATTGATCTCTGACTATGTGTGTGACCCATAAAATGACAACAGGTATAGAGATAAAATGAGGTTTTTAGTTACTGAGTTGATATATTGAATACACAGCATATGCCCAATTTATAGAAAACGAAAACAAGAATAAAAGGCAAGACAATAAATGGCTGAGCTGTAGTCTTGGCTGTAAAACAGCTGCGATTGGGCTGGAAATCCTCATAACAAATCTTCAATCATTCTCTTCTTTCCGACACTCCCCCTCAAGTTGAGTAGTGGGGTCTCCAATACTTAACTTGCTCAAGAAGCTACTAAAAGCGTTTCCGTTGACGGCCTTTGTAAGAATATCTGCGAGTTGATCTTTTGTCGATACATGTGGGAGCTCTATGATTCTTTTTTCCAGTTTCTCTTTGATGAAATGTCGGTCTACCTCCACGTGTTTTGTTCGATCATGTTGTACTGGGTTTTCTGAGATTTGTATTGCAGCCGTATTGTCACACATAACTTTATTGGGTTCCTTTTGAGAAAAACCAATGTCTTCTAGTAGCTTCCTGATCCAAAGAACTTCGCTTAACCCTCGAGCTATACCTCTAAATTCCGCTTCTGCACTCGACAGAGCAACCACCTTTTGTTTCTTACTTCTCCAAGTAACAAGATTTCCACCGACCAAGGAGAAGTACCCTGACGTTGACCTTCGATTTCCCTTATCTCCTGCCCAGTCTGCATCAGTGTAGAGCTCAACATTCAGATGTCCATTTGTTTTGAACAACACTCCATGGCCTGCGGTTCCCTTGAGATATCTTAAAATTCTCTGAGCAGCTTCCATGTGGGCAACTTGTGGTTGGTGCATGAACTAACTTACTATTCCAAATGCATACGCTATATCAGGACGGGTGTGAGAGAGATAAATCAGCTTGCCCACGAGCCGTTGATACCTTTCTTTGTCCGCAAGCTCCCCATTAAGTTCCATGTGAAGGTTGTGGTTTACCGCCATTGGAGTATCTGCGGGTTTACAATCAATCATCCCGGTTTCCGCCAGAAGATCAAGGACATACTTTCTTTGGCAAATGAAGATCCCTCGTTTAGACCTGAGAACTTCAATCCTGAGAAAATACTTGAGATTCCCTAGATCTTTCATTTCAAATTTTGAAAACAGATTCTCTTTTAGTTGTGCTATTTCTTCTACATCATTCCCGGTAATAATCATGTCGTCTACATATATGATCAAGCAGGTTACAAGACCGTTTCTTCTCTTGAGGAACAGAGTATGATCAGCATTACTTTGGTGATACCCGTATTCTTTCATGGCCAAAGTGAACTTTCCAAACCATGCCCGAGGAGATTGTTTTAGCCCGTATAATGACTTTTTCAACCGACATACTTCCCTTTCTTTAAAACCCCCTGAGAAACCTGGAGGTGCTTCCATGTAGACCTCTTCTGTTAGGTCTCCATGGAGAAATGCATTTGTAACATCAAACTGGTGGAGAGGCCACTCCTTATTGGCTGCCACGGAGAAGAGGACTCTGATGGTGTCCATTTTTGCAACCGGAGAGAATGTCTCAGAGTAATCGATCCCATACGTCTGAGTGTAACCCTTGGCTACGAGCCGAGCTTTGTATCTTCCAATGGAACCATCTGGTTTATATTTGATTGAATACACCCACCGACATCCAACAGTTTTCTTTCCTTTAGGAAGAACGCACTTCTCCCACGTGTTGTTTTTCATAAGAGCACGCATCTCCGTTTCCATTGCTTCCTTCCAGTTCTTCTTATCCTGGGCTACCTTTACGGAACTCGGTATTTGTTCGGAGTATAGTGAGGTAACAAATGCTTTCGCACTGTTAGATAAGTTCCCGTTAACCATATTTGTCACACCCCCAAAATCCCACCTGCGGAGTACTACCGCTTGGAGGCGTGACTGACCAGGATCCAGCCACCAATCATGTTGAACAAGCATATAAATAGTTATAAAAGTCTAACCAATATGATTGGTGTTCAAACAAAACAAATTTTAAGTTGTAAGCGGAAGCATAAGTCTTAAAGTTAAAACATAAGTTCAATTGTTTTCAAGTTTAACATGGCACGCAGCAATCCATGTCCCACAACGACTCTCCTCCATGCAAGCTCCAGCTGAGTACCTATGGTCCTGCAAAGCATGTAGTAACGAGTCAACAACTAGTTGAGTGAGTTCACGGTTGGGTGTTCGTTTTAAGTTGTTTCGAAAACAGTTTCCTTTATCTGGCATCCTGCCGTGGGGGTTACCCCATAGTTGAAAACGTGACTTGTTTATTCCCAGTTACTCTGGCATTCCAGCCGTGGGGGCTACCCCGTGTTAGTTATCTGGCATTTCGGCCGTGGGGGCTACCCCATGTATACACTAGACTCGTTACCATATCGACTGCTAACCGTAGTCATGTTTATGTGCCCTGAAACTGTCAATGTCTATCATCATTGACGTGCCCCAGATCCATTAGTTCACGCCCGTCCTCTACGGCACGGTGTGAGGTTTGTCAGACATAAATAGCGCTATCTAACTAATGACCCGCTCGCCATTGGCCCGGCGATTAAGTCGATATAAAAGGAGGGACTTCGTGATAGAGTTTTGGTCTAGTATGAGTTGTCTGTCCGTCTGGACGAGGAATCACATTCCTGAACCATTGCTGTCCTACCCAAGGAGGACGAGGAATCCACGTTCCTTAACCCCATTCCCAACCCAGGGAATCCCATGCTTTGTAGAGGGTGTGAACTCACCTTGGTTTGCTCGTCAGATACACAAAAAAGTCAATCAAGCAATATTGTGGTCACTCACGTCCTATCATAGTTGTATCATACAAATCAGGTTCATAATCCAGTGGTACACGTATGTTTCTAGCACATTGCATTCAAGTATCATTCATGACAGTCCATCAACATTCACGTTCAATCAGTAATGTATCGGGTCTATGCATTAGGCCCAAAAGTCCGGCCCAATCACCTAAGCCCGTAATCATGCAAGTCCAACAGCGTGGTCTCGAGTGTAGCTTACAAGTTTCGAGTCGCAACTGATGAGGTCTCGGGTTATGCATGTGTTGGTCTCGAGTCGCAACCGGACTCGCAAGTAGGGTCTCGAGTCATGCTGTTTTGTATCCTGATCAAGTGTGGTCTCGAGTCGAGACTAGGAGTTCTCGACTCGCAACGGGGGTCGCAATCATGCGGTCTCGGCTTGTCATGCTATGGTCTCGAGTCGAAACCAGGGGTCTCGACTCCCCAGCAGTTGCTGATTCTGCACAGTTGTACTATCCAATAGAATTTCAATTCCATGCACCCTAATGTGTACTATCCACTTAAACATGTTTTGTTGTCTAACATTCAACTAAAATGGATCAAACATAGCAGAATTCAAATATTCAAGGCACCTTCATAGCACATTCAACTAGTTCTTCACATATTCAAGTCATGTTCATCAATATTCATAACATAAACAACCCTTATTCAACCACAATCATGAACAATAATTCAACACACTTGAACATACCCATCTAATGGTTTCAAGTCATCACATAACATCTCAAAATCAACTCTACACTAATCCGATTAACATGGTACTACACATATGCAAGCCGGTTTTCATAAACATCAATAATCAAGGGTTTGTATCATATTTAGCCACAAGATATCATGAGCTCATTAGCAACATATCCGAAATTAAAGCATGTTAACCGATTTCTCAACATTATACACATTAAGAACATCATACACATTAAGATCAACAATAACATAATAAACATCATAACATACTAACATCAACAATAAACATCATAAACACTAACCGGTTGATGGGTTTCAAAGGTGTGTATGAAGCTTCCAACCGGGTGTGTGTGTGAGCCGATCCAAGAGTCCAAATCCGAGAATGAGGGAGTGTGTTTGTGAGAGAAAGTAGGAGAGTGTGTGTGTAGAGGAGTATGTGTGTTGTTTGTCCAAGAAAATAGCAAGGTTGTCTAATCCCCAAGATTATATACTAGTTCTAAGGTGGTGTACCCTAATGGGCTTTCGAGTGGGGTGAAACCGTGAAGAGGAGCATGGCCCAGCCGGCCAATGGCCCAACCGGCCCAATGGTTACTGTTCACTCGAGACCTCATGGTCTCGAGTCGGGTTCTTGTTGTCTCGGTTCATACACATACACGCATACATACAATTACAACACATAAACGTAACACGTAATCACATAGGGTGTTCACATATATCACTAGAATAACGAGTTAATTAGTCACAAGGTGTTTCAAGCAAGTTACATCAAGATACAACAAAAGGTTCTAAGTTTCGAGTTGTCACATCATCCCCAAGTTGAAAGAAATTTCGTCCCGAAATTTGGTAGCACTTTTTGAGGAAGCTAGTTAAGTTGTATGGTTTTCCCGGTTTTCCTGGGGTGTCACATCCTCCCCCCGTTGATCTGGAATTTCGTCCCGAAATTCCGTAGCTTCAGCCTCAGTAGTGGTCGTACTGTTTGCGAACAGTTGGGGATACTTTTGTTTCATCTGATCTTCGCGCTCCCAGGTGAACTCTGGGCCGCGACGTGAGTTCCAACGAACTCGAACGAGAAGTATTCTAGTGCTCTTGAGGACCTTAACATCCTGGTCCGTGATTTCAACTGGTTCTTCGACGAATCGTAACTGCTCGTCGACAGTGAGTTCCTTCAGAGGAACTACGTGGGTCTCATCTGACAGACACTTCTTCAGATTCGACACGTGAAAAACGTTGTGAACTGCACCGAGTTTTGCTGGTAAGTTTAGTCTGTAGGCCACCTTGCCTATTTTCTCAATGATTTCGAAAGGTCCAACGTATCATGGGTTAAGTTTGCCTCGTTTACCAAAACGAACCACACCCTTCCAGGGTGAAACTTTGAGTAATACCCGCTCCCCAACCTGGAGCTCAAGTGGTTTCCTGCCCTTATCAGCGTAGGCTTTCTGACGGTCTCGAGCGGCCGCCATGCGTTGTCGTATTTGAGCAATCCGCTCAGTAGTGTCCACCACATGTTCTGGACCAGTGATTTGACTATCCCCCACCTCTGCCCAACAAAGAGGTGACCGACATTTACGTCCGTACAATGCCTCAAACGGAGCAGCTTTAATGCTGGTGTGGTAGCTGTTATTGTATGAGAATTCCACAAGTGGCAGATGCTTTTCCCAGCTATTACCAAAGTCGATTACACATGCACGAAGCATGTCTTCTAGGGTCTGAATAGTGCGCTCGGACTGCCCGTCCGTCTGTGGGTGATACGCTGTGCTCATATCTAATCGTGAGCCAAAAGACTTGTGCATTGCTTGCCACAGTTCCGAAGTAAAACGTGCATCTCGATCAGAGATGATAGAGGTGGGCACCCCGTGCCTCGAAACAACTTCCTTGAGATATATCTCCGCTAGAGTGGAGAACTTATCCGTTTCCTTAATCGCCAAAAAGTGTGCGGATTTCGTGAGTCGATCCACGATCACCCAAATAGTATCGTTTCCACGCTGGGATCTAGGCAAGCCAGTAACAAAATCCATGGAAATTTGCTCCCATTTCCATTGTGGTATCTCTGGTTGTTGAAGTAGGCCTGAGGGTTTCTGATATTCTGTCTTGACTCGCGCACAAGTCAAACACTTGCTGACGTAAGTTGCTATGTGGGCCTTCATGCTAGGCCACCAATACGTAGTTTTAATATCGTGGTACATCTTATCCGAACCAGGGTGTACCGAGTAGCGAGATTTGTGTGCTTCATCCATCACAAGCTCTCGTAGGTTGCCATAGAGTGGGACCCAAATGCGTCCTGTTACGTAGTAAGCACCGTCTTCCTTCTGTTCTAAGCGTTGTCTTGACCCGCGTAGGGCTTCAGCCCTAACGTTTTCTGGTTTTAGTGCTTCTATCTGAGCAGCTCGTATTTGAGAAGGGAGACTAGAATGTATAGTGAGTTGTAAAGCTCTCACGCGCTTAGGCGCAGTGTCCTTTCGACTGAGGGCGTCAGCCACAACATTGGCCTTGCCCGGGTGATACCTGATGGAGCACTCGTAGTCATTCAGTAGTTCGACCCATCGTCGTTGCCGCATATTCAGTTCCTTCTGTTTGAATATGTGCTCTAGGCTCCTGTGGTCAGTGTAGATGGCGCACTTGGTTCCGTACAGGTAATGTCGCCATAACTTAAGTGCGAAAATAACAGCTCCCAGCTCTAAATCGTGTGTAGTGTAGTTCTTCTCGTGAACTTTGAGTTGGCGTGAGGCGTAGGCTATGACCTTATCTCGTTGCATCAACACACAACCAAGCCCTTGAATTGATGCATCACAGTAAACCACAAAATCGTCTGTGCCCTCTGGCAGTGAAAGGATAGGTGCACTACAAAGTCTATCCTTTAGATGTTGAAAGGCTAACTCCTGTGCATTTCCCCAACGATAAACAACGCCTTTCTGCGTTAGCGAGGTGAGAGGCTGTGCGATCTTAGAAAAATCTTTAATGAACCTCCTGTAGTAACCTGCCAATCCCAAGAATTGGCGAATTTCCTTTGGTGTACGAGGTGCAGGCCAGTTCTTAATAGAGTCTACCTTGGATGGATCAACGTGAATCCCATCCTTGTTTACCACGTGGCCTAGGAAATGGACCTCACGAAGCCAGAAGTCGCATTTCGAGAACTTTGCGTAAAGCTGTTCTGTTCGAAGGAGTTCCAGAATAAGTCGTAGATGCTGTTCGTGTTCCTCCTGACTATTAGAATAGATCAGGATGTCGTCGATGAAGACTATAACGAACTTGTCCAGATAAGGCTTGCACACTCGGTTCATCAAGTCCATGAAAATTGCGGGTGCGTTTGTCAGCCCAAACGGCATGACCAAAAACTCATAGTGCCCATAACGAGTTCTAAAGGCTGTCTTAGAGACATCCTCTTCTCAAACTCTCAGCTGGTGATATCCCGATCTCAGATCGATCTTTGAATAGTAGCTCGACCCCTGCAACTGGTCGAACAAGTCGTCAATGCGTGGTAGAGGATAACGGTTCTTCACAGTCACCTTGTTGAGTTCGCGATAGTCGATACACATTCTGAAGGTACCGTCCTTCTTCTTCACAAATAGTACTGGAGCTCCCCAGGGTGATGAGCTAGGACGAATAAAACCCTTATCCAAGAGTTCTTGTAGTTGCATAGAGAGTTCTTCCAACTCTGATGGAGCTAAACGATAAGGTGCACGAGCTATAGGCGCAGCTCTAGGAGCTAGCTCAATCTGAAACTCGACTTGGCGATGGGGTGGAAGACCAGGTAATTCCTCAGGGAATACCACAGGATAGTCACGTACAACTGGAAAATCTTCTAGCTTCTTCTCTTTCTCCGTGGTGTCAGTAACTAGAGCCAAAACGGAAGTGTGGCCCTTGCGCAAGCACTTCTGGGCCTTAAGGAGAGAGATGATGTTCTCAACAGCACTCCTCTTGTCGCCACGAATCATGAGTGGTTCACTACCGGAACCCAGAATACGAACGATCTTCTCGTTGCAAAGAATCTCTGTTCGGTGTTGGGATAACCAATCCATCCCAACGACAACGTCGAAACTACCCAAGACGATAGGAATAAGGTCAATAGAGAAGGTCTGGTTAGCGAGGACAAGTTTGCAACCTTCGACTACATGCGAGGCCTCCAAACTCTTACCATTAGCTAGCTCTACAGTGTGCTTGTTGCTCAGGGGTGTTGGGACACGCTTAAGCATTTGACTAACTTCTAGTGACACATAGCTAGTATCGACACCCGAATCAAATAAAACTGTAACATAAAAGTCGTCGAGAAGGAACTTACCCGTCACCACGTTGGGGTCATTCCTTGCTTCACCTTGGCCAATCACGAACACTCACCCCCTGGCACCATTGTTGTTATTGTGGTTCCCATTGTTACCATTCCCCTGATTGTTGTTGTTGTTGTTCTGGTTCAGTTGGGGACAATCTTTCTTGAAATGGCCTTCAGCTCCACACTGAAAGCACCCTTTGTTGTTACCCTGTTGTTGCCGCTGATTCTGTTGAGGTTGCTGACGATTCTGATTGGCGGGGTATAAGCTCCTGCAATCCTTTGCAGCGTGACCAGGCTTGTTGCACCGATGACAGTTGCCCCTGGTGCATGGCCCACTGTGGTGTAGGTTGCAACGATTGCATTTGGGGTGATTCCCCTTGTACCCACCATGACTTTGACCACCAGACGATTGCTGACTGGGGCTCTTGTGGTCGTCCGTCTTTCTCTGCTGAGACTGAGATTGTACAGAAGTTGAACCCTTGCTTGAAGTTCCATCCCATTTCCGTTTGCTGTCACTAGAGGAACCAGAAGTAACTGTAGCACCTATACGCTTTGGTAACTTGTTCTGCTCCACCGCCTGATCAGTAAGACGGTGAGCCAACTGAACAACCTGCTGGATAGTGGCCAAGTTTGCTGAAGTCACATGACTTTGGATCTCTGGCACCAAGCCCTTGAGATAGAGTTCAATTCGCTTATACGGAGGGTCCACCATAGTAGGACACAACAAGGCAAGCTCATGCGATCTCTTAGTATACGCCTCAATCTCTGACCCCGTCATCTTGAGGTTGTAGAACTCGTCTTCCAACTTATGGATGTCATCGCGACTGCAGTATTCCTCCTTGATCATTTCCTTGAAAGTTTCCCATGGGGTGGCGTTGGCAACAACCAACACCAGCATTTGGACTTGAGCGTTCCACCACGTGAGGGCTAAACCCTCGAGAGTACCGGTAGCATACTTCACCCTGCGCGCTTCAGGGCATTCACACATTTCGAACACAGATTCTAGTTTCTCAAACCAGTGGAGGAGACCTACTGCTCCTTCAGTTCCGCTAAAAGTAGTGGGTCGGCAGTCCATAAAGGTCTTAAAAGTGCACATGGGAGGTTGAGCATGCTGACCTAAGGTAGGTGAAATAAAGACAGAGTTTAACACAAAGGTTGGTTCACGAGAGTAGGATTCTAAAATCCTAGGATAAGTTCGGACTGCAGGATATACCTCCTGCGTATGCAGCTGCAAGTGCTGTGGCAACTCGTTCGTTGATCAGAGCCGTCAACTGGGCTTGTGTCATGTTAACGCGTCCAGACATGATTCTTCATATCAAGAGTAACACGAGTGAGAGAGGTTCGCGAAAGTATGATGGTAGGATAGAATAAGCACGCACGTGTTCAAGCAACAGTAGTTATACTAACCAAGCATATCATGAGCAGTATACTATGTAATTAACAAGTAGGCAATATACACAGATCATATCACCTAGTATGTCGAGCCTTGCATGTGGAGTGAAGCGTCGTTGTGGACCGTTGAGCACTACACCGGTTATAGTCTGGTTTTAACAAAAACGTTTCTCCTTTATTAAAACCTAGTTCACTATAACCAATGGCTCTCATACCAATATGTCACACCCCCAAAATCCCACCTGCGGAGTACTACCGCTTGGAGGCGTGACTGACCAGGATCCAGCCACCAATCATGTTGAACAAGCATATAAATAGTTATAAAAGTCTAACCAATACGATTGGTGTTCAAACAAAACAAATTTTAAGTTGTAAGCGGAAGCATAAGTCTTAAAGTTAAAACATAAGTTCAATTGTTTTCAAGTTTAACATGGCACGCAGCAATCCATGTCCCACAACGACTCTCCTCCATGCAAGCTCCAGCTTAGTACCTATGGTCCTGCAAAGCATGTAGTAACGAGTCAACAACTAGTTGAGTGAGTTCACGGTTGGGTGTTCGTTTTAAGTTGTTTCGAAAACAGTTTCCTTTATCTGGCATCCTGCCGTGGGGGTTACCCCATAGTTGAAAACGTGACTTGTTTATTCCCAGTTACTCTGGCATTCCAGCCGTGGGGGCTACCCCGTGTTAGTTATCTGGCATTTCGGCCGTGGGGGCTACCCCATGTATACACTAGACTCGTTACCATATCGACTGCTGACCGTAGTCATGTTTATGTGCCCTGAAACTGTCAATGTCTATCATCATTGACGTGCCCCAGATCCATTAGTTCACGCCCGTCCTCTGCGGCACGGTGTGAGGTTTGTCAGACCTAAATAGCGCTATCTAACTAATGATCCGCTCGCCATTGGCCCGGCGATTAAGTCGATATAAAAGGAGGGACTTCGTGATAGAGTTTTGGTCTAGTATGAGTTGTCTGTGCGTCTGGACGAGGAATCACATTCCTGAACCATTGCTGTCCTACCCAAGGAGGACGAGGAATCCACGTTCCTTAACCCCATTCCCAACCCAGGGAATCCCATGCTTTGTAGAGGGTGTGAACTCACCTTGGTTTGCTCGTCAGATACACAGAAAAGTCAATCAAGCAATATTGTGGTCACTCACATCCTATCATAGTTGTATCATACAAATCAGGTTCATAATCCAGTGGTACACGTATGTTTCTAGCACATTGCATTCAAGTATCATTCATGACAGTCCATCAACATTCACGTTCAATCAGTAATGTATCGGGTCTATGCATTAGGCCCAAAAGTCCGGCCCAATCACCTAAGCCCGTAATCATGCAAGTCCAACAGCGTGGTCTCGAGTGTAGCTTACAAGTTTCGAGTCGCAACTGATGAGGTCTCGGGTTATGCATGTGTTGGTCTCGAGTCGCAACCGGACTCGCAAGTAGGGTCTCGAGTCATGCTGTTTTGTATGCTGATCAAGTGTGGTCTCGAGTCGAGACTAGGAGTTCTCGACTCGCAACGGGGGTCGCAATCATGCGGTCTCGGCTTGTCATGCTATGGTCTCGAGTCGAAACCAGGGGTCTCGACTCCCCAGCAGTTGCTGATTCTGCACAGTTGTACTATCCAATAGAATTTCAATTCCATGCACCCTAATGTGTACTATCCACTTAAACATGTTTTGTTGTCTAACATTCAACTAAAATGGATCAAACATAGCAGAATTCAAATATTCAAGGCACCTTCATAGCACATTCAACTAGTTCTTCACATATTCAAGTCATGTTCATCAATATTCATAACATAAACAACCCTTATTCAACCACAATCATGAACAATAATTCAACACACTTGAACATACCCATCTAATGGTTTCAAGTCATCACATAACATCTCAAAATCAACTCTACACTAATCCGATTAACATGGTACTACACATATGCAAGCCGGTTTTCATAAACATCAATAATCAAGGGTTTGTATCATATTTAGCCACAAGATATCATGAGCTCATTAGCAACATATCCGAAATTAAAGCATGTTAACCGATTTCTCAACATTATACACATTAAGAACATCATACACATTAAGATCAACAATAACATAATAAACATCATAACATACTAACATCAACAATAAACATCATAAACACTAACCGGTTGATGGGTTTCAAAGGTGTGTATGAAGCTTCCAACCGGGTGTGTGTGTGAGCCGATCCAAGAGTCCAAATCCGAGAATGAGGGAGTGTGTTTGTGAGAGAAAGTAGGAGAGTGTGTGTGTAGAGGAGTATGTGTGTTGTTTGTCCAAGAAAATAGCAAGGTTGTCTAATCCCCAAGATTATATACTAGTTCTAAGGTGGTGTACCCTAATGGGCTTTCGGGTGGAGTGAAACCGTGAAGAGGAGCATGGCCCAGCCGGCCAATGGCCCAACCGGCCCAATGGTTACTGTTCACTCGAGACCTCATGGTCTCGAGTCGGGTTCTTGTTGTCTCGGTTCATACACATACACGCATACATACAATTACAACACATAAACGTAACACGTAATCACATAGGGTGTTCACATATATCACTAGAATAACGAGTTAATTAGTCACAAGGTGTTTCAAGCAAGTTACATCAAGATACAACGAAAGGTTCTAAGTTTCGAGTTGTCACAATATTGGCTGTAGGATACCTTGAATTTCTGGTTTCCCTTTCTAGGGAGTACCGTTTTAGAGGAACCCCTCTATTGGTTCTAGGAGGTAAAACGTATGTTCCCGGTGTTGTTCCAGAACTCCCATCATGTTGTTCATTAGATTCGACTTCTCCTTGGACTGCGTTGTTTTGCTCAGCAATCTCCACCTGTTCCATTGTCTCGGGACTTTCCTGATTGTTAGTGGTATCTAGATCATATTCAGACATATTTTCAAGGTTCGGAGAGTCACTTACCTCGAACACCAGTCTGGATGATTCTTGGGTGAGACTTTCGACAGGCTTAGTATGTGTGGATGTATGAGATGACTCATTTTCGCTTGCAGATGGAATCCACTTCAACCAGCTTAGTGAGTCTTCATGTTCTATCTCCCCCTGACCACTGAGATGGGACTGATAGTAATATTCTGTTTCAAGAAAATCACAGTGGACAGTCGTAATCACACGACGTCGTGATGGGTTATAACATTGGTATCCTTTCTGATTCACCCCATAACCAACAAAGACAAATTTTTCGGCACATGGGTCAAGTTTGGATCGTTCGGTTTTGGGTATATGGGGAAAAACGGTACACCCAAAGACACGAGGTGGTAATCTAAGAGGTGGGGGTAGTTTGGTGAATGTGGATAAGGTATCTAGGGGAGTTTTTAGGTCAAGGGCTTTGGTTGGTAAACGATTAAGAAGATACACAGCTTTGTTTATAGCTTCGGGCCAAAAAGATTTAGGGACTTTGGATTCAAGCATAAGGGCTCGGGCCATTTCTACCAAAATGCCATTTTTTTTGCTCAACTACACCATTCTGTTCTGGGTGTTTTGGGCAGGTGGTTTGGTGAATCATTCCCTTCGCTTGAATAAATTGTTTCATGGAGGTATTAACGTATTCCCCTCCATTATCAGATCGTAAGATGTGAATGTTGGTTTTGAATTGAGTTTGGACCATGGTTTAAAACAGTCTAAATTTGTCAAAGACTTCAGATTTGTGTTTTAAAAACTATACCCATGTCATCCGGGTACAATCATCAACAAATAACAGGAAGAAACGAAGATTTTGACCTCCATTCGTTTCAGCTGGACCCCAAACATCGGAATGTATTAGTGAAAAGGGTTCACTGACCCTAGTGTTACTTGGTTTGAAGGGTTTTTTATGGCTTTTGGCTAAGGCACATGTTTCACAGTCTAAAGTACTGTTTTTCGGAAAGAGTTTAGGGAGTAAAAGATGTAGATACGCGGCGGAAGGATGCCCTAATCTCCTGTGCCAAAGCCATGCTTCTCTACTCTTTGTTTCGTGAGCAAGCATCGCAGTCCCTGACTGAGTCACCTCATCCACATAGTATAAGCCCTGTCGTTCAGTGCCACACCCAATTATCTTTCCAGTTCTGATGTCATGTAAGATACAAAAATGAGGATGCATTAGAACTGTGCAATTGAGTTCCTTTGTAACATGACTTATTGATAACAATTTGTGTGTTAACGAAGGAACATATAAACAATTTGACAATCTCAGATTGGGAGATATTTCGACAGTTCCTCCTCCCTTTACTAAAGCACTTTTGCCATTTGCAGTCTTGATATGAGTTCTGTTTGGTTTCTTTGTAGACACGAAGTCTGATGACTCGTACGTCATCGTATCAGTGGCACCACAATCAAAAATCCAAGAACTGACTTGATCACCGCTTTTCTGTGTTGTTAAATAGGCTTCTCCACTTGTTGACGGATATTCCTTCAACAACTCATACTTCCTGTTGCTAATCATTTGCAAAATCCTTTTTTTTTTAAAAAAAATATTGTCTTAAACAAAAAAAAAGATTCCAAAGAAAAAAGACAATCCCAATCCCCCTTTTCTTGACTTCACGTGTTCTCACCCACCACACCTTTTAATTTCCTTCTTCTTCACATAAAAAGAAACACAGAACCAAGAAAAAAAAGCCCCCAGACTTTCTCCTCTACATAAAATCAGAGAGAGACTAGAGAAGAGAGAGAGAAGCCGTCGGGATCTAACATGTGCGATTCTGGCTACAATAACAATGACAACCACAACTGTTCAGATTCCGATCGTCGGAACGGATCGTGCAACACCGGCGGTTGATGGTGGTTTGTGGTGTTTGGTGACCGGTGGTGATGGCAGGAAGACGCTGAAGACTGAGTTTTCTGAAGCTTTTGAACAGGTAGGTTTTTGATTTTTTGGGGTTTGATTTTGATTTGAGTTTTGGGAGGGAGGATATCTGAATTGGTTCTGTTTTGTGGTTTGAAGGAGAAGGGTTTTCATTGAATGGCTTTGTTTTGTGGTTTGGGCGGATTGATCTCAAGATCGTATGCACTGCTCTGATACCATGAAAACAGGTATAGAGATAAAATGAGGTTTTTAGTTACCGAGTTGATATATTGAATACACAGCATATGCCCAATTTATAGAAAACGAAAACAAGAATAAAAGGCAAAACAATAAATGGCTGAGCTGTAGTCTTGGCTGTAAAACAGCTGTGATTGGGCTGGAAATCCTCATAACAAATCTTCAATCATTCTCTTCTTTCCGACATAAAAAGCCTTCTTAAATCTTTACCCTAAAAAGTGGAAGCCCAATGCTAAAAAGTGGAAAACTAGGTTAGTTGATTAATGAATATAACACTTAGGTTATCACTGTAGATCGTATGTGTGATATTTGACTTTATAAGCCACTGAACATCAGTGGTGGCTGAAGCAATGACTCTAAATTATGCTTCAGTTGATGATCGAGCAGATGTTGGAGATAAACGATCTATTCTTGAATGAGAAAAGGTGCGGGAGAAACAAGAAACAGATTTAACAATTTGCTGTATTAGATATCAGCACACTTGTTTAGATTACATTACATACATATATAGACCCTTTGATGAGGGGTTTGGTGATACCAACTGATTTGACTCATTTAGCAAGAGTTTGCATATTCATACACCCAAGTGTCTATTCACACACCCTCATATACGTCTCGTATAGGTCTATAAGTCGCGTATAACCTTTTTCAATTTCCAAGAGAATCTCTGATTATGTCATATTTTGTCGTATATGACCCGTATATGCCTCGTATAGGCCTATACGGGTAGGGCTGTAAACGAGCCGAGTCGAGCCGAGCTCGACCCAGCTCGAGCTCGGCTCGAACTGAATTTGAGCTAGCTTGGCTTGAGCTTGAATTTCAAATCGAGCTGAGATTTGAGGCTCGAGCTCGACTAGATTAAAATTCGAGCTAGCTCGGCTCGGCTCGATCTAGCTCGAACTAACAAAGAACCGTAAAATTTACTACTTAAAAAGCACCAAAATGAATTTCATAGACTAAGGGACATAATTGCAATTTAATTTAACCAAATGGCTAAATATGCAAGTATAAATAGTTAACTCACTTTGTACATTTTCTTTACCTTCTTTTACTGGGGAGATATTGCCTTAGTTTTTGTCTTCTAATCAATGTGAACAAAAGAATGAAGGATGTAAACCTTATCGAGCCGGCTCACAAGCCGAGCCAGGCCAAGCTCGAGCTCGGCTTGTTTACAAACCGAGTCGAACCGAGCTGGCTCGTTTACAACCGAGCCAATTTCGAGCCAAGCTTTTTTCGAACTTTTTTCGAGCGAGCTGCAAACCACGAGTTTTTTGAACATCCCTATATACGGGGCGTATAGACAAAAAAAGACCATTTTACCCCTGAGTTACTGCTAGACTAAGGGCAAAACAGTGCTATAATGCTCTTTTGGACCACACTAAACGCCCAGTCTAGGCCTATACGGGGAGTATAGAAAAAAAGACCATTTTACCCCTGAGTTAGGGCTAGACTGGTGGGCAAAACAGGGCTATAATGGTCTTTTGGCCACACTAGACGCCTAGTCTAGCCCTGTATGCGGCATATATATATATATATATATATATAGAGTGGGGATCCTACGGAAAGTGTGTTTTTCCTAAAAAATGTAAAAAGTCATAAAACACAATAATTTCAAGCATAAAACACACCTAAAACTCACAAATAATAGAATGAATATTACTAAAACACCATATTCAAACTCTAATAGTCCATAAAAACTTCAAACACACCATCGTAAAACTATGCATATAAAACACACAATGCTAAACAACATAAAACACAATAATATTTGTCATTCCACAATCAGAGCCTTAACATCTAAAACACAACACAAAACCCACATACATGATGTTTTAGTAATCTTCATCATATTATTTGTGGGTTTTTGGTGTGTTTTATGGCTGACATTATGGTGTTTTATGACTTTTTACACTTTTTAGGAAATTTGGACTTTCTGGCCAACTCCGATCCTATATATATATATATATATATATATATATATATATAGGAAAAGGATCATGTGAGAAGTGATAGGCTAGGTGAGAAACTTGAGAAGCATTCTGGACCACACATTTTTCTAAGCCTTTCATAATATACACATATGTATAGTTTAAAATTGACTATATACATATGTGTATAACTCAATATACATATATGTATATAGTCAATTTTAAACTATACATATGTGTATATTACGAAAGGCTTAGAAAAATGTGTGGTCCAGAATGCTTCTCAAGTTTCTCATATAGGGTGGACTTCTCTTAGGATCCCTACCCTATATATATATATATATATATATATATATATATATATATATATATATATTTGTTTTCTCTTTTTAATATCGATAACACTAATATTAATTATAAAAAACTCATATTAATATCAATAACACTAATATTAATTATACGATGCCTACACCAGACTTATACTACACTATACACGATACAATACGTTTAATATTGTATAAAATGTTTGTAAAAAAACTAATAATGTATAAAATGTTTGTAAAAAAACTAATATTTTATAAAAGTTTGCTATAACGATTAATATTGTATAAAATGTTTGTAAAAAAAAAACCTTATATACGCTCTATATTGGTCTATACGTGGCATATATGGGGCATGAGCCATATATGAGACCTATACGAGGGGTCCTATATGCCATGTATAGGCCTGTACGCGGCGTATAGGAGCAACCAAACCAGAACTGACATGAGTCACGCACTGAGTTTGATGTAACCCTATACGCCCCGTATAGGCCTATTCGAGGCATATATGAGGTAGAGGGTATGCAAATAGGCAGATAAGGTGTGTGGATAGTTTAAGCCTTAAACTACCGTGACATAATAATAGTAATAATAATAATAAGGGTAAATTACTTTTTGAGTCCCTGTGTTTTATAGGTTTTAACCAGTTGAGTTCAAAAGCAAAAAGTTTAACGACCTGAGTCCCTATAAGCATTTTCTTTAACCATTTGAGTCCAAATTTCTAACTCCATCCATCAAGTCTATTAACTAAGTCTGTTAACTATGAGGGTGATTTGGTCATTTACACACAAAGTACAAGTCTTATATGCACATAAGTACAAGAAACAAGTATTCAATGCATATACCTTTAATATATATAAAAATGATTCATTCTCTCTGTTTCTCTGTAACTATCCTCTTGTCAAACCTCTAACCCTAACCTGCAACTCCGATCTACGGCACCGACGAAGATGCGTGAGATTCTCCATATTCAAGGCGGCCAATGCAGACACCAGATCGGAGCAAAGTTCTGGGAGGTAGTTTGTGCAGAACATGGTATTGATGTGACTGGAAAGTACACCGGAGAGGAGATTCTGAGCTTTAGCTCGAGAGGATTAATGTGTATTACAATGAGGCTAGCGACGGAAGGTTTGTTCCACGCGTCGTGCTTATGGATCTGGAGCCAGGAACGTTGAACAGTCTCAGATCTGGAGCGTACGACCAGATCTTCCGACCGAATACGTTATGTTTGGGCAGTCCGGTGCCGGTAATAATTGGGCGAAAGGTCATGAAGCAAAGTTGACTCTACATGGTCTCGTACAGGTAAGGGCTTGTTCTTCCGGTCGTTATCAATATCATATTTTTGAAATTATTTTCACTTACATATCTATTCATGGCAGCACTACATCATTGAGCGAGATCAAGTCGTGATATTTGTCAAAAGTGTAAGCAGAGAAGTTGAGCTCAACAAATTGCTTGTGGAGTGTAATTTCCCATCAATCTGCATCCATTCTGGCATGTCTCAAGGGTTCAAGGAAGGGCACAAAAGAATCTTGGTGGCAACAGATCTAGTCGGTAGGGGTATTGATATCGAACTGTTGGTATCATCGTCATCGGAAACCCAGGACCAATCGGAACGGATGGACTTGTGACCACAAACACAATCACTAACGAACAATCCACAACATTCACACGAGTTCATGATGATTATGAATTGAAACGAAACGATTTTCAGAATATAAACTAACCGAATGAAACTTGAACAAACACTAAACTTTGAATATGATAACTGCTTGTAAAACACGTTCTGATTACAAACTTGACTAACTGAACAACCGTATAACTTGGAAGTTTGGCAACCGGTTATATAGGGATGAAAAGGTACGTCAATTCCAGTCACACCGTTTCACAAACAGTTGTGACGTTCCATGATAACCGCCCAGCGGTTATTGCTGATAAGGGACATGACGCTTCATGATATCCGGCCCAAACTTCTTGTGTTATCGGACTAAAACATAACTGACTCGTTCGACCCATACATTACATGGCCTACGGCCCAAATGACAATAAACATAATAATCTAATGTTTGACCCATAACTAAAATAATATAAAACAAATAAACATAAACAGGCCCGAGGCCCAAATACGTGACTCGGATGATTCTTGATTACCGAAACAATCTTCATTCTCCCCCTTAAGCAAGAAATATCCGAGCTCTTCGATCCGTTTACTCCTTGCGGTTGTTGGTGACTTCGATCTTCACCACCACGTCATCATCACTTGAATCTTCAATCCATCCGCAATTGCTCGAGCTCTCGGCCATTCCAACTTTCTCTCTTGCACGCTCCTTCTTGATGTAATCAAAGTACCATTCGGCCAACTCTAGATAGTAAACGTATGCAACCTTCATTTCATAGGCGTCGTCCTTGTCGTAACCATACTTCACCGATATCTCGCCCGATTTGTCTTTTGCCATTATCTCATCAAACCCACCGTTGTGCTTCACGATGCGGTGTAGTAGTATGAGGCTAACATCACGACCATCAATTAACTCCGGTGGCATTGCCTTCTCACAAACAATTCCAAGAAAGTTCGTGATGAACCAAACTAAGATTTCTTCAAACGGTGTGTCGAAGAATCTTGGGTGCTTCTTGATTTCTTCGTGTAGTGTGATTAGATCCCCTGGTTCAATGCAGCTTTCCATGATTAACCCCCTTTCAACAACATCCTCCTCGAGTTGAGAGAGAGAGTTATTGCCCGTTCCCGAAGCATTTGCCTTGATTGTCGTGGATTATCCTTCTCGCCTTCGAGATAAATCATTAAAGCTTTCTTTGCCTTTTTCGAGTACACGACTTTCCTTGCACTTGGGCGTTCGTCATACACTTTCTTTTTATTTTTTGACTTTTCAAATTCCCGCTCATAGTAATCGCCTAAACATTCTTGAAACTTTTCTTTTTCTTCCTTGTACCCATTGTCGACCCCAAGATTATCATAAAAGGCGTCAAGATAATCTTGTTCCAAGTCGGTTTCCGACTTGTCTTCGTATATGTCGAAACCCTTTGATCGACAACCGAACATCTTCTTCAATACGCACTTTTCACCCATAGTAACCGTCTCGATTCCTTGAAACAGGAGTTGTTCCAAACTTAGAACATTCCTGTCAAGTTTTGGTGCGTAACTAACACACGGAATTGTCTTATCCTTGCCGTCCACCGGCACCCTTACTTCACCAATTCCATGAACAAACGAAACATCCTTCTTGCTTTCATTCGTTACAACCCCGAAGTGTCTTTTAAAACACTTGAACAAACTACGATTTCCCGTCATGTGCGTCTTAAACGTGGGATCCACAACCCAGATTGAATCCCATTTACCCCCGCAAGTATCCTTTACAATATAATCATTCTCGACTGGTAAAGGTGATAGTATAATATACTTACTAGGGCAAATTGACGCGATGTGGCCAAACTTCTTGCACTTGAAACACCGAACCCCCGGTTTTCTTGGCCTACCCACTGATGCGTTGGGTTTCTTCCCGTTCTTCTTCGTGAAACCCCCTCTGAATACCTTCTTTGGAAACTTTTTCATTGGTGATACCCCGGTTCGTATGGTTGGCTTCCCCTGCGCGTACTCATCCACTTCCGCCGCCCGGCCGCACTCTCCACTACGAACAAACACATCATCACCGAAATCGGTCATAACCGATTTCCCCTTGTTTCCACCGATTCGGTTCTCTCCTTGATCACAATTCCTTCCGGTTCCTGTTAAACCTTTGGCTCTGATACCAATGTTGGTATCATCGTCATCGGAAACCCAGGACCAATCGGAACGGATGGACTTGTGACCACAAACACAATCACTAACGAACAATCCACAACATTCACACGAGTTCATGATGATTATGAATTGAAACGAAACGATTTTCAGAATATAAACTAACCGAATGAAACTTGAACAAACACTAAACTTTGAATATGATAACTGCTTGTAAAACACGTTCTGATTACAAACTTGACTAACTGAACAACCGTATAACTTGGAAGTTTGGCAACCGGTTATATAGGGATGAAAAGGTACGTCAATTCCAGTCACACCGTTTCACAAACAGTTGTGACGTTCCATGATAACCGCCCAGCGGTTATTGCTGATAAGGGACATGACGCTTCATGATATCCGGCCCAAACTTCTTGTGTTATCGGACTAAAACATAACTGACTCGTTCGACCCATACATTACATGGCCTACGGCCCAAATGACAATAAACATAATAATCTAATGTTTGACCCATAACTAAAATAATATAAAACAAATAAACATAAACAGGCCCGAGGCCCAAATACGTGACTCGGATGATTCTTGATTACCGAAACAATCTTCACGAACAAGTGAACATCCTCATAAACTATGACATGCCGGATTCTGCTGATATATATCTTCATCGTGCCGGATAAATTAGTTTTTTTTTTATTTATTTTTTAGTTATAGGGGTAATTTGGTCATTTAACAAAATTTAACAAAAAAATTCTAACAGTGTTAGAAATTTGGACTCAAATGGTTAAAGAAAATGTTTATGGGGACTCAGGTCGTTAAACTTTTTGCTTTTGGACTCAACTAGTTAAACCCATAAAACACAGGGACTCAAAAAGTAATTTACCCTAATAATAATAAGAATAATAACGACGACGACGACGTAACCATATATTAGAAGTCTATACTGATTATATAAGTTAACAGTATAAATCCATACACAACCATGGAGTCCAGATTCAGACAACGGGAACAAACAAAAATTGATTATTATGAGGTAGATCAACACCAACAAGGAGACTAGAAAATGGAAATGCAATCCACCATATATGTCAAAACAACCCCATCAATAGTATAAATGGTTAAAATAAACAAGGCCCTTTCTCTCTATAAAAGCAAGCTGGCAATCAAGTATAGATACACCAACAGTTGATAGTAACTCCCAAGAAAACTTCACCAAGTAATCATGGCAAAACCTCATGTTGTGGTGATACCTTACCCTGCACAAGGCCATGTAATTCCTATCTTGGAGCTTGCTCAACGATTAGTCCAGCAAGGAATCAGAGTTACATTTGTCAATACAGAGTTTAACCACAAGCTCGTGACCAGCAATTGGTTAGACAAAGACAGTTTTGGGGGTGTGATGCAGATGGTCCCTATCTCTGATGGTTTAGAACCATGGGAGGACAGGAGTGACCTTTGTAAGTTGACCTTGTCAATAATGCAAACCATGCCCCACAAGCTTGAAGAACTAATAGAGACCATTAACAAAGAAGAGAGCAGTAAAGTTAGTTGTGTTATTGCTGATGATTGTATGGCATGGGCCATACAAGTGGCGAAGAAGATGGGAATTGGTAGTGCAGCCTTCTGGCCTGCCTCAGTTGCTACATTGGCCTCCATTTTCTCCTTTCAAAAACTAATTGATGATGGCATTATAAACGAAAAAGGTGAGACATGCATGGTTATATATAGGTGACAGTTTTTGATCCACTTTATACAACATGAACTATACATAGTACAAATTATATTACATATTAAAACATATGGTGTACATAGTAATTGTAATCATGCACAAATCACCTCTCATTTACTTATAGATTATTTAACTTTAGGTTGTGTTGTGTTTATCTTAAACGGGTTGAATACAAAAATTATCTGCAAGGGAAACAAGACAAATGGGTTAAAAGAAATGGCGGATCCCGAATTTTTATTTGAAATTCACACAACCTCTTAATTAACATATTTATTATTTATATAGAAAAGAATGGAATGAGTTATAACAGCTTAATCAAATCTACACGATCTTTTTCGTTTCAGCCCATGTTTAAAAAGACCCATTTCAACCTGAACTCGTTACCTAACTTGCCACACATGTGTTAGAAATATTATTATTATTTTGTTAAACTTTAGTTATGTAATTAATTATTAGAACCGATAAGTTATGTACTCGTTATTAGAACCGTTAAGATAGGATGATATGCGGATTGACGATAAGCGGGTGATCAAATCATCATGGCAGTTACCCGCCAAAAGTAACCGCCAAAATCTGTATGTTTAAATAATGTTTTGCCGGGAACTATTCCGGGCTATGAAGACAATTTGTATCTAACAAACTTGTCCGCTCAATCCTTCGTTTCTCTCTTCTCTGCAAGTTCAATACTTGTTTGTTGTTTAGATATTTCATGATGTCTGTTTTCCGTTCATGTTCTTCCGCTGTTAATAACGTTGGTGATCCGGTTAATCATCATCATCATAATGTTCAGTCGGATTTCCAACATAGTGGTATCAGAGCCACTCATGGAAAACAAACCGAAATCAATGAAACCACTACCACTCTTCCTTGTCAACATTGCACCGATGAAATTGCTGAAAGGAACAAGCGTAACCCTCGTGTACGACTTTGTTACTATTGTCACTCACCAGGCCATCAGATTTACAACTGTTTGGCAAAAGATAATGATGAAACATCCCAACTGTTAAAACAGGCGATCAATGTTGGGATCAGACGGAAAGAAGAAGATGTTCACTGCAATGAAGAGATGATTGTCTCCGGCACCGATGGCGGACAATGGGCAGGAATATGGTATGTTAATCCGACGTTCAATCATCATTTTTCCGGTAATATAAATACTTTCAAAAGGGTAAAACACATGATGGGTGTAGAGACAAGATCGGGTATGAACAATTTTTTGTTTATAAGAGGAGTTGGGTCGGTTGATTTGAAAACAGGGAATGAAACGTTAAACATTCAAAGTGTATATTATTCACCGGAAATTGATCGTAATGTCTTAAGCCTTGATCAACTTACATTACAAGGTTTTACGGTCAAAAGATCCGGTGATAAATGTAAGATATACCCCATGTTTTCAACCCCGGTGATAAACTCAATAAATGATAAAACTGGCTTGACAAAGGAAGAAGAGTTGGGTGAAAATGAGAAACGAAGATTGCAGGAAATGGGAACCGTAGATGAACAATTCAAAGAAGAATATCTGAATTCTTACTTTGAAACACTAAACGTTTCGGATGAGAATGAATACGATTGGAATCTACTAATCTTGAGGGCATTAGAATTTAACGAATTTGCAGATTGCAAAGCGTTAATAGACATGCTCGATGACAGAGAATATGTCTTCAAATACAAAGTAGATCTCCAAAAGAAATTCGAGGAAATGGTTCGGTGGTTCTTGAAGGTATACATGGGGATTACATCCAGGCCAATCCCTCCTTATTCTCCGAACCGGAAGAAGATTGATTTGTTAAGTTTGTTTATCTTGGTCATAAGAGACGGAGGATACAGAGAGATTACTACTGAAAACACGTGGCCGATTATCGCTAAAGACTTAGGATTTGAATATCAAGATGGAGACTATATAAGGATCATATACGCTATGTATCTCGACGTTTTGGAATATTACTATAAGTTCAAGTCAGTCCAAGAGGAAGTTCATGTAAAGGAAATGATGAATAATGAAACAGAAATCAATGGAGGTCATCACAGGAGAACGAAGAGTGCAGAAGCTGCAGAAATCCACAGTCATGGAGATGGAACACAGTATGCATTGTTTACTCGAAAGGGCAGCGAAGATGATTGGAATGTACACAAGAAAAGGAAGCGTTTCAACTTTGATCATGCGAAGAAAGCTGTGGAGGATGCAAACCGCAGTGTTATGCAGAATAATTACAACATAACCAAAGTTTAAGGGGGTTATGTTAGAAATATTATTATTATTTTGTTAAACTTTAGTTATGTAATTTAATTATTAGAACCGATAAGTTATGTACTCGTTATTAGAACCGTTAAGATAGGATGATATGCGGATTGACGATAAGCGGGTGATCAAATCATCATGGCAGTTACCCGCCAAAAGTAACCGCCAAAATCTGTATGTTTAAATAATGTTTTGCCGGGAACTATTCCGGGCTATCAAGACAATTTGTATCTAACAAACTTGTCCGCTCAATCCTTCGTTTCTCTCTTCTCTGCAAGTTCAATACTTGTTTGTTGTTTAGATATTTCATGATGTCTGTTTTCCGTTCATGTTCTTCCGCTGTTAATAACGTTGGTGATCCGGTTAATCATCATCATCATAATGTTCAGTCGGATTTCCAACAACATGCGTGTTGCCATCTTCAATATATTTCATTAAAAAAGAGAATGAAAGATGTCAATTTAATCTTTTTTAACGTTTATGTAGGCATACCTCTAAAAGATCATACAATTCAGCTATCAGAAGCCATGCCTCCTATAAAATCTGAGAACCTCGCATGGGCGTGCTTTATGGACGTGGCTACCATAGAAGCCAGCTTCCAGCTTGTAAAAGAAGCTGAAGAGGCTTATAGATTGACAGAATGGTTTATATGCAACTCAACTACTGACCTGGAGGCTGCAGCATTTAGCATGTACTCGCAGTTGAGGCCAATAGGCCCTCTTCTGGCAAGCAACCGACTTGCTGACCAGGCAGGCCACTTCTGGCAAGAGGACCCAACCTGTTTAACATGGCTTGATCAACAACAACCATGTTCAGTCATTTATATTGCATTTGGGAGCTTCACTATTTTCGACCAAACTCAGTTTGAGGAATTGGCACTTGGTCTTGAACTTAGCAACAGACCATTCTTGTGGGTGGTGAGACCAGGTATGACCAAGGAGACTACAACTAGTTATCCAGATGGATATACGGAAAGAGTAGGCTCTCGAGGAAGAATTGTGAGTTGGGCACCACAACAGAAAGTCCTAGCTCACCCTTCAGTAGCATGCTTCATGAGTCACTGTGGTTGGAACTCTACTTTAGAAGGTGTCACAAACGGACTTCCTTTTCTGTGTTGGCCATACTTTGCTGATCAGTTTCACAATGAGACTTACATTTGTGACATGTGGAAGACTGGGTTAAGGATGGCAAAGGATGACACTGGTATCATTACTCGAGGAGAAATAAAAAGTAAGTTGGAGGAGTTGCTTAGCGGTGAAACATACAAACTTAAGGCTTTGGATATTAAAGAAAAGGTTACAAGTAGCGTCATAGAAGGGGGTTGCTCACACAAAAACCTTAGCAATTTTATTGAATGGGTTAAAGAGAGATGAAGATAATTATCATATGCAATATGCCATATTACTATTAAATAAAATCACATCATCAAACCTAAAAAACTCTTTATTCTCTTGTTAAGTGATAATCAGTTCAGTTTAATGCCCTGAAATTTCTACCACAATATGTTTCAATTTATGTATTTATAAGGTGCAGTGCTGCTTTAAGAACGTGGTCTACTGTGGGATGATGTATCATTTTCCTATTTCTGGATGTCTTTATTTGGTTTAATGAATTCCTGATGGCGTTAAAAATGTGTATATATGGTGTCTTTCCATCAACTTTTGACCATTAATCTTTGATTTCTTTGTGTGACTTCAACTTTTTACCAGCATATGATTTTTTTCAAATCAATTTAAGTTGTGCAACCTAATCTATCAACAAAATATTTGCCTGGTTTATGTTAACAAAAGCTTCCATACATTGTTTACTACATAGTTTTTCAAGTATTTTTGGTGACAAATGTGTACTTTGAGCAACTAAAGCAGTTGTTGGATTGTTGCATCAGTTGTTTGCAAGGCCATCATTAATACAGACTCTTTTGTTTCCTCAGCATCATTTTCAAAGGATGAGGGTATTGACACACCCCTACTTTTTGAGTGCACACCCCCCTCCCCTCCCGAGGTGGCATATAGGGCAATAAGGGGAGTATATAGTGTGAAACCAATTAATGTGCCAGAAAAAAGGTTTTGATAACAGTGGCGGACTCAGAAATTTTTTCATGGGGGTGCGAAACATTTTTAAAAATTTTAGGCCACTTGGTATATAAGTAAAAAAATCGGTTCGTATCAGGTCGGATCGGGTCATGTAAAACAAACGAACATCAAACTAAATTTATATAATCATAAAAAACATGTCAAACCTTGTTACAAACATAATTAAAACGTCGACGTCCAACGGGTTTTCATTTTTTGAAATATATCCAAAACATCATCTAAAACTAATTTCTTAAGCAATTCTTTCTCTATATAACATAAGTTCATCACTCCATAACATAATGTTTCAATTTTAATTTTAATTTTCAAATATTCAAGCCCTAGAAATCATAACGTAAGTTGTAATCACCCTAAAAATATATAAACAACATAATCACCCTAAAAATTATCTAAACAACCATAAACAACGTCAAAACACACAAAATTTCAAAACTATTTAACAACTTTATTACCCTTTTTTCTCCTATAATATCAACAAAAATCATCAAATAACAAAGAAACTTACCCGTGTTCGGATTCCGGTTAGATTTGGTGTCAAACAACAGTGGTATGGTGGCTGATTACGGTGGTCGTCGGCTGCTGGACTGTTGTCGCTAGGTGATGTTGTTCGTTGGCAGTGCAGGGACGCAAGAGAGAGAGAGAGAGAGCGGGAGAGAATTTCTAAAGATTTTGGGCTTTAATTATTTTATTATAGTTTGAAATATTGTAGGGCTTGGTTAATGGGCTAAGACTTAGTGGGCTAAGCTAGTTAGGAATTATAAGTGGGTAAAGGTATGGGTATTTGGGTTTAGTTAGGTATTAAAAGTTATATAATTTAGGTAGTATTTTTTTAAAAAAATAAGAGTTTACTAAAAAAAATAAAATATAAATTGATAACACTTTTTACCTAAGGGGTGCGGACGAAAAATTTCAAGTGTGCGGTCGAAAAATTCCATGGGGTGCGGACGAAAAATTTCAAGGGGTGCGGACGGGATTTTCGACGGAACTTAGCACTAAAATTTTTTTTCCCCGGGGGTGCGCCCGCCCACCTTGAAATGTGATTGGGTCCGCCCTTGTTTGATAAGCCTCTCATTGCTCTATGAGAGACATATAAGGTTGTGGTAGTTGGAGCATTTATCCCTATATGCCTCTCATTGAGCAATGAGAGGCTTATCGACACGACTTTTGATGAATTTAAGGTATAATTACTGACATGAAATGAGTTCAGTCTGAAAAAGCGTGAAAGTGACCTATACGACCCTTATCGACCAAGAATGTTTATTTACCCAAGCATACATGATTTATTTGATTCAAAATTTTTCAAACTCATAATAATAATAATAATAATAATAATAATAATAATAATAATAATAATAATAATAATAATAATTAAAATAATAATATTAATAATAATAATAATAAGAATACTTAATAAAAATAACATATGCACATTTAAAACGATGATATAACTAGACCCGGCAAACGGGTCGGGCCGGGGTCGGGTAGGGTCATGGGTCAAAGACCCTACCCGACCCCCGGCCCGACCCGTCTGCCGGGACTAGTTATAACATTGTTTTTTTAAATATGCATATGTTTTTTATTAAGTATTATTATTATTATTATTTATTTTTTATTATTATTATTTAAAACTTCATATTTTATTAAATGAATTGTGTGTATTATAAAATATCAAATTTTTTATTTATCAAACTTACTTCCCATTTGTTCGATGGTCCGGAGGTTTACCCGAACCATTCAATTTTATCGATCGCTTATGTCGAAGGTGTTTATTTCATTGTGGCTAAGTTAACGGGATGATTGCCCGATGCCGGTACGAAATGGACTTTGAAATACCTCACCAAAGTATACAAGCTATGGAATGGGTGACAATGTACATGTCTCGTATTACACAGGGTAGGGCATTACATGGTAGTAATAGAACTTCACGAAAAACAATTTGTTAACTTGGCAAAGGTGTAACATCCGTGAAATATAGTGTATGCAACAATTTTTTTTATAAAAATAATATTAATTAAGGTGTTTTATAACATAAAAACACTTAATTACCACAATTTTTTTCTTTAAAATTAATATCATATAAGTCGTATAGGGCAATGAGACACATATACAACTCCTAAAATGTGCTCATTGACCAATAAGCCTCCTCAGGTGGACACATTATGAGTGTCTCATTGACTAATAAGCCTCCTCTGATGGTTTCAACTTTTCTAAAGGTGGAATAGTTTAACCACGGGAGGCTTATTGGTCAATGAGACACTCATAATGTGTCCACCAGGGGAGGCTTATTGATCAATAACAATAATAAATAATAATAATAATAATAATAACAATAACAATAATAATAATAATAAATAATAACAATAATAATAAGTAATAACAATAATAATAATAATAATTAATAATAATAAAAATAACAATAATAATAATAAATAATAACGGCAATAATAATAATAATAAATAATAATGATAATAATAAATAATCATAATAACAATAATAAATAATAATAATAATAACAATAATAATAATAACAATAATAATAATAATAAATAATAACAATAATAAATAATAATAACAATAATAATAATAAATAATAATAACAATAATAATAATAATAATAATAATAAATAATAATAACAAAAATAAATAATAACAATAACAACAATAAATAATAAATAATAATAATAACAATAAATAATAATGATAACAACAACAATAATAATAATAATAAATAATAAAATAATAATAAATAGTAACAATAACAACAATAAAGAATTTCATGAAAAAGAATTTGTTAACTTGGCAAAGGTGTTAGTAGATGTATCGTATTACACAGAGTAGGGCGTTAGTAGATAGTAATATAACTTCATGAAAAAGAATTTGTTAACTTGGAAAAGGTGTAACATCCGTGAAATATAGTGTATGCAACAATTTAAAAAAATATTAATTAGGGTGTTTTATAACATAAAAACCCTTAATTACCACATAAAATTGTTAAAAAAATTAATTTCATATGAGTCGTATAGGGCAATGAGACCCATATATAAATCCTATAACCTGCTCATTTATCAATAAGCCTCCCCTGGTTGACACCTTAGAGCATTCACATCCATTCCACTAAATTGTGTGAGTGGGGTTTTTATTATATGAAGAGTATAAAAAGTGGTTGTGAGTAGAGGAGGGAGAAAATGTTACTGTTCATCTGTATATTTGAAAAGACACTGTTCACCCCCTGTAATTTTTTAATATATTTTGAAAGTGGTTGTGAGTGAAGGAGAGAGAAAAAATAATGATAAAGGTATAAAAATATATTATTTAATTGAAAAGGAGAGAGAAAATGTAGTGTATTTTAGTATAATTTAGAGTGAAAAAAATGGTGGAATCGATGTCAATGCTCTTATGAGTGTCTCATTGACCAATAAGCCTTCTCTGGTGGTTTCCACTTTAAAGTACAGATACTTTAAAGATACTTTAAAGTGGAAACCACCAGGGGAGGCTTATTGGTCAATGAGACACTCATAAGGTGTCAACCAGGTGAGGCTTATTGATCAATGAGCACCTTATAGGATTTGTATATGGGTCTCATTGCCCTATACAAGTCATATGAAATTATTTTTTTTAACAATTTTGTGTGGTAATTAAAGGTTTTTATGTTATAAAACACCCTAATTAATATTTTTTTTAAATTGTTGCATACACTATATTTCACGGATGTTACAGCTTTGCCAAGTTAACAAATTCTTTTTCGTGAAGTTCTATTACTATATGCTAACGCCCTACCCTGTGTAATACGATACATCTACTAACACCTTTGCCAAGTTAACAAATTCTTTTTCGTGAAGTTCTTTATTGTTGTTATTATTATTATTTATTATTATTTTATTGTTCATTATTATTATTATTATTATTATTATTATTATTATTATTATTATTATTGTTATCATTATTATTTATTGTTATTATTATTATTTATTGTTGTTATTGTTATTATTTATTGTTGTTATTATTTATTATTATTATTATTGTTATTATTTATTATTATTATTATTATTATTGTTATTATTTATTATTATTATTTTTATTGTTATTATTATTATTATTATTTATTGTTATTATTATTATTATTTATTTTTATTATTATTATTTATTATTAATATTGTTTTTTATTATTATTGTTATTATTTATTATTGTTATTATTATTGTTTATTATTATTATTATTATTTATTATTGTTATTATTATTATTATTATTATTTATTATTGTTATTATTATTGTTTATTATTATTATTATTGTTATTATTATTATTGTTATTATTTATTATTATTATTGTTATTATTATTATTATTGTTATTATTTATTATTATTATTAGTATTAGTATTAGTTGACATGACATTTACAACAACTTTTTAGCCGATATGCCTTGTATAGCCCGATGAGACCCATATACATCTACTTTTTCTGAAAAGTTGACATGACATTTATGACACACCACTTCCATACGCGTCTCATCGACCTATACGGGTCTCATTGAACTTCAGTTTCTTTTCTTTTAGCCGTTTGTGGTGGTGTTAGGGTTGTGGTGGTGGTGGTGGTGGGTTGGCTATGGTGGTGGTGGTGGTGGGTCGGCTATGGTGGTGGTGGTGGGTCGGCTGGGGTGGTTGTGGTGGTGGTGGTGGGTCGGATAGGGTGGTTGTGGTGGTGGTGGGTCGGTTGGGGTGGTGGTGGTGGGTCGGCTATTGTGGTGGTGGTGGGTCGGCTGGGGTTGTTGTGGTGGTGGTGGTGGTGGGTCGGTTGTGGTGGTGGTGGTGGGTCGGATGGGGTGGTGGTGGTGGTGGGTCGGCTATGGTGGTGGTGGTGGGCCGGCTATGGTGGTGGTGGTGGGCCGGCTGGGGTGGTTGTGGTGGTGGTGGGTCGGCTAGGGTGGTGGTGGTGGTGGTGGGTCGGCTATGTTGGTGGCAGTGGTGTGTCGGATGTGGTGGTGGTGGTGGTGGTGGGTCGGTTGTGGTGGTGGCGGTGGTGTGTCGGCTGTGGTGGTGGTGATGGTGGTGGGTCGGCTGTGGTGGTGGTGGTGGGTCGGCTGTGGTGGTGTTTTGTTTTTTATTTACAATATTTTTTCGAATGCCGAGTCTAATGCTAAATTGTATTTTTTATTAACAGGATAGCGAAAGTCGGTGTTTTGACGGTGGTGGTAGCGTAATAGTTACGGAGAAACTACGTTCGTATTTCAGATTCATGAACTAGAACGCCGATCTACGTTCGTATTTGACAATTAAAGAAATAATAATAATTCATAAATAAAAAACTTTGTTATGATATATACAATTCGTTTTATAAAAAAAATTGACATTTAACAATACTTATAAAAAATTGGCATTTTATAATATACACAATTCATTTCATAAAAATATGAAGTTTTTAATAATAATACTTAATAAAAAAAAACATATGCACATTCTTTTTATTAAAAAAATTCACAATTCATTTCATAAAAATATAAAGTTTTTATAATACTAACACAATATTTTATAACAACATTTTATAAAAAAATAATTTTCTTAATATTTCATAACTTCCCCATACAAATACCCTATCAAAATAAAGTTCCACCCCAATCATTGGTAATCATTGGCTCACACCCAATGATTGGCATTAATTAGATGGTAGGGGGTGTGTAAATACTTTTCGAACGTATTGGGCAATGAGGGGCATACGGGTGAGGGCAGTTTAAGGCGTATTGAGCAATGAGGGTCATTTAGGGTTAGAGAATGTGTAGATACTTTTGGGTGGGTGTGTGGATACCTCCACCGTTTTCAAAAGCCATCAATGCCAAGTGCTTATCAGATAGGCTGCTCCACTAAACATACCCTTGGTAAAGAATGTCTGTTGCTGAGCAATTAAGTGACTGGATGAAACTACTTGGAGAATGTATTGGACTTTTGGTGCTGGGGTTTGAACATACTGAATGGGGCATTTAAATAGGCTTTGGACAAAGTGAGTGGTTGAATGAGTACTTGGGCTCTGGTTATAGTGATGTTGAGGTGTAGATGATTAAGGACTTTGATTTGGATATGTTTTCATTGATTCAGATTGTAACATTTGATTTTATACCGAGTAAATTGCCAAAATCATCCCTAAGGTTTGGACACGTTTGTCAGTTTCATCCAAAATGATTTCTTCGTACCATATTGCCTTTCACTTTTGGCAATTTTTATCATTCTTATCCAATTCGCTAATTGGGTTTATCTATTCTGTTAAAACAATATTTTTTTATTTTCTTTTTCTCTTTTATATTAAAACAAGAGTAAATTACAAAAGTCATCCTTTATGTTTATACTATATTGCAAAGTGTGTCATTTGTCTTTAAAAATTGCAAAAAACGTACTCGACTTTTGCAAATCACTGCACATTATGTCCTTTAAGCCTAACTCAATTAGTTTTATGGTTAAATCAGGGTAGATTGGTAATTTTACTTATTTATTTAAAAACTATTTAATAAATGAAACAAAATTAGAATTCTAAAATATTTAAACTATATATAAAATGATAAATCAGTGTCTCTCTTTAAACTCTCTCTCTTTCTCTCTCTCTCTCTCCCTTAACTCCCTCTCGCTCTCTGGTTCTTTGTTTACATCACAGTACCATAAACCACCACTACCCACCCACCCTGCCACCCACCTACCACCACCGACCATTAGGGCCGGCTCCAGTATAATTTTAGTAAAGCCCTAGCTTAGGGCCTCCAAACTTTTGGGGCCCCCAATTTTTTAAACCTGTTTTATATTACTTGTGTAGCTGAGCCGTTCAAGTTATCAACCCACTGCGAACATGCATGCTGTCCCCAAACACTTGTTTAAAAAGAAAAGAAAATAGGTCTGCGAAGCAATGATGGTTGTGAGAAACGAAGCGACGATTCTCGATGGTGTACCGAGGAGCTATGGTAAAGCCATTATGGATGCTTAAAGATGATAAAGAGCTTTCAAGAGATGGATACTTCATCTTTAGGTAAAGTTTTCAGTTTAGGGTTTGTGTAATTTTGATGTTTTCTTGGATTCTTGATTGTTTGTTTGATGATTTTGTGAATATACTGTTGTGAGTTCTGATTATTATAAGTTGAATGTCGTTTATTATAGTTGTTTATGGGGGTTTGAATTTTATGTTTGATCTTGGATAAAAGTTGAACGTGATCAATTGACATTGTGTTTAGATGTTTTGGATTTCGATCTTGTTATATTCGATTAGGTTTGTTCATTCTTGTGATTGCTAGTTAAGTTTGTTGTCAATTTGATGGTATTTGTTAAGTATGAAGTCAAAGGTGAATACCTTGAATGTATATGATTATTATAGACTGTTGTTGTGAGGGTAAAGGGACGTTTAAGTGTTTGGCATCAAATTTGAATCAATATATTCCACCAGGTTTACCCTTTTGGTTAGTTTAATTCGATATTTTGTAGTGCATTCAACCTCAGATCACATAAAACTGTTAAGTTCAAATGGAAACTTCCGTATTTGAAATTACGGTTGTAGTAGTTTGTAGAACATTTTTCTGTGTCTATTATGAATCTTGAAAGTAACATACTTAATCACATTATTGAATTCACAGATAAATTTGGTTCTTGTACAAAGCTTTAGTAGCAGTCAACCTTAAATCTTACATAATGATAAACCTTATAGTTTATTTTGCCGGTCCCAAGCCCGGGTAAAGGACGAGGGTTTTTCTCAAATTGTTTTCTTTTTTTGGGGGGAAAAAGGCCACAAGATTTTACTTCGCCTTAGGCCACCAAAATAGTTGAGCCGGCCCTGCCGGCCATCACCGCCTTCCCCCATCGGCCATCACCACCCCCCCCCCAAAACCACCAGCACCTTCCCCCACCACCACTACCATCCACCTGCTGCCACCACCTACCCACCACCACCACAGCATGTGGGTTAGTTTCGTCACCATCACATACCTTTTCCTAAGGGTTAGGGTTTTCCCATCATCCTGCCTCTTAATCTCAGTCGTCCGATCATCATCATTCCTCACCACCTATGCCACTGCACTATTTAACTCTGCATACCTGATACCACTCTCGTCACTGTCGCTTCATTAATGTGGTTCCACTTTCGCCGCCACTATCTTTTCTATATAATTCTCTGCTTGTATGCATTCATCTCCTTCGTCAAACCCTGGTTTTGAATCGATTTGATTTGACGATTTATTTCGTGATTCGAGGTGAAATAAAATTAGAAGCTAGAGAAATGGTATGTGATTTTGATAGTTCATGTATGGTGTTTTTGATCCTCGAATTTAGGTTTTTTGATCGATTTTTGGTCTCGATTAATGTATCATTTGTGCATGATGTTTTTGAAGCTTGAATTTAGGTTTTATGATCGATTTGTGTAGTATGATACTATGATCGATTCAGACCGTTTTGAATCGGAGATCTATACGTTGTAGATCATGATTTTCGGTACTCATTATGAACGTTGCAAATCTTGAATCAGAGATCTGCGGTGTTGGTGTGGTGGTGCCATGTGAGCCGGTGACAACCCGCTACCAGCTTCCAGGTTATGGTGTGGGTTGGAATGAGGGTGGTGGTGGCATGGTCGTCGGTTAACCTGCCATCGGCTTCAAGTTTGTGGTGTGGGGTGGTGTTGGTGTGAGGGTGATGGTGGCAGGTGATGGTGTTAGAGAGAGAGAGAGAGAGAGAGAAAGAGAGAGAGAGAGTAAAGAGAGAGAGAGCGTGTGTGTGTGTTAGAGAGAAAGAGACAGAGTGTGTCAGAGAGAGTAGATATATAAAATTCATTTTTGTTTTTGTTATTAAAATCATTAAAATTGGTTTTCTAAATAAATAAATAATTAAAAAGACCAATCTACCCTTCACTTAATAGTTAAAATTAACTGGGTTATGATTAAAGGACATAACGTGCAAGGGTTTGCAAACAATGAGTACGTTTTTTGTATTTTTTGAAAAAAAAGTAATAGTATGCAATCTGGTGTCAACATAAAGGACGATTTTTGTAATTTACTCTTAAAACAATAAAAATACGATTTCTTTTAATCATATATATATATATATAAATATATATATATATATATTAGAAACTCTTTAGTTTAAAAAAATAAACAAAATATATCAATATAAATTTTAATTACTAAAACTAAAGTCATATTCCAATTCCTATATATAAGATAATAAATAACTAGGTTTAAAAAAGTTCGCCTAGTTGAGACGAAATTCTTTTGTTATTTAGTCTGTGTTTACATGTGTTTTGAAATCAATACGAGCGTGTTGCGAACAGAACTAACTACTGACAAGAATAAAAAGAAAATGTAGAAAAAAACACTAAAAGATAACAGAAAGAAAATCAACCAAAAAAGTTGTATGGTAACGATGTTGTTCATATGAAATCCGTGGTCAGAGATGAGCAAATTGTTCTGGGTACCGGTACCAAATTTGTCAAACCGAAAGATCTTAAGTACCAATTCGGTATCGACTTTTGGCGTTCCTGGTACCGGTTCACTACCATTTTTTACCTTCATATACCGGCACCGTAACCGGTATTTTCGGTATCAGTACCGATTCTGTATCGGTTGGCACCGAGCTCATCCCTACCCCTGAAACTAAAAAAGAAGAAAATTAAAAGTTGAAGAAAACCAACAAAAAAATTGTACGATAACGTTGTTCGTACAGTAACCGTGATCAGGGATGAGCAAATGGTACCGGGTAGCCGCACTGAATTTCCCAAACCAAAAGATTTCCAATATCAACTAGGCACTAACTTTTGGCGTTTTCTGTATTAGTGCCGGTTTTTACCTTCATGTACTGATACTGATCAGGACCGTACCGGTATATTCGATACCAGTACTAGTACGATACTGGTTGACACCAAGCTTATCCCAACCCCTAATATTAAAAAAAAGGATTAAAGTTAAAAAGTAAAGAAAATAAGTATTGTTATAATATTAAAATAATAAAAGTATTAAAAAAACTATATATTATTATAACATTAAAATTACTATTCATTTGAATTAATATATAGTAATATATAGTAATAATATATAGTAATATAGTAATAATAATAATATATAGTAATAATAATATATAATAATAATAATAATAATAATAATAATAATATATAGTAATAATAATAATATAATAATTTTTATCATGTATTCAGATTATTATTAACATAGAAAAGTATAACATTTAAGTTGATAATTAAGAAAAAAAAAATGCATAAAAAGGAAAAAAAAATATAAAGGCAACTGATGGTTGCATGCATATTCACTGAGAGACCATTCATTTGTCATAGTGAGAGACAAAAGAACCCGAATAGTAGTGGATTTGATAACTAGACTAAAGTTTAATGATAGTCTAACACCAGGTTGTCGCGTGAACCCTTTGGCAACAAGGTGTGTCTTATGCCTAGTAACCATGCTGTGGCGATCTGTCTTCAACCTGTAAACCCACTTGCAGACAACATTAGTATTAGGGACATAGGGAACCAAGGACCATGTTCCGTTCTTGTGAAGTGCTTCAAACTCCTCGGTCATGGCAAGACACTACTTCGGGGATTTGTTGGCAATGGTAAAAGAGGTAGATTCAATAGGGGTAAGGATGTAGTAGTTGTGTAGGCAGAGGGGTTACAGGGAAGGGAATGGTGTGTTTAGGATTTTGGCGTCAGTGAGTTGGACGAGGTCGTGGAGATGGTGGAGGCGGAGTGGGAGTATCTTGTTGGGGGATAGAGGAACTAGGGGTGGGGAAGGTGGGTCAAGTGAAGATGGTGATGATGTGGATTGTAAGCGAGTAGAAGACTCTTGTGATGATGGTTTAAAAATCAAAGGAATAGCGGTGGTAAATGAAGGATCAGTGTGGTCGGTGGTGTTTAGTGGCTCAGGTGTGTGATGTGGAATGAGTTCAAGAAAAATGGAAAGACATAAGGAGAGATAGGTGTGGCAGATAATGGGGATGGTGGGAAAATAAGAATTGAAAACGGAAGAATGTTTCATTCAAACACACATTTTTGACTAAATATATCTTTTCTGTTGTGACAATCATACCAACGTAGATAGGGAAAGCCTTGACATCCAAAAACATTGAGAAAGGAGTAAGCTGGTATGCGATTAAAAATTTGATAGAAGGGAGATTTATTAGAAAGGTTTTGGATGGAAGGAGATTAATAAGATAGACAACGGTTTTGCACAAAATAACATACTTAGATACTAATAGTTTAAAATCATGAGGTAATATATTGTCAATTTTAAAATTATACATAGTGTGTATATTATAAAACATGAGTTAATTACATAGTTAGTCCCTGTGTTTTGCACAAAGTAACATAGTTAGGTACTAATAGTTTAAAATCACATTTTAGGGTATTAACTTTTCATTTTGTAACGTTTGGAGGTATTAACGTTATTTGTAGGTTTAAAATTACATTCTATTAGTACCTAAGTATGTTATTTTGTGCAAACCACATGGACTAACTATGTTAATACCCTAGAAGTTAATACATTCAAACATTACAAAATGAAAAGTTAATACCCTAGAAGGTGATTTTAAACTATTAGTACCTAGGTATGTTATTTTGTGCAAACCACAGGGACTAACTATGTAATTAACTCTATAAAACATATATGTATGCTACTTATTTTACAATTTTACATGTATTTACATATATATATATATATATATATATGTATATATAGTTTGAGGTTCATTGGGGAACACTAAAAAAGTGGGGAACAGCGGGGAACCGACTCAAACGAACTCCGATTGGACTCATTCCAGTGGCGTTGGAACCGTCTTGTCGAACCCTAATTAGGATCTCTTAACCCTAAACCCTAAATCATAACCCCTAAACCCTAAATATATTAGGGTTTGGCTTTTAGGGTTTAGCTTTAGGGTTTAGCCTTAGGGTTTAGCCTTAGGGTTTAGCTTTAGGGTTTAGAGTTTAGCTTTAGGGTTTAGGGTTTAGCTTTAGGGTTTAGCTATAGGGTTTAGCTTTTGGTTTAGCCTTTAAGGTTTAGCTTAAGGTTTACAGTTTAGATTTTACGGTTTAGCTTAGGTTTTAGCCTTATTTTTTAGCTTTAGGGTTTAGAGTTTAGGAGTTAAGATTTAGGGTTTAGGGTTAAGAGATCTTAGTTAGGGTTCGACGAGCCTGTTCCAACGCCGCTGGAATGAGTCCAATCGGAGTTCGTTTCAGCTGGTTCCCCGCTGTTCCCCACTTTTTTAGTGTTCCCCAATGAACCTTCCCCTATATATATATATATATATATATATATATATATATATATATATAGGGGATGGATCATGAGAAATCTAGTTTAAATGAGAAAACCAAAAAACTAACTAAAAAAGCCAAAAAAAAAATGCCAAATTTTTTTTTTTAATTTTTATAAAAAAATCGCAGGTTTTTATGCATGGAAAAAAATTTTCAAAAAAAAAAAAAAAGTTTTTGGTTGTATTGCACATGTGCACTATTACGGATATAGTGCACATGTGTAGTACATGTGTAATACACATATAATCACATATATTGCACATGTGCAATACAACAAAAAAAATTTTTTGAAATTTTTTTTATGTATAAAAACTAGCCATTTTTTGTTACAAAATTGTAAAAAAAAAAAAAAAAAAATTAGTATGTTTTTTAGCTTTTTTTTAGTTAGTTTTCTAGTTTTTTCATTTATATGTAGTTTTCTCATGATCCTCTCCCTATATATATACACTAGAAAAAACCTGTTCAGGCCATAATATTCCTTTATACACATATCTACAATCATTTATACACATTTATGTTCCCTGTGTTTTAATGGTTTTAACCAAAAAACCTGTTCAGGCCATAATATGTACATCTATACTATATAAAGTAAATTACTTTTTGAGTCACTGTGTTTTAGTGTTTTAACCACTTGAGTCAAAAATCAAAAAGTTTAACATCATGAGTCCCTCACCGCTCATTTTATAACGTTTTGAGTCCAATTTTGTCCATTTTATAACGCTTTGAGTCCATTTTTGTTTAAAAAAAATTGGACTCAACAGGTTTAAAAAATGGACCTAAAAGGACTCAAAAGGTTATACTAAAAGAGTCCAGGGACTCAGGGCGTTAACGATTTTGATTTTGAACTCAAATGGTTAAAACCACTCAAACACAAAAACTTAAAAAGTAATTTACTCTACTATATCATAATGCATGAGTGAGAGGAATTTTATGATACCCAAAAAATAAGAACTTTTTTCCTCTTAATTTATAAATACACCGTGAAAATGGTGGTAGATTGGCATTTTAAACAATAATTATATTTTAACCCCTATCTTATTAAATTTAAATCTCTAATTTTTAACATAATTATGGGTAATTAGTTACACTTTTCTCCCTCCACAACAAACTTATAATACTTTTACGTATTCTTGTCATAACTTATAAATTATAATGTTTTTTAAAAAAAATATAAAAGTACCATGACAACCTACTCATTTTTGTCGACGTTTCAATAGTTGTCTTGGTCAGTATTGACGTGTGGACAGACAATGCCTTAGTGTACAAGTGATTAAGGCCCAACGTACTTATTCATTATCCCAGAATGTTTAATAGCTATAGAATGTCAAGTGATTAAACCATTATTGTAACGCCCTGCTCTTTCGTACTTTCCTTAACTAGAAAGCTCATTGGTATTTCTGTTTTTGGAAATCTTGTATTCTTGTATTTCGTCTTTTCGTTGTATCTTTGTAAAATCTGAGACTTGGATCATAAATAAAATTCGTTATATCTTACAATTCATGCTTTACATATTCGTATATCTCTATACGTTTGAATTCATAAGACAATGATACTTTATTCTTGATCCTTGAAATTTTGTGATAAACTTGCAAGAACGTGATATACATGAACTATACGCTTTCTACGCATGATTTGGACTTATACGATACTTATACTCGATACATATACTTAATCATACTTGTTTGTCACACCCCGACCGCGTAAAACAACAAATCGCGGCGGAATCGTCGGGGAGTGTTGTAACAGAATCATTTTTCATAACACACAGAAATTTGAAGTTTTTTTTTATTTAAAGATTAACCATTTACATTGTCTTGAAATTTAAACAAACAAGTTAAACATAGACTATCATTGTTATTAAGTCACTAAGGCCTCATCCAGTCCTAAGTGAGCATGCATCCTAGCAATCAACATCATTCAACAACACCTGAAACATATGTAAAAACAAAGTCAGCAAAGAAATGCTGGCGAGCACATAGGTTTTATGAGGGTGTCGGATTCATGGCTAGTTTACATGTTGCAATACCTCATTAGACTACAAGAGTCAAAAGTAAAAACCTAGTTTTGAAAAGTGTATAATATTGCAACATAATTAACCAACTCAAATCAAGTTGGTTATAACTTATAAAATCTCGTAGCCATGATTCTTAACCCAAAAACATTTATTTAAGAAGACCAAATTGTAAATCATCTCGTTAATAAAACTCGTATGGTTTATATTCTTTCGAAAACATCGTTATGTGACATCGTTTTAAAATCTTTTAACCGAGTGAACTAATTAATGCCACGGAATATAATATGATAAAAACACTTATATATAAGAAGTACCAGCGGCGTATCTATCATGCTTTTATCACACTACACCCGTCCCATTATCTAATCACAACCCAAAAACCAATCGTTTATCCAATTCGTTTAACTCGTTAAAATCGTTTCAATCGTTTAAATCATTCTCGTTTTAATTGTGAAACTACTTTTGGTCGTCTCGCTAATAACATCCAAACCTTCGCGACTCGCCTATCGCCAATCTCGCACTAATAAACCACCAAAGGGTAAATTAACAATCACAGATTCGGTCGTTACCCACATAACCCACACATAACCATGGGTGCAGTCTGACAACGGGATTTGTCAGATCCTATGGTACCATAACCTAATACTGGTCGGTTCGGCCAAAATTAATGAATGTTATGTTATGTAATTACAACCAACAAGTTTATTCACATTATAGAAATTGTTATTAGTTTTATATAAACCATATTAACCATTTTCAAAACCAACGTTAAAACCTCGAAATCATTTAACACATATGAATCACCCCGAAACAATCGAAAATAGTAAAATAGGGGAACTATGTACTCATATGGGAATGCTTAGAAGTCTTGAATAACAACTGAGCAAAGATAAAGGGATCACATAAATAAATCGGTACCTAATATAAGTAACTACGTTAATAAACCGGACCTAAATCGGAAGATCGGATAAAATGAGGTCTTGTAAACCAAATGAGTATTGGAACTCATATGATATGGTTTAACAAAGCCTACATTCTAAATCGCAACCTATCCTAAGTGCTTACGACCCATTAAGATAGCTTATGCTACTTTAACGCGTCGTTCGCGTAAAACGCTTTCGAGACGTCTAACTAGTCCTATGGCAAGTATTATATGCCTATACATGTTTAAATATATTGCATAATCAGTTAAGTGAAAAAAGTTTAAGTTACATATGCTTAAAATCCAATTATGCATGAAAAGGGCATTTTGGTCATTTTCCTAAGGCATATGAACCACCTATCATACAACTAATTAAACTAAGTGACCATAAGGTATAACCTCAGAAGGTTATTCCCTATATAACTATTGTCACTAAACATGTTTGGTCGGATCCTTAAGATCGACCAAACGGGTCTAGTTCGAAAGTCTAAGCGGTGGTTTAGACACGCTTGACTTACGACACTATACAAGCACTAAACTAAAAGTGACGAGCTAAACATGTTGGAACATGTTTAACTAAGTTAGAAAACAGGTTTTGATATCAAAACAAAGTGTTTTGATACCCAAGAGTAGTTTGGTTACAAAATACGCATAAATATGCATTTTGACCGAAACTACGACTCGTCACTACGCCTAATCAACGTGGTAATCAGTAGGTATAGTCACTCGGGACTATAACCATCGTGATTACGCTTACGTTGCAAAGTTCAAACAAACTTTGTGTTGACCAAAGACTGGTCAAAGCAGAAAGTCAAACACTGTTTGACTTTCATGCTCGACAAGCAATAAAAGAACGAAAGAAGCTTACAAAGGGTCCAAGCTAAAGAGAACTTGATCTATAACACTCAGGTATGAAGCAAAGGCTTCAACTTAGAGCATTAATCAGATCAAGGGTGAGCAGAAATTAAAGAGGGCTTGGGTATTTATAGTTTTCGGTGAACCGTTAGGATCGTTTCTTGCAAAACGTGCTTCGATCTTGACCCTCCAAGTGGGCACAAGGTTTTCAAATACAAGGGGACATGAAATACCATCAAAAACTAGCAGATGGTATCCCAAATCAGGGGTTAAAAACCACCAAAACAGGCTCAAAGACCAGATTCAATGTTTCTGTGCTGAAGATCTGACGCGGGCCGCGTAAGAATAAGCTTAGGCTTACGCCCCAGGCCTAGCAAGTTTCACAGATTTACAATTTTAGTCCCTGAATGCCCAAAACTTGGTTTTCGATGCATTTTTGACATGTTTAAGCCTCGTTAACCCCATTTCAAGGCTCTAAAATGAAGTTAAAGTATAGGGAACTTAAAATATGCTCAAAAATATCTCGGATGACGGTTCGCTTGGTCGTACGGTTGCGTTGTTCGGTTAATTACGACGGAAGTCGTAACGAACGCAAAAACGATCCAAATTAAGCGACGAATGGAGATTTATCATGCCAATCACTAAAATAAAATATTTTAATGATTACATAAATTTTTGGATGTCCGGATATATTCAGAACGTAAGATATGCGCGAAAATGCAAACTTATGCACTTTTTGACGCTTTTAGTCCCTATTGATCAAATAAGTTTATTTTAGCATACCAAACCCTCAAAGCCTATTTCTAAGCTATGTATAGGATATTTAGGGTATGTTTAACTTATGATGAAGTTCCGGAATGTTTGTTACAGTACGAGTCGGCATACTTCGCAGTTTGTCTAAATTAGTCCCTGTAAGCAAATAAACTTGATTTCGACACACCAAACCCTCCAAAACTTATTTCTAAGTTATGTAAAGGTTATTTAAGGTATGTTAAGCCCATGTCACTGTTTCGAAGTGTTTATCGCGTTAAACTGATTACGTTTACGCATCAGTTCGCGTATAACTTTCTAGAAGGCGATTTAGAGCTCGAAATCGAACAAGAATTGATATGTGCAAATGATACACATATTTATACAAATCCCAAGTATGAAATACAATATTTCATTGATTTGGTATTTGTTTGATGGCCGTGTAGGCATAGATGTCACATTGTCCATACTTGTTGTTATGATAAGGATGCTTGAAAACCCCTTATAATATGCTATTCTTACATTAAACACCCTAAAATACAATAAAACATATCAAATATAAACTACAGGGAGCTAAAGTGCCAAAATTCAAACTAAATCCCGGAACCCCCACCCTCGCGTCGCGCCACAAGGACCCCCCCTTGTTGTCGCGTCGCGCTACACCCCTAATCTGCTAGAAAGTTGTTTCCAGCTCAAGCATTGGTCAATTTTGTGTTTGTTGTTGTGTTTTCTTCATTTATTACTCACCTAAACTAACCCTAATCACCTCCTATAAAACCCAACTCACTTCCACACTTCTCCCACTTTACAAACACTTCATTATCACTCTCTAGACACTCCAAATCTGTTACAAATCAGTAGCAAAAGACAGGTTCATATCAAGTTACAAAAGTGAGTTAAAACTCACTTATCTTCCATCTTTTTCACTTCTTCTTGCTTTTTAGCACTTGGAACACCCCTAGGGATGTTTTCATAGGTTTTCCATGGAAAACCAAGGATGGAACATCACCACAATGAGGTTAAAAGTGCAACAACTTTCTGTTTTGAACAAAAATTGTTAAACATTCTTAAACTCATGTTTTAACCATACATTCCTATGTCCTTATGCCACTAATCAAAACTATGATTAAGTGTGCTTAAAAATAAGGTTGTAATATACAAATTCAGAGGTTTTACTCCTTTAAACTTTCTGTTTTTAAAAGGGTTTTAACCCACAAGTGTTGAACAAGACTTGAACTTGTGTATGTGTGATTACATGGAAAGCTTGGGCTACCCTACTTACAATCCACACCTCACTTGATGTTTTCTTCTTAGTTAGTATGTATGTTTCATTTCCGTATTAATTTATTCATGACCATCCTTGTTGTCTCATGACAACTTGTGCATTGATGAATATACAAAAGAGGTTTTAAAATGGAAGATTATCCTTCTACCTCTATGCATGACTTCTATGATAATACTTGTAATATTTGTTGGATTATAATCATACTATATACTATACGTAACATATAAAAAATATACTAACCAAACCTTTGACGGTAATCAAGTGATTATTCGTCATGGAACTAGATGATATCATCCAAGAACTTAGTTTTCTCGTTACGATTCTAATGGGTGTTACACCCATGAAATCATTCTAAACCCTATGGGTTTTTATAATGTCAAAAACGAGTATTATGTCTAGATGGTTATTGTTATCATTATTTTCTCGTATACATACTTTGGTGTATTTTACCTACCTAAATTCTGACTCTAAATATTCCTTGAACTCCAAACCGAATACATTCAACCTCCTAATCTCATACATTCGTCAACACTTGGATAATCAGAAGACTTAGCAAATTTATGAGTACTCTTGACCCGTTTTACCTTTAAAACACTTTGGGTTGTAACATGCTAATATACAAACTTCACAATCACACACCTAAACATGCTTTATATTCTGAATCTTATATACATGCTACTTGTTTACGTAGGTTCATGCTAGATTATACATGCTGTCACGACCCCCGACCCCACCCTGGATAGAATCGGAAGCCGCGAACCAGTTCAGTGGTACCGGTGGTTATTCAGAAAAGTAGTGCAGCGGAAATTTCATCAGGACCGTGAGTTAGGAAAAATATCAGAGTTTAGAAAACACCGGATTTTATTTGTTAAATATATGGGATAAAACCCATGTTTTACAAAGGTATCTTTAATAAGGGATAAACCCGAATATATGAAACCATGTTTGCTTAATTTAATTCAATTGATAAAATAAGCCACTTCTTTAAGCCTTTTGGTGCCGTATCATCACTCTTATTCCAATCTACTGTAATTACCTGAAACGCGTTTTAAAAAAAAGATTTGATCAGCAGGAAATACCAGGTGAGTTCATTCATTTTTGTACAAAATGACACATCGTTATAAATTACAGTATTAAGGGTGATTATATTGTTTCTATCAACCAATTACCCCAAATCGGTATTTGTCACTCGACTGTATCTGTGACTATGGTCAGATTACCCATTAGCTAACCCGTTGTCCAATGGTGACGGGTATCAAGTAATGTATACAAAACCCCATATACCGGCAGTAATTGAAGATTACAAAGACTTCATCCCTGTAATTATAACTTTGAAAATAAATAGGGTTTTGGAAACAATTTGGTAAAAAGAGAATGACTCACCTTGTTAGCATATAGTCTTGATTAAACAAGCATCTTGATTCTAAGCATCGACTTTATAGTTCTGAATCTTCTGATGATTGAGCATCTATTTTGAGTGTAAGTGTAGAATTTCGGGTAGTTAAACATTCAGTTTAACAGAGTGGATAGGTATTAGTGTAAAACCACATCAAACCAACCGACGGTCACGAGATTAGAACCTTAACGAAATTCACAAAGTATAGTCTTGTTCAGACAGCACTTTGGCATTCGTTTAACGAAATTCACAAAGTATAGCACTTTGGCATTCGTTAGTTGGTTCCCGAATCGATCGGACAAAATATCGCCTCGGTGATTATTGGTTAGAACACCGACGTATAGAGAGAAGAATAGAAGGAATGAGCAAAGGAAAATGAAATCCTAGGCTCTTGTTTATAGGTAGGAATTATGAAATTTCCAGGAAGTTTTCTATATACTTTCCTAGGAAGTTACCTATACATTTTCTAGAAAGCTTCCTGCCCCTATATATATCCTTTTGCACCTTCCTTGCACCTTCCCATTATATATCTATCTCATATATATTTATTTTCATGTATATCTATTTAGGTGTTTAATTTACTTACTTAATTTATCTCACTTAGCTTAATTAATCTCGCTTAGCTTAATTAATCTTGCTTAACTGATTAATTAATCATACTTAGCTTAGTTAATCATACTTAACTGATTAATTAATCTTACTTAACTTTAATTAATCTTACTTAACTTAATTAGCAAATTAATTAATCTACTCAGCTAGCTTAACTGCTAAGTTTCCTTAACAACTAAGTGTACGTAATTAGTAAGTTTAATAAGTTTATTTAACTACTATGTTTATTTAACTACTAAGTTTATTTAACTGTTAAGTTTACTCAACTATTAAGTATTCTAGCAACTCCCTGGTTACGAGTTCTAATTTCTAGATACAATTGAACTCGTATTAGTGTATTACTCAATTCAACTTTAACGATAATCACGAGATCGAAACCCTCACAACGAATGACAAAGTATAGCCAAATATTGGCAGCACTTAAATATCCATTGGATCGGTTTTAATCGATCGGATAAAGTATCGTACCAGTGATTAGAGTTATTACCCTAATACGGGCAGAGTTTTGGGATTTAGAAGTTCTGACATTAGAATGATAGAACAAAAAAACAAGAGAAAGAAAAGAATTGAACGATTTGAAATGAAACTATCGTCCTCTATTTATAGGTTGAAACTCGGGTGCGTCACGGCCCGCGTAAACTCGAAAGAACACCAACGCGGCCCGCGTAGGCATCTGGTCGACGCGTGTCATGCTACGTGGCCTTCATGCTTATCCGGTGATTTTCGATCTGTCGCGGCCCGCGTAGACTACCCTTATGTCTTACGCGGCCCGTGTGAAATCCAAATTTCTTAATTTCTTGGTTTTTCATGAACATTAGGGTTTCAGGGGTCCAGGTTTTCACTTACGGAGCGTTTTTAGGACATTTTTGGGCGAGTCGTTACATCCTCCCCACCTTGTTTTAAATCTCGTCCTCGAGATTTGGGTTACGATATTTCTTTTAGAGTTATGTCATGTCTTAGTCGATAAGAACAGTTTTAAGATGAGTACGTGTTTTACAATAAATAGGGCTCAATGGTTCAACTGAATTAGTTCAAGAAGTCGATGTAAAATGAATGAGATGAAATGATATAGTTTCCAAGGTGATTAGGTTTAAGTCAAAAAGATATATGATCAATAGATGTGAATGTTTACAAGTTGTGAATGATTTTTAGAAACAATAGAATTCACTGTTAACAGAAAACTTACTTTGATTGTCAGCTGAGGAAGTCTCATAATCAACAAGCTCGAATGAAATAGAAGTATGAAAATGATTTGTCATCTATTGAATTATGATATGAGAAAAATCAATGGGTTGACATTTATCGAACTACAAGGATATGCCGATATACAACAGAGTTTAGTGTATCATTGTCTTAACACATAGTTGTATTCAGACCACTTTCAAGGATGAGTCAAACGAAAGGTATATATAGATTAGCTCAAGCTACAAGTCTATACCGATGCCACAAGGTATCGTAGTGATCGAAATAATAATAGCGGTGACTGGACGAGTTCACCGTGTTTTAAATCAAATGAAGTAAGTCCGAATATTTGTTTCAAGAAAATCTAGTAGGATTTTTGATTGAAATTGAAACAATTGAATAATGTTTTTCGATTGAAGATGATAAAGCAGTAAATATCACGAAAGGCTCGATTGATGCTGTAAGAACCATTAAGAGAGAGACTGAAATATGACATGAATTTGTGTATCATTATCTTAGCACACGATTGTGTAACACCCCGTGTTACCGAATGTCAAAGTCAAAGTCAAAGTCAAGATTGACTCCTTTGACCATAGTTAGTCTATTTTATGTTTGCGATTTACGTTAGTCGTATTATGTGGAGTAATTAATTACAATCGAATTAATCGAAGTTTATTTATCGACGTGAACCGCTTTACGACTGTGAATAATAGGAAGTAAAAAATGCGATAAAGTTAATTATTCAATAATCGAGCTAATCCAATCATTATCGAACTCGAGACTCGAATTACGCGAATTTTGGGGTTAATATATATGTGTGTGTGTGCCTTGTGTGTCACATGTGCATGTTTACTTTATGTTATGTGTGATAATCAATCGAAACTCGAATCGAAACTCGAAACTCAATCGAAATCGAATTATGATAATTGGTGGCGAAAAGAAAGCGCGAGACATAGATGATTGTATGTTAGATATAGTGGTTGGGATTAAAAGTAATTTGAATAGGAAACTCTATCGTATTCTCATCAATCGCAATCGAAATCGAATGATAAAAAATCATCGCATCAAACGCTCGAATTAGGCAGCTGAACGATCAGGCTCTTAGCCGATCGAACAGCCCAGCCGATCGGACTGCTGTCTGATCGGACAGGCTGTCCGATCGGGATGCCTGGCCGATCGGCCAGCCCTTTCCTCTTTTGGAAGCCTATAAATACCCCTGTCATTGTCATCTTTACCACTTTTGGAAAGCTCTGACCGACCAGCTCGTGCTCTCATCCTTTTCCTCAGATTTCTCTCAATTCCGATAAGATTTCATCCTAAATCTTGTACTTTCTTGATCTATACACACTCCTACACCTTTCTATCTGTCAAATCTTGATTTCAAACCGTGAAATCATCAAGATTCAAGTGTTCTAGGATGATGTCATCATGGTGATCTTGAAGAACTTCATGTTTTGGTTTCAATCCACCAAGAGTCACTTGGATCTAGCCGACTTCCACATAAACAAGCAAAGATCTTTCATAGATCTGAACATTTCTCGGTGAAAAGGATTGAAAGATGGTTTTCCAACTTTCTTTCAAGTCTTTTACACTCAATGCCTTCAAACCGATATGAACGAAACTTGTGCCGACTTGCTAATCATTTCAGTGGTTGCACGACTCAAGATCCGGATTCTATCCACGAGGTTCAGCGACCTCGGGTTAAATGTTAAACTTCGTTCCGAATAGGTCACCGACCGGATTTGGGTGATTCCTGTCCGATCAGGAGAAACAAGTGAGAACGAGGGTTCTATGGTTCAGCTTGTTGTCAAAACACCTCGATATAACGTCAAACAATCAGAACAACCAAGGATTAGACAAACAGGCTGATCAGGTCAGGATGCTGACCGATCGGACTGACTGTCCGAACGGACAGCCCAGCCGATCGGACAATCAGCCGATCGACCAGGCCAGCCGATCGGCTAGCACCTGGCTCCACACTTTAACAATTTCATGAAGTCTAGTATTGAACGAACTGTTCTTCGATCGGTCACGCCGGCCGATTTGAATTACTCTTCGGATCATGAGATACTATGCTTCAACACTTAATCGATTTTGTTGAAGAACCTAACCGATCGGTTAAGCCGGCCGATCGAACGGTCCGTTCGATCGATCGACCTGAAAGGTAAGGATACTTCAATGTTTTTAAATGCTACAACAAAAACTTCAAAAAGTCAAACCATCATACACAAACACATCTTACTCAAGGGAAGGAACAATCCACTCGAACAGCCATCCGATGGGCCTACTGACCGACCAGACAGGCTGTCTAAATGGAATGCCAATCCGAACGGTCAAGCCGTACGATCGGACAACCGTCCGATCGAACAGTTGTCCGACCCTCCAACACTTGTTTTCCGTTTTACGCGTTGCTTATCGTTATGCTATCGAACTATTCAGGCTAACCATACTCTCAAGTGCTCCCTTCAATCCATTAATCACTGTGAGTATACTCGATCCCTTTTTGCTTTCAGCACTTTTGGGTGTTACATACGTTACTTATTCTTAATCACAATCGAACACACTACTCAATTACTTTAAAACGCTAACCGTTACCGCATGTATTACGTGACTAAATGAATGCTTGTTGTTATGTTTACACGTGGAATGCTATCTACCTGCCTTAACGACGATAGTACTATAGTTTGGACTCAGCACCCGTTCACACGGGGGTTGTTAAGGACAATTACATGCATGGATCACGGTGGTAATCATGTATTGCGAACTGCCTCAGGCAGTCAACCCGCAGTCATTGGTATCGATAGATCCATGTTGATAATTAACATGCTTCGTTTTCCTCTGTGTACGTGCTGGTTATGCGTTAACTATTTCGAACTCTATTATGCTATTAACAAACTTGTATGCTCACCTTTACATTATATGTATTGACTTTATTTTAACGTATGTGACGGGTGTTTAAGATGCTTAGCTGCTAGGAAGGCAAAGCAAGAATAAAAGTCTAGAGTATAGTTGTCTGTAGATCTTGCAGCTTGAGTCTCTAGACATAGATAAACAATATTTATATTTGAAATCTGAGTTGTCGGAACAGAATACTTGACTTGATGTTATTTGTTATAATTTGTTTGCTATTTAAGGTACGGTATGGGATGTATTATATAAATTGAATAGTAATGATAGTTGTTATGGAAACTTCTGGACAATCTGTTTCGCTCAGTGCCATGCCCCGATGATTCCGCCATCGGTTGGGGTGTGACAGATTGGTATCAGAGCCATAACTATAGGGAATTAGGCTAGACTCGACCTAGTTCGGGTCGATGTCTTAGAGACCTAGACTATAGTTAGGAAGCAACAAACCGAGCTTATGTGCTATATATCCTGCTAATTCTCAACATCACCGCACTCAAATTTTCAATAATGAGAAGGCGATTTAGTCAAGGTTAGGTGTGAAAACCGCAAACTCTGGACTAAGTTGCTAGGTCAATGTTGTTTTATCAATGATTTCTTCATTATTTTTCACTAACGAACGCATGTGTAACGAGGAGAATTATACCAAATCAGAAGTGAAATCCATATTTTGATGAATAATCTCCTCAATTTCACTAAAACAAGGAAGAAGTTGCTAAGCTAGGGGTGAAACCCTAACCTTGACAACTTGTTCCGACTTTTATTTCTCTCACCAAAGCCTCGACGGACTCCAACGACCTGAACTCATGAGTATGACCTAGGGAATACGTGCTGGATGCCCAAGAATCGAGGCGGAAACATGATCCCGAAAGTCGAAATGTGATGACAAGTCTATTGAGAATAGTCGAATCGCTTTGGGTAGTCAATGTCTAATAGCCGCAGACAATCTACTTCTCGACTTTTATGTGTTTCGATTCTGAGCCCACAACTGCTGACTCTGATAATTCGTCGATTTTATGTATTTTAAAAGTGTTTATCTGTTTATGAGTTTAATTTTGGTAAATGTTCGATTACTGCTCTCACTTCGATCGACACACACGACTCGCATTGCTCTTCTACCTCAAAACGGTAACAAGTCGCTACAATATAGGCGACATTATGCTACGATATACGCTTATACTACACTCATACGATTATGCTATACTACTCAATATGCAATACACAACCGATATAAGTAGGCGAACGACACGCGAACTTGAATGATAGGTTTCTGTATTCTGACTGCCTCTGTGATTAAATACGTAGGTGTTTTCTGTGTTTCTGTGCCCTACGTGCTTATGTGCTTCTGTGACTACGTGAATCTGTGATTATGTGCTTATGTGTTTATGCGATACGTGTTTCGACGTGTTCCTGAGCTTTAGTAAGTGGCAAACGTGTGAGGTGAGATTCGATTTTGATGTGTCTGAGACTTACGACGATGTCTGTTACAGACCAAGTCGTCATCCAGACACCGAACCCCACTTACCCGCCAAGAAAAGAGAGACAGACGTCTTACTGCTATCATCGCCAAGCAAGTAGCAAAAGCTGTGAGCGATGTCTATGAAAACATCAGCAAATCTTCCGAGGAGTCGCGAACTGAAGCTCCCAAAGACGCTACCAAGACTGTTTTCAGCTTTAAACAGTTTAAGGCATGCGGACCAAAGGAATTCACCAGATAAGATGGCCCAACAGCTATGTTTCAATGGTTTGATTCCATCAATGATGCAGCTTATGAGCTGACATGGAAAGAGCTGAAAGCCATCATGATGGACGAATTCTGCCCTCCCCATGAACGCCAAAAGCTGGAGGACGAGTTTTGGAACATTAAGCAGAAGGATGGAGATAACGCTGCCTTGACTGCTCGCTTTAAACAACTCAGAATCATCTGTCTCGATCAAGTCAAGACGTCAGACATAGCCATCAAGAAGTACATTCGAGCTCTACCCGATTGTGTTGCCGATTTTGTTCACGCCGCAAAGACGTCATCAATTGAAGAGACTTACTTGCTAGCCGCCGAGATCAATGACAAGCGAGTAAAAGCTAGTTTCTAGGATAAGCCCTCCAAGTCTCTGCATCAAGCTACCACTACACCGACCGCCGAAACCGCCACTTCCCAACCATCCAAGTCGTCACGCCGCAAGAAGAAGCACAACAACAACAGCTCCAACAACAAGAACTGTGTTGTCACTACCACTGCTGCTCCTCTGCAAGCCGTACCGGCTCAGCAGCAGTCTCATCATCGAGCAGCACCAATTACTCAAGCGCCGCCAGCAAAGCGTGCTTACACAGGTCCCCACCCGCTCTGCCCGACATGCTCATATCATCACCCGGTGGGTCTTGCCTGTCGCTTCTGCGCTCATTGCAATTTGTACGGCCATTTTACTGCCAATTGTCGCTATGGTCCTCGTCAAGCCCCAGTTCAAGCCACTGCTCATCAAGCTCTACTCCCAGCCCCACAAGGCCAACACGCAGCTCAGGCACCCGCGATCAATGCTCGAGTCTGCTTTGCATGTGGTGACCCTAACCACTTTGCAAACATGTGCCCGAACAGGGTTGTGAAGCAAGAGCCCCAGCAGCAGCAGTAGCAGCCCCAGCAGCAGCAACAAGCAGCACGCGCCAGAACCTTCAACATCAATGCTCGCCAAGCCTAGGCTGACAACAACGTGGTTAATGGTACGTTCCTTGTGAATGGTATTTATGCATCGTGTTTGTTTGATACTGGAGCCGATAACTGCTTTGTGTCGTTTGAATTCGAGAAGCTCCTTAGTCGTAAGCGTTCTTATCTTCCCTCGTCATTCGAAGTTGAAGTCGCTACTGGAAGAACTATCGCCGTTAATTCTGTTCTTCGTGATTGTACTCTTGAGCTCAACAATCACATCTTTCCAATCGACCTTATTCTGAGGCAGCTCGGAAGTTTTGACATCATAGTAGGCATGGACTTTCTACGCGAAAGCCATGCTGAAGTTGTGTGCTTCGACAAGATGATTCGATTTTCGCTCGCTAATGGTGATTTATTATGTGTGTACGGTGAAACTGCTTCGAAAGGTCTCAAGCTCATGTCATGTGTCCAAGCTAGCAAGTATCTCTGCAAGGAATACAGAGCTTTCTTGGCCAACATCGTAGTAGCGGAGAAGGAACCGAAAAGGAAGACCGAAATCAGAGACGTCCCTATGGTCCGTGAATTTCCTCAGGTGTTCCCTGATGATCTTCCCGGATTACCGCCCAGTCGTGATATCGACTTCCGCATCGACCTTATTGCCGGAGCTAACCCCGTAGCTAAAGCCCCTTATCGACTCGCGCCATCCGAAATGCGGGAACTCTCGAACCAACTCCAGGAATTACTTGAAATGGGTTTTATTCGCCCGAGCACCTCTCCTTGGGGTGCACAAGTCCTTTTCGTCAAAAAGAAGGATAGGTCGTTCAGGATGTGTATCGACTACTGGGAATTGAATAAGTTGACCATCAAGAACCGTTACCCCCTACCTCGCATCGATGATTTGTTTGATCAACTACAAGGTGCTACGTGTTTCTCAAAGTTCGATCTACGCTCAGGCTATCATCAGTTACGTATTCAGGAAGAAGATATCCCAAAACCGCTTTTCGCACTTGCTACGACCACTATAAGTTCGTTGTTATGCCTTTTGGTTTAACCAACGCACCTGCGGTTTTCATGGATCTGATGAATCGTGTGTGTAAGTCGTATCTTGACCGTTTCATCATCATGTTCATCGACGACGTCTTGATTTATTCCAAATCGAAAGCGGAACACGCGCAACATCTACGTTTGGTTCTCGAGTTACTCCAGGGGAACCAACTCTATGCCAAGTTCTCCAAGTGCGAATTCTGGTTAGAAGAGGTTCAGTTTCTAGGTCACATCGTGAATAGTCAAGGTATCCATGTCGACCCTGCGAAGATTGAAGCAGCTAAGAGTTGGATTACACCAAAGAACCCGTCTGAAGTCCGTTCTTTTCTCGGATTAGCGGGCTATTATCGACGATTTATCGAAGGATTCTCTAAGATCGCCGTGCCGCTTACCGCTCTTACGCATGAAGACAGGTCTTTTGTTTGGGGAACCGAACAAGAGTCTGCTTTCCAAACCCTCAAGCATAAGCTTTGCAATGCCCCTGTTCTCTCGTTGCCCGATGGGAATGACGATTTCATTGTCTACTGTGATGCTTCCAACCTTGGCCTTGGTTGTGTCCTCATGCAACGAGACAAGGTTATAGCTTACGCTTCTCAACAGCTCAAAATCCACGAGAAGAACTACACAACCCATGATCTCGAGCTAGGCGCGGTTATTTTTGCATTAAAGATTTGGCGACACTACCTGTACGGTACCAAGTGTACGATCTTCACCGATCACAGGAGTTTACAACACATCTTTAATCAGAGAGAACTCAATATGCGTCAATGCCGACGGGTAGAACCCCTCAACGATTGCGACTGTGAGATTCGTTATCACCCAGGCAAAGCAAATGTCGTTGCGGACGCACTCAGCAGACGGGGTTATTTGCTCAGTATTCGTAATACCCAAGCCCAACACGATCTCGAAACCCTCATCCGTGAAGCCCAACATGCTTGCTTTAATGAACACACCTTGAAGAAAAAGAGAATCTATCACGATGGAGCTCAGCTTGTAAGCAAATCAAATGGGATCTTCTATTTTCTGGACCGAATTTGGATCCCTAAGCAGACCGAATTATGAAAGATTTTAATGGATGAAGCGCACAAATCTCGGTACCAGGATCTTCGCTACAAGTACTAGTGGCCGGGTATGAAAAGGGATATCGCTCTCTATGTTGGAAGATGCCTGACTTGTACAAGGGTCAAGGCTGAACATCAAAGGCCCTCCGGCTTACTCGAACAACCGCCAATTCCTATATGGAAGTGGGAGAGTGTAGCTATGGACTTCATAACGAAGCTTCCGCCCACGTCATCAGGTCAAGACAGTATTTGGGTTGTCGTTGATCGTTTGACCAAATCAGCCCACTTTTTGCCAATACGGGAGGACTACAAGGTAGAACGATTAGCCCGAATCTACACCGATGAGATCATTTGTAATCATGGTATGCCTCGTGACATCATCTCTGACCGTGATGCTCGGTTTACGTCGCGATTGTGGAAAACGTTTCAAGCAGCACTCGGTACATCGCTTAACCTGAGTACCGCATTCCATTCTCAGACCGACAGACAGACTGAAAGAACGATCCGTACTCTCGAAGACATGCTCCGTGCGTGTGTCATAGACTTCGGCGGTAATTGGAACAAATACCTACCGTTAGTCGAATTCTCGTACAATAACAGTTATCATACCAGCATCCAGATGGCACCATTCAAGGCCCTATATGGAAGAAGATGTCGATCGCCTATTGTCTGGCACGAGATCGGTCACTCGCAATTAACCGGTCCTGAGCTATTACAAGAAACGACTGACAAAGTCCTCCAAATCCGAGACAACTTGTTGAAAGCTCGGGATAGACAGAAAAGTTACGCCGATAGAAGATGCAAGCCCCTTGAATTCGACATTGGTGACTACGTACTCCTAAAGGTATCACCTTGGAAGGGTGTGGTCAGATTCGGCAAGAAATGGAAATTAGCGCCTCGATACCGGAGGAACTCAGTAACGTCCACCCGACTTTCCATGTGTCAAACCTTCGAAAATACCTAGCTGAGCATGATTTAATTGAACCTCTCGACGACCTTCAAATAAACGAAACGCTACACTTCGTAGAGAAGCCTGTCGAAATCATGGATCGCCAAACCAAGCAACTCAGACGCTCACGCATTCCTATTGTGAAAGTCTGATGGGAAGGCAAACGAGGCGCAGAGTTCACTTGGGAACTCGAAAGCGACATGAAGGCGAAGTACCCGCAGTTGTTCAAATGAAAGTCTAGAGAGAGAAAGTTCTCAAACGTGATACACGGTGTTGTGCAGCTTTCAGCCTAATTTCGGGAAGAAATTCCCTAAACAAGGGGAGGCTGTAACACCCCGTGTTACCGAATGTCAAAGTCAAAGTCAAAGTCAAGATTGACTCCTTTGACCATAGTTAGTCTATTTAATGTTTGCGATTTACGTTAGTCGTATTATGTGGAGTAATTAATTACAATCGAATTAATCGAAGTTTATTTATCGACGCGAAACGCTTTACGACTGTGAATAATAGGAAGTAACAATGCGATAAAGTCAATTAATCAATAATCGAGCTAATCCAATCATCATCGAACTCGAGACTCGAATTACGCGAATTTTGGGGTTAATATATATGTGTGTGTGTGCCTTGTGTGTCACCTGTGCATATTTACTTTAGGTTATGTGTGATAATCAATCGAAACTCGAATCGAAACTCGAAACTCAATCGAAATCCAATTATAATAATTGGTGGCGAAAAGACAGCACGAGACATAGATGATTGTATGTTAGATATAGTGGTTGGGATTAAAAGTAATTTGAATAGGAAACTCTATCGTATTCTCATCAATCGCAATCGAAATCGAAATATCAAAAATCATCGCACCGAACGCTCGAATCAGCCAGCTGAACGATCAGGCTCTCAGCCGATCGAACAGCCCAACCGATCGGACTGTTGTCCGATCGGGATGCCTGGCCGATCGGCCAGCCCTTTCCTCTTTTGGAAGCCTATAAATACCCCTGTCATTGTCATCTTTACCACTTTTGGAAAGCTCTGACCGACCAGCTCGTGCTCTCATCCTTTTTCTCAGATTTCTCTCAATTCCGGTAAGATTTCATCCTAAATCTTGTACTTTCTTGATCTATACACACTCCTACACCTTTCTATCTTTCAAATCTTGATTTCTAACCGTGAAATCATCAAGATTCAAGTGTTCTAGGATGATGTCATCATGGTGTTCTTGAAGAACTTCATGTTTTGGTTTCAATCCACCAAGAATCACTTGGATCTAGCCGACTTCCACATAAACAAGCAAAGATCTTTCATAGATCTGAACATTTCTCGGTGAAAAGGATTGAAAGATGGTTTTCCAACTTTCTTTCAACTCTTTTACACTCAATACCTTCAAACCGACAGGAACGGAGCTTGTGCCGACTTGCTAATCATTTCGGTGGTTGCACGACTCAAGATCCGGATTCTATCCACTAGGTTCACCGACTTCGGGTTAAACGTTAAACTCCGTTCCGAATAGTTCACCCGCCGGATTTGGGTGATTCCTGTCCGATCAGGAGGAACAAGTGAGAACAAGGGTTCTATGGTTCAGCTTGTTGTCAAAACACCTCGATATAACGTCAAACAATCAGAACAGCCAAGGGTTAGATGAACAGGCTGATCAGGTCAGGATGCTGACCGGTCGGACTGACTGTCCGAACGAACAGCCCAGCCGATCGGACAATCAGCCGATCGACCAGGCCAGCCGATCGGCTAGCACCTGGCTCCACACTTTAACAATTTTATGAAGTCTAGTATTAAACGAACTGTTGTTTGATCGGTCACGCCGGCCGATTTGAATTACTCTTTGGATCATGAGATACTATGCTTCAACACTTAATAGATTTTGTTGAAGAACCTAACCGATCGGTTAAGCCTGCCGATCGAACAGTCCGTTCGATCGAACGGTCCGTTCGATCGATCGACCTGAAAAGTAAGGATACTTCAATGTTTTCAAATACTACAACGAAAACTTCAAAAAGTCAAACCATCATACACAAACACATCTTACTCAAGGGAAGGAACAATCCACTCGAACAGCTATCCGATCGGCCTACTGACCGACCGGACAGGCTGTCCGAACGGTCAAGCCGTTCGATCGGACACCCGTCCGATCGACCAGCTGTCCGACCCTCCAACACTTGTTTTCCGTTTTACGCGTTGCTTATCGTTATACCATCGAACTATTCAGGCTAACCCTACTCTCAAGTGCTCCCTTCAATCCATTAATCACTGTGAGTATACTCGATCCCTTTTTGCTTTCAGCACTTTTGGGTGTTACATACGTTACTTATTCTAAATCACAATGGAACACACTACTCAATTACTTTAAAACGTTAACCGTTACCGCATGTATTACGTGACTAAATGAATGTTTGTTGTTATGTTTACACGTGGAATGTTGTCTACCTGCCTTAACGACGATAGTACTATAGTTTGGACTCAGCACCCGTTCACACGGGGGTTGTTAAGGACAATTACTTGCATGGATTACGGTGGTAATCATGTATTGCGAACAGCCTCGGGCAGTCAACCCGCAGTCATTGGTATCGATAGATCCATTTCGATAATTAACATGCTTCGTTTTCCTCTGTGTACGTGCTGGTTATGCGTAAACTATGTCGAACTCTATTATGCTATTATCAAACTTGTATGCTCACCTTTACATTATATGTATTGACTTTATTTTAACGTATGTGATAGGTGTTTAAGATGCTTACCTGCTAGGAAGGCGAAGCTAGAATAAAAGTCTAGAGTATAGTTGTCTGTAGATCTTGCAGCTTGAGTCTCTAGACATAGATAAACAATATTTATATTTGAAATCTGAGTTGTCGGAACAGAATATTGGACTTGATGTTTTCTGTAATAATTTGTTTGCTATTTAAGGTACGGTATGGGACGTATTATATAAATTGAATAGTAATGATAGTTGTTACGGAAACTTCTGGACAATCTGTTTCGCTCAGTGCCATGCCCCGATGATTCCGCCATCGGTTGGGGTGTGACAGATTGTGTTAAGATTGCTTTTTATAGGATAAACCAACGAAGCCGATTCAATATAAATAAATAAATAATTAAATCCGTATATGATGTGTGCAAACGAGATTAGCAGAAACTTCAGTTTTGTGAAAACGTCACCATAAGGTGATCGTGATCAAAGAAACGATTTAATGAAGTCGAAGACCAAACAAGCCTGTTATGGTTCAAAGTAATTGAAGGGCTTGTTGGGATTAATTCGAATATGATGACCTTAATATATCATACGAAACCTTGAATTGAATACGTATTGCGAGCAAGTTCAAACAATGGAACTCGGCTTAAACACAACGAGTTCATGTATCAGTAAGAAAGTTCTGACATGGTCACAACAAAAACCATGTATACCATTCAAAAGAAAATCGAGTTTTTCAAGAAATTCATCGATTCGATATCAAAGAGTCATCGTTTTGCAAAAAACATGGTTTACAATGCAAAGATCAAGTATAGCAGAACGATATTTGAGTTTTAATAAAACAACAAATTGGAATGAAGCCCTCCCATGGTCTTCATAATTCAAACTTACCACATGCGCAACAAACAGTGCATGTGTAACGTGTGGATTTACTAAGAAATGAAACAACCAAAGAAATATTCGCGATTATGAAAGAAATCCTCATGATGACCATTAGGAGAGTAGAAATGCAAAAGTCTATTTACTATGCGCAGAGGTTTGAATTTTAACAAAAGGAATTTAAGAATTTTATCTGGAAATTTTGTGTGATAACCGTTCTTAAGTGACATTACCAGGGAAAAATGAAATAGGGGGATTGTAAAGGTATGTGACTTCTTTTGCAGCGTCAAGAAATGGATTAGACTATGCACCGATTGTTGTGAAATCTTGTTCTATCGTACCTCAGCAAGCTTCATGTTGTTTGTAGGATCACGTGGCCAAGTGCTGCTTTTTGATTAGTAGTTCTTCCACTGACGGGATTCGCATTGGTGTCGTCATGCCCAATTATATTTTCCAAAGGTCTTGCCTTGAAAGTCGTGTGTGATATACTTCGACGTCTGTGGACGTATAATTTAAGTTTCATGTGTTTTCTTGTGCACTAGCACAACTTTACATGCTTCTTACTTGCGTTAATAGTCTATGGTAACACATTGGAAATTCTTATACTTTTGATGGCATCCCAACTTAAAGGGTTTCCATTGTTTATATTGTCGCACAAGTTACGAGGTAGATGATCAAACGAAATAATGTTTGATATCGGAATTATAGATATATGCAAGAGATTCCTGATAAAGAAATCTAGAATTATTATTGACACTTATGTTCGTGATTTATTTTAAATTGTCAATCGTTATGGATTTTGGAATTCCTTATAGATATACATATCTATATAATCCTACATACCATTCATAAGGTCAATGTTTTTAACAGATTGATTTTTTTCCAAAAACAAGTCAGACATCAGGTCATGGTACTATTTAGGGAATTTTGTCACTTGTTTGACATATTATACTCCTTCTTACCCGGTTCTAGCCGGAGAGGTAACCTCATCTTGCCCGGTTCTCGCCGTAGAGGTAATTATTATGTTTCCCATAAATAGTATCTTTTCAAGATTTTAAAAGTGCCTCTTTTATTAAGGCTTTCATCCAGAATCAAGGAAATTTGTATTCCCATAACATATCTTATTCTAGACCAAGTAGTATCAATAAACAAGAATTAACAGCAATTAAGTATTATTGCTTATTTATCGTACTTTGCAATGTTCTAATCATTATTCTTACGGCATACCAATATCTATCACATTATACTTATACAAGTAATTAGCTCATCTTGAAGCTCATATTAAGACATCTTTCTTAAGTTCAAGTCTAAATACTATCCTGAGTTGCTACCAGAAAATATCAAGTTCCTAACTCTTCGTTTAAACTTAGGTATTTATTACAACACCTAATTGCTTAAACAAGTGGCTCTGATACCACCTTCTGTCACGACCCCCGACCCCACCGTGGACGGAATCGGGAGCCGTGAACCAGTTCAGTGGTACCGGTGGTTATTTAGAAAAGTAGTGCAGCGGAAATTTCATCAGGACCGTGAGTTAGGAAAAATATCAGAGTTTAGAAAACACCGGATTTTATTTATTAAATAGATGGGATAAAACCCATGTTTTACAAAGGTAGCTTTAATAAGGGATAAACCCGAATATATGAAACCATGTTTGCTTAATTTAATTCAATTGATAAAATAAGCCACTTCTTTAAGCCTTTTGGTGCCGTATCATCACTCTTATTCCAATCTACTGTAATTACCTGAAACGCGTTTAAAAAAAAAGATTTGATCAGCAGGAAATACTGGTGAGTTCATTCATTTTTGTACAAAATGACACATCGTTATAAATTACAATATTAAGGGTGATTATATTGTTTCTATCAACCAATTACCCCAAATCGGTATTTGTCACTCGACTGTATCTGTGACTAAGGTCAGATCACCCATTGGCTAACCCGTTGTCCAATGGTGACGGGTATCAAGTAATGTATACAAAACCCCACATACCGGCAGTAATTGAAGATTACAAAGACTTAATCCCTGTAATTATAACTTTGAAAATAAATAGGGTTTTGGAAACAATTTGGTAAAAAGAGAATGACTCATCTTGTTAGCATATAGTATTGATTAAATAAGCATCTTGATTCTAAGCATCTACTTTATAGTTCTGAATCTTCTGATGATTGAGCATCTATTTTGAGTGAAAGTGTAGAATTTCGGGTAGTTAAACATTCAGTTTAACAGAGTGGATACGTATTAGTGTAAAACCACATCAAACCTAACGACGGTCATGAGATTAGAACCGTAACGAAATTCACAAAGTATAGTCTTGTTCAGACAGCACTTTGGCATTCGTTTAACGAAATTCACAAAGTACAGCACTTTGGCATTCGTTAGATGGTTCCCTAATCGATCAGGCAAAATATCGCCTCGGTGATTATTGGTTAGAACACCGACGTATAGAGAGAAGAATAGAAGGAATGAGCAAAGGAAAATGAAATCCTAGGCTCTTGTTTATAGGTAGGAATTATGAAATTTCCAGGAAGTTTTCTATATACTTTCCTAGGAACTTACCTATACATTTTCTAGGAAGCTTCCTGCCCCTATATATATCCTTTTGCACCTTCCTTGCACCTTCCTCATATATATCTATCTCGTATATATTTATTTTCATGTATATCTATTTAGGTGTTTAATTTACTTACTTAATTAATCTCACTTTGCTTAATTAATCTCGCTTAGCTTAAGTAATCTCGCTTAGCTTAATTAATCTTGCTTAACTGATTAATTAATCATACTTAGCTTAATTAATCATACTTAACTGATTAATTAATCTTACTTAACTTTAATTAATCTTACTTAACTTAATTAGCAGATTAATTAATCTACTCAGCTAGCTTAACTGCTAAGTTTCCTTAACAACTAAGTGTACGTAATTAGTAAGTTTAATAAGTTTATTTAACTACTAAGTTTATTTAACTATTAAGTTTACTCAGCTATTAAGTATTCTAGCAGCTCCCTGATTACGAGTTCTAATTTCTAGATACAATGGAACTCGTATTAGTGTATTACTCAATTCAACTTTAACGACAATCACGAGATCGAAACCCTCACAACGAATGACAAAGTATAGCCAAATATTGGCAGCACTTAAACATCCATTGGATCGGTTTTAATCGATCGGATAAAGTATCGTACCAGTTATTAGAGTTATTACCGTAATACGGGCAGAGTTTCAGGCTTTACAAGTTCTGACATTAGAATGACAGAACAAGAGAAAGAAAAGAATTGAACGATTTGAAATGAAACTATCGTCCTCTATTTATACCGACATCCGGCATATTTTTGAGCATGTCTCATGTTCCCTATGTTTAGTCATCATTGTGGAGCCTTGAAATGAGGTTAACGGGCCTTAAATGTGTCAGAAATGGCATTTAACATGTGCAGGGACTGATCTGGTCACTTCTGAAAGTTAAAAAGGGATTTCAAAGTATGCAGGGACTAATCTGGTCGTTTCTGGAACTTAAAACATGCAGATAAACGAAACAAGGACCAAAGCAGACAAGCTGCCAAACTTATTGCTGGATTGGGTTGGCACGCGGGCCGCGTAGGCATGGCCTGTCTTGTTCGCGGGCCGCTAAAGCCCAAACAACAGCAGCAAAATGGTTTTAAGCTGCTGTTTTGAAAACCCAGATTGTTCTCCTCTCATAAATTGAAACTATGGGCTGTTATACTGATTTCTAAATCTGGTATACACATGTATTAATCCTAATGTTCCCCCTAACACTTGTCAATCATCTACAAGCACCCAAAAATCTATAAATAGTCCATGAAACCCATTCTTTACACTTGCACATCCTTTCAAATCTTCTCATGCTCTCAATCAAAGGGGATCCTGATTATTATGGAACCTCTCTTGAGTTCATTCAGTCCATGGGACCCTTCGTAAGTGTCCCTTTCGTGCTTAGTTCATTTGTTTGGCATTTATAGCAGAGAAGTCAATAGCAGAGAAGTCAAACGTTTGCGATAAACGCTTTGACTTTTAAACGGTCAAGCCATTGTTCGCAACGAACATGGATACGTGATCGTAATTAGGTAGGTATTAAACCCTCAAAAGGGCACCTCCTAATTACCACGTTTGCTTAGTTAAATGTCGGGTCAAAGTAAATAAATAAAAGTCAAACGAGTCGTTTTCTAAAAAAATATAACTAATAATATAAAGGCAATAAAATCAGTTTTGTCACTTTAATAACTTGGTAAATATTAATTGAACATGTCTAGGCATGTTCAACCCGACAATTCTGAGTTTAGGCTCAGTTCGGAACCGAAAGTCGCAAAAGTAGACTTTTGCTTTGACTTTCAGTTCTGACCTGATTTAGCTTAGTTTAAATATGCCTTAGAGCTCTTTTAGGACCAGGTTATATGTTAGTATAACCCTCTGTGATTATACAACTTGGTTCCTAATTTATCTGATTCATTTGCATGTTTCCGTTATATGCCTAAATGTTGACCATTATGCCCTTTTGACCATAAAACGAGATTTTTGAAAATGTGAGAGGACAAAAACCTTTGTTACTGAATTATAAACATGTCCTAAAAATTTCACATTAGTTTGAGGTCTAGATTAGGAGTTATGCTCAATATCGTAATTAAGAAGCTTTTTATTAATTAAACGGCATAATTAGCATATAGCCTATTTAAACCTAAATTTTGATACCAAACTTTTTACCCACTGATGTAATATAATATTTTGGGATTTTTGAAGATTTTTATTTATTTTTAAGCTGAGCATAACATAGGGTTTTAGCTTTGATTCGGTAATTGTCGGTTATATCCTTTTTGCTCATAAAATGAGTTTTACATAACATTTTGATACCAAACTTTTTGCTACTGATTTTATATGATAAATAAAATATTTTAAGCCTTCTGGAATGATAAACATATCAGCTTTTCTTATAAAACCCGGAAATCACTTAAAACCGCCTTTTTACGCGTTTTAAACGATAGTATGGGTTAAAACTATTTTTAACATATAAAACTTAATACCTACTGATGTTTTAAGTAAATTTTTATAATTAAACAGTAAGCAAAAGTTTTGAACTCAGAATTCTAATTTTGGCCTTTAAAGCTTATGTGAAATTACCAAAATGCCCCTACGGTGCATAGTTTGGTTATAAATAATAAATTTCACACATAAGCAATACTCTACTGATATTTATTAAATTAAGTATTTTTACTGATTATATCAGACCTGAAACTCAGATTAATATTTAAACTCTTTTATAACCTTTAAAATAACCAAAATATCCCTACGGGGCTTAATTTGAGTTTAAATCCATTTTGGGCATAATGGAAGGTATCCTACTGATATCACAACATATTTAACACATATTAACTTAGGAAACCTGTTCATGACTCATTTGGTTACCTGTTACGCATTTTTCGCATTCGGTACGGTTTATGTAACTAGTTTGCATAAATTAGCCGCAATAGGTCAAACATTATCATTTTTATCTCAAAATCCAGAATGTATTTATTTTACCCATATTATACAAGCATACAAACTTGCCGGGTCTAAACCACATTCTAATCCGGTCTTTGCTTAATCGTACGTTTTGAACCGAGTATATTCTTTTAAAACTAACCGGTCTAAGTTTAGGCTTAATTAAGACCCGTTAGGAATCTAATAGGTTATTAAAAACCTTCGTTCCAGATTAGGAGCCCAGTAAAAGCTACTTGCACTCGCTGATTGTGATATATACTTGCTCAGGTAAATACTTTTAATTTATTTTCCCTTATACGGGTTTGGGGTACGGTATATAAAACATCGCTTAGTCGGGCATTGAATTTTTAATACTATGAAGGTTAATTTATTGAGATGACCCGTTTAATCTGTTTTGTTTGCTTAAAGCCTTTGGGGGGGTTAATGACCATGTCCCGGATATCCTTGGCATCATTCATTGAAATGGCCACGACCTTAGCACGAGGTGTAGGCATACACCTGCCAGTGCATATATATATATATATATATATATATATATATATATATAAAAGGTATAACCGCCGGTTAGAGAATAACTCGCCTCGGGATTATATCATGTGGTGTGTCTGTTAATCTTAAACCCGGTATTCAGCTCGGGCTACTGAACGCATAACGAACATGTAATTCTTTAACACGTTTATATATAAATAATTATCCCAAGTTATAAAAGATGTTTTGTGCCATGTGCATTCAAACCGATTTTCTTAAACATTTTCAAATGAGTCGGTTAATTGTATTTACCAAACTGATGTATTTTCCAAAAAGGCTAAATGCAGGTACTAAACGGAATAGGCTGGCTACCCCTAACATCAATAAAGAGTCTTGCAAGCTTAGATGTTATAATCTGTTGAACAATGATCCTTTTTATCTTTGATTCACCTGTGGATCTTTTACAACCGTCTTTGTAATAAATGATATTACCTTCATTCGGTTTGTAATGATTTATCTTTCGACTTCCGCTGTGTATTAAACTGTGATAAATTGACTATGATGATATCAACTACGTCACGATACTCCTGGTCGAGCCCACCGATAATACGTGGAAATATCGGGGTGTGACAGTAGGATGCCTAGATACTTATTTTAATTTTGTATACTTATTGTAATGTAATTCTTTCATTTCAAGTTGTTGTAATTGTATTTTCCTTTCCATGTTGTAATCGAATTCTAATAGTAATAAAATGAAATTCATTATTTAAATACTTGTCGCAAATTCTAGTGTTATGTGTAATGAAGAATCTATCTTCGTCTCACTCTGATGTTTCCACCATCGGTTGGGGTCTGGCAATTATCTTTAACAAAATTATAGATAATTAGTTAGTAGTTACACTTTATCCCCTTATAAAAAATTGCCCCCCTCCCCGGATTTGTAAACGATCGTAACTTTTTGGTATGTTAATATTTTTTTAAAATTACGCCATATACACGAGTATTTTATTCTCTTTAATTTGAGTATAGTATCTCTATAGTTTTTTAATTAAAAAAATTGATATGTTACTTGATTAAAAATGTCTAATGGAGAGTAATAACTGAATCGTTAACCGAAACAACAAAAAAGAACATAAACCCATTTCTAACCCTAACTTACTTATTGATGAGTTAGGCTACAACAATTCAAACCCCCCTTCCTCTTCAACGTGTGACAACCAAAGCCCTACAGCTGCACCACCATGCGCAGCCCCCTTCCCTTCGATTTGCTCGACGACGGAAGCATTCTCCTTCGATTCCACCTTCGAGACTGGTTAGTTTTCTCGATTCCACTTCGACGAGGTTTGTATGTATATGTATTGTTGTTTGTAAGTGATTTGAACAGAACAATCTTTAGATGTTGTTTGTTTAGAAGTGGGTTTTGTTCTTGCAGAGAAAAATATTTGAAACTAAGAAGTTGATTTTGTAGGTAACTTCATGAATTAGAGCTATGAGTGAATGATCAATTAGTTTTATGTTTAATAATTCTTGGGTTCTTGAGCTTGAATTGGGGGTTTTGGTTGGGATAAATTAGATAGTCAATTTGGTTGGTATAAGTTATATATACACCTATATTGTTCAATTATGATATTTTATTGAGGGTTTAGGAAAGAACTCTACCATGGGAAAGAATTACAAGCTTTCATCTTCTATCAATTCAATTTGGACAAGTTATTTTTGTTTTCTTTTAGCTGCTTTCAAAACACATATTGTTCAATTATGATATATTAATTAGTTTTGTTGATTATATTTGTTCAGCTATTGTAGAACAACCTTGTGTCTTGAATATTTCTCCCTTCTCTTTTAGCCCATGACTGATCCACTAGTGACACTTACAAAGGTTAGTATAATTATTTATTTCTACTGGTGCCGAATAGTAATTTTCAAATTATAACTTATTATTGTCAAATATAGGATGAAGTTGCTGAGTTTATGGATGAGTTCTTCATTAGCCAGGAGGACTTTGAGTTGCTAATAGTCATTGGGGCAGCATAGTGGGGGCCGGGGGGGGGGGGCGCCCGACCGCCCGAACTTTTCGCTCAGTAGTGTCCGGTATGTAGTTTTTGTATAGAATTTTGTTAGGTATATACGTTTTCGACCCCCGGATTTTATAATTTTTTTAGGTATATACGTTTTCGACCCTCGAATTTTATAATTTTTTTAGGTATATACGTTTTGCAATTTTTGGTGTGAGTTGTAACGGGTGAGGTGCATCTTATAGCATTCAAGATAGAACATCACCCAAATTATTTATTCATAGATAAATGAGTAGAAATTACCAACTTTACAAACAACATAGTAGTTTTAGTAGATGATAAACAAAATAATATTTGTGGGGTTCAACATTGTCCTGGCATTTGATTTATATCTTGAGAATTGAGAGTATACTTGAAATATTGTTTGTATCTAAGCCTAGAAGAATGGGTTTAAATGTGCTGAACATGTTTGCTGAGTTTAAATGCTGTTAATGTTCATCAAATGTTACTAAACATTTAGAATACAAATTATAAAATACTTTAGAATACAAATTATAAAACACTTATCTTATTATACCATTAATTTACCGTATAGAACTAGTTTCATGTATTTTGATTCGTAGGTTGGAGACTTGAGTATTTGGGATACAGCCAAGTTTATCAAGGTAATTAATTAACTTCTCATACAACCTTTGTTTTAAAAAGCACGCCAGAGGCGCGCTTAAGCGCAAGGCGCAACAAGGCACACACCCTAGGGCATTTTCGCTTTGTGCCTAGAGTAATTAGAAGAAGCGCCAAAAAGGCACACATGAAGGTTTACTTGATTATATACTTGTTTTTAGATGTATATAACATGTAAATATATACATAACTTTATTGACGATGTTGTTACCGATTTTTCTCTTTGCCTTTAGTTTTAGTCTATAATATTTGTCAAAATATTAAAAGACGGTTTTCAGCAATAAGACTTGATTTTAGAATATTAAAAGACGGTGTTCAGCAATAAGACTTGATTTTATACCACGGTACTTTAAGACGGTGTTGAAAACATCATCTTAAAACCCTTATCACCCCATCTAAAGCTCTGTTTTGTAGTTATGTATAACCGAATGTCAGGAAAAAAATCAACCACAGCTACTTACTTAAGTTTTTAGAAAAAAAGTTATAAACGTAATTATTAAAGAAGTATCAAATTAAACGATAAATTAATATTTGTTCTAAAAAAAGAAAAAAAAATGGTAAAGGAAATATATGGTTTTAAAAAAGGAAAACAATCAAAAACATATTATTAAAAGTAAATATAATAATAAACTATTATAATATATTAAATAAAAAATAATAAAAGCTATATATTATTATAAAAATAAAGTTACCGGTCATCGTCCTTATCAACAATAAAAAAATCAAGCATAACTACGTACTTGAGTTTTTAGAAAAAAAGTTATAAACGTAAATTATATAACCTTAGAAAAAGTAACTTAGGGTATGTCTTTTTGTTTAAAGGTCGCATCCCCGTTAGATAAATTTATTTATGGAAAACATATTACCTTTTGTTTAAAAGTCGCGTCCGTTAGAAATTAAGTCATGCCCGTTAGAAATATATTATATAACCCTACAAAAAGTAACTTAGGGTATGTCTTTTTGTTTAAAGGTCGCATCCGTTAGATAAATTTATTTATGGAAAACATATTACCTTTTGTTTAAAAGTCGCGTCCGTTAGAAATTAAGTCACGCCCGTTAGAAATATATAACCCTACAAAAAATAACTTAGGGTATGTCTTTTTGTTTAAAGGTCGCATCCGTTAGATAAATTTATTTATGGAAAACATATTACCTTTTCTTTAAAAGTCGTGTCCGTTAGAAAATTAAGTCACGCCTGTCACACCCCCAAAATCCACATGCGGAGTACCATCCGCTTGAGGGCGTGACTGACCAGGATCCAGCCACCAATTATACTGAGCAATTTCATTAATAACAAAAGTAGTATTCACCAACCACAAGGTTAGCAAATATCATAATCAAGTTCAAAAGTTTTAAGTTCAAATAGTAACATAAGTAGCGGAAGCATAGACAAAACAGTTTAAAACAAAGTTCATGGTTCAAGTTATTTACAACCCAAAACATGGGTTAGACGACCACTACACATCCCCAAGTAGCAAGCTCCTGAGTTACTGGGTACCTGCAAAGCATGCAGTAGGGTACCTGCAAAGCATGCAGTAGGGTATCAACAAAAATGTTGGCGAGTTCACGAGTTGTCCAGTTTTTAATTACCAAAAACCTGTTTCACTAGTTAATTTATCCGTTTATACATGCCATGGGGAGCTACCCCATAAGTAAGCGACTAAACTATTTTTCCAATACCGAATACTTCATGTGACCGTACGTTTCCGTAAAGTGCCCCGTTTGTCAATGTTCTATCATCATTGACGGATTTGCCAGAGTCTATTAGTTCACTCCCGATCCCATACACGGGCACGGTGTGAGGCTGGTAAGACCTAAATAGCGCTATCAACTAACAACCCGTTCGCCTGGACCTGGCGACTAATCGGTATTAAGTAGTAGGGACTTAAGTGATAGAGTTTCGTTTAGTGTTGCTCGTTGCATTTCCGTATAAACAGTAATTAACTAAGAGTCCCGCACGAGGGGAGAAAAGTAAGTTTGTATCCTTCACAAGGGGATAGTGTTGCTTTTAGTTCCGTTTCCCAATCCACTGGGAATGCATGCTTTAAGTTGTGAACTCACCTTGGGTTGCTCGGCAGATTAGCTAACTTGGTCAAGCTTGCTGGTCACCACTTCCTAACATGGTTACCAGTATAGGTCAGGTTTGGGGTACAAGTAATCACGTATATCCTACATGTATCTAACACATAGAATGCATGCAGTTATCTATTTAGTTATTGGGCCTGCTCTAATAATTACACAGTTAAACAGCAACAGTTAACACATAGTCCAGTTAAACACATAGTCCAAACATGACACATTGTGGCCCAATAACCCAGGTAGGCAGCCCAGTCAAGACATGGTGGTCTCGACTCGAGAACGTGCGGTCTCGAGTCGCAACCATGAGATCTCGAGTAATGCCGGCATGAGTCGCAACCTTGGGAGTCTCGAGTTAGTCTCGAGTCGAGATCATGAAGTCTCAAGTCGAGACCTTGCCGGTCTCGAGTCCTTGAAGTCTGTCTCGAGTTGTCACGTTTTGATCTCGAGTCGCAACCGAAGGTCTCGACTCGCAATCACGGTTGCGTGCACATGAAATCCTTCTAGAACATGTCCAACTCGTACTATCCAATAGTATTTCAGTTTCATGAGATTGTGTACTATCCAATAGAATTCCATAAACATGTTTTCTTGTCTAATTCTATTTCAACATGGATCAAACACAGCATATTCAAATATTTATATGGTCTTCAAACGGTTCCTTCTACACATTCATCATGTTCATCATTTTGCAAGCATGTTCATTCAAGCCGGTTATGAATCCAATTCAAAATGCAACTCAGTCAACATCAATGGCCTTATTTCTAACACATCATTTACGGTTCAACATTAGATCTATGTGTTTTTATGCACTTTTCATAAGAAAGACTATGCACATCATGTTTAAACGACAATCTACATCATCTAATTACTCTTATCCTATTAGACCATACAATCATATGCAAATAATAATTGCCATGTATAACATCTTTTAATCCACATCTTTATCATACAAAATCATGCAAGTAGACATCTAAACTAAACATGTGTGTTATTCATCAAGCACACACCTTCACCAAATGTTTCGCAAAGAACATAGATTAAAACATGAAACTAACCGGTTAGAGGTGTTAAGAGTGTGAAAACGAGTAGGTTCGATGAAAGGAGATCCTCGAGTGAAGAACACGAGCCGATCCGAGGGCCCTTGATGTTTTCGGTTGTATCCGAGAGATGGGGAGTGTTGAGGTTTAGGGTTTTAGTGAGAGAGAGAGAGAGTGTGTGTAGAGGAGAGTGAGTGTGAGTTGTCCAAAGAAATGGCAAGGTTGGCTAGGAGCATGAGTTATATATTAGCCCTAAGTCGGTTCACCCTAGTGGGTTTTCAAGTGGGATAAGGAGAAGCATGGCCCAACCGGCCCAACTGTTTGTTGTTTACTCGAGACCGGGTGGTCTCGAGTCGTGGTTTCGGTTCACAAGTATTTTATACACATACATATATATATATATATATATATTACATACACGTTATCAACACATAGCACATCAAGATAGAACGAAATTTTTCATTTAATAATATATATACACAATGCCATTACACGATATTGGCTCGGGAAAACCTAGAGTGTCACATTATCCCTAAGTTCTAAGAACTTTCGTCCCGAAAGTTAAGGCAGCCACTGACAAGCTAGTATGAGTGAGAGTGTTTCAACGGGGTGTCACATCATCCCCCCGTTAGTTTGGAATTTCGTCCCGAAATTTGGTCGTAGCTTCAGTGCTGGGGGTTTCATTTGGGAACAACTGGGGATACCTGTGCTTCATCTGGTCTTCCCGCTCCCAGGTAAACTCTGGGCCATGTCGCGAGATCCAGCGGACTCGCACAAGAGGTATCTGCGTAACTTCTCTGACGGTCACGAGCTGCCGCCATGCGTTGTCTGATCTGGGCAATCTTTTCCGTTGTGTCTACCACCAGTTCTGGGCCTGTGATCTGGCTGTCACCAACTTCCGCCCAGCAAAGAGATGATCGGCATTTACGACCGTACAATGCCTCAAAAGGTGCCGCCTGAATGCTAGTGTGGTAGCTGTTATTATACGAGAATTCTACTAGCCGTAGGTGCTTCTCCCAATTCTTGCCAAAATCGATCACACATGCCCTAAGCATGTCTTCTAGGGTTTGGATGGTGCGTTCAGACTGCCCATCCATTTGTGGGTGATAAGCGGTGCTCATGTCCAAACGTGAGCCAAAGGATTTGTGCATAGCTTGCCACAATTCCGAAGTAAAACGAGCGTCTCGGTCGGAAATAATGGAGGTTGGCACCCCGTGCCTCGAAACCACTTCCTTTAAGTACACGTCTGCCAAGGTAGAAAACTTATCTGTTTCCTTAATAGCCAAAAAGCGTGCAGACTTGGTCAATCGGTCTACTGTCACCCAAATAGTGTCATTCCCGCGTTGGGACCTAGGTAGGCCAGTAACGAAATCCATGGAAATTTGCTCCCATTTCCATTTCGGGATTTCTGGTTGTTGGAGTAGGCCTGCTGGTTTCTGATACTCAGTATTGACTCTTGCGCAAGTCAAACATTTGCTGACATATGTTGCTATGTGGGCTCTCATGCCAGGCCACCAATACGTAGTCCTTAAGTCGTGGTACATCTTATCCGAACCCGGATGTACTGAGTAACGGGACTTATGGGCTTCGTCCATCACAAGTTCACGTAGATCTCCATAGAGCGGAACCCAAATGCGCCCTGTCACATAGTAAGCGCCGTCTTCCTTTCGTTCTAGCCGTTGCCTCGATCCTCGCAGGGACTCAGCCCTGATGTTCCCCGGTTTCAATGCTTCAACCTGAGCATTTTGGATCTGAGTAGGGAGGTTAGACTGGATGGTAAGTTGTAGCGCTCGCACGCGTTTGGGTGTAGTGTCCTTTCGGCTGAGGGCGTCTACCACAACATTGGCCTTGCCCGGATGGTATTGATGGCGCATTCGTAATCATTCAAGAGTTCGACCCATCGATGTTGTCGCATGTTTAACTCCTTTTGCTTGAAGATATGCTCGAGACTCCTGTGATCGGTGTAAATGGTGCACCGGGTACCGTACAGGTAATGTCTCCATATCTTAAGAGCAAAAACCACTGCTCCCAGTTCCAAGTCGTGCGTAGTGTAGTTTCTTTTGTGAGTCTTAAGTTGTCGAGAAGCGTAAGCAATAACTTTCTCGCATTGCATCAGCACGCAACCAAGTCCATGGATAGACGCATCGCAGTAAACCACGAAGTCGTCGGTACCTTCAGGTAACGAGAGAATAGGAGAACTACAGAGGTTATCCTTTAGCTTTTGAAAAGCAGACTCCTGAGCTTCATTCCACTTGTAAGCAATACCCTTCTGGGTGAGTGTCGTGAGGGGTTGAGCAATCTTCGAGAATCCCTTGATGAATCTGCGATAGTATCCTGCCAATCCCAAGAATTGACGAACTTCGGTCGGAGTCTTAGGTGTAGGCCAATTCTTTATAGAGTCGATCTTAGCTGGGTCGACGTGAATTCCGTCCTTATTGACCACGTGTCCAAGAAAATGGACTTCTCGAAGCCAGAAGTCACATTTCGAGAACTTGGCGTACAATTGCTCATTGCGAAGGAGTTCAACAATAAGACGCAGCTGTTGCTCATGCTCCTCTTGACTTTTCGAGTAGATCAGGATCCATCGATAAACACAATCACGAACTTGTCGAGGTAAGGCTTGCACACTCGGTTCATGAGATCCATGAATACCGCAGGCGCGTTGGTCATTCCAAAGGGCATGACGAGGAATTCATAATGACCATAACGAGTTCTGAAGGCTGTTTTGGAGATGTCTTCATCACGGACTCTCAGCTGATGATAGCCTGATCGCAGGTCAATCTTAGAGTAGTAGCTCGATCCTTGCAACTGATCGAACAGATCGTCGATGCGCGGGAGGGGTAGCGATTCTTGATGGTGACCTTGTTCAGCTCACGATAATCGATGCACATTTGGAAGGTGCCATCCTTTTTCTTAACAAAGAGCACTGGTGCTCCCCAGGGCGACGAACTAGGACGGATAAACCCTTTTTCTAGTAGTTCTTGTAGTTGCGTAGAAAGTTCCTTTAGTTCTGCGGGGGCTAGTTGATAAGGCGCTCGAGCTATGGGTGCTGCTCCGGGAGTTAGCTCGATTTGGAACTCGACCTGACGATGGGGAGGGAGTCCGGGTAGTTCTTCAGGGAATACCTCGGGGTAGTCGCGTACCACTGGAAAAGCTTCAATCCTCTTTTCCTTCTCCTGTGTGTCGGTGACGAGTGCTAAGATAGCGGTGTGCCCCTTTTGTAAACACTTCTGGGCCTTTAAGAACGAGATGATGCCTGTGACTTCTCCGCCTTTGTCACCTTGAACGATGAGGGGTTTGCCAGAACGGCGGGGAATACGAACCATTTTCTCTTGACAAAGGATTTCAACGCGATGTTTGGATAACCAATCCATACCAATGACGACGTCGAAGCTTCCCAGATTGATAGGGAAAAGATCGATGCTAAAGGTCTGACCAGACAATACTAGTTTGCAGTTGTTGATCACTTGTGAGGCCTCGATGTTTCTACCATTAGCTAACTCGACGATATGCTTAGAACTTAATAACGCAGGCGGGTGCTTAAGCTTCTTACTAATACGTAGGGATACATAACTAGCATCGGCTCCAGAATCAAATAATACAGAAACATAACGGTCATCGAGTAGGAACTTACCCGCCACGACGTTGGGGTCATTCCTTGCTTCTCCGGCTCCAATCACAAAAGCCCTTCCTCTTGCACCATTCCCAGCATTGTTGTTGTTTTGATCGTTGTTTCCAGCTCCCTGGTTGTTGTTGCGGTTCTGGTTCAGTTCAGGGCAATCCCTTCGCATGTGCCCCGTGGCTCCACATTTGTAGCATCCACGGTTGTTCCCTTGCTGCTGTTGTTGTTGTGGTTGTTGCTGATTCTGCCTAGCTGGAAACTGACTCCTACAGTCTTTGGCTTCATGCCCCATCTTGTTGTATCGCTGACACTGACTTTTGCCACATGGTCAACTGTGGTGTCGGTTACACTTGTTACACTTAGGGTGGTTCCCTCGATAGCCACCCTGTTGCTGAGGGCCTTTGTTGTTTTCAGTTTTCCTTTGCTGGGTCGGGGCCTGAGTGGGGTTAGCATCCTTGCTTTGGTTTCCTTCCCACTTACGCTTGTTATCACCAGAAGTTCCATCAGTAGCACCGATCCTTTTGGGTAACTTGCCCTGTTCCACAGCCTGATCAGTGAGTTTGTGAGCAAGACGGACGACTGGCTGGATGGTGTTAAGGTTGGCTGAGGTCACATGGCTTCGAATTTCTGGGGCCAAACCCTTGATGCACAATTCGATCCTTCGGTACATAGGTCGAGACATGTTTGGGAAGAGCAGCATAGTCGTTGGACAGTTTGGTGTAGGTCTCAATCTCTGACCCAACCATCTTAAGCTCAAAGTACTCGTTCTCGAGTTTGTGGATGTCATCCCTGTGACAGTACTCCTCTTTGATCATATCCTTGAAATCTTCCCATGCAGTAGCATTAGCAGTTTCCAAACCAAGCGTCTGAATTTGCGCCTTCCACCAGGAAAGCGCGTTTCCTTCAAGCGTACCAGTAGCAAACTTCACCCAATTAGCAGGGGGACACTCGCAGACAGCAAAGACAGCTTCGACCTTCTCGATCCAGTGCAGAAGGCCTATGGCACCCTCAGTGCCATTGAAAGGGAGAGGCTTGCAATCCATGAAGGTCTTGAAAGTACAAACACGTGGTTGCACAGGTGCATGCTGACCTCCAGGGTGAGCTGCGAAAGCTGCAGCCACTGTGTTGATCAGGTTAGTGAACTGAGCCTGAGTCATGTTAACGTTTCCTCTTCCGCGTCCACTCATTGTCTTCATAACCAGAAAACATAGTATGAGTGTGATGTCGTAGTATAGCAAGAATGAGATAGAAGAGGGAGGTGTATCTATCTAACTAGGCACGCTAGTACGTATAGCAGAACAGAAAGCGTAAAGCAAGCAAGCAAGTAAACACTAGTCCGAGCTATGAGGTCTGATAAGTCGAGTCTTGCACTTGGAGTGTAGTGTCGTCACGAGTCATGGGTTATAGTCTGGTTTTTCTCAAAAAAATTTCCCCCTTTTTAAAACCAAGTTCACTATAACCAATGGCTCTGATACCAATCTGTCACACCCCCAAAATCCACATGCGGAGTACCATCCGCTTGAGGGCGTGACTGACCAGGATCCAGCCACCAATTATACTGAGCAATTTAATTAATAGCAAAAGTAGTATTCACCAACCACGGGGTTAGCAAATATCATAATCAAGTTCAAAAGTTTTAAGTTCAAATAGTAACATAAGTAGAGGAAGCATAGACAAAACAGTTTAAAACAAAGTTCATGGTTCAAGTTATTTAGAACCCAACACATGGGTTAGACGACCACTACACATCCCCAAGTAGCAAGCTCCTGAGTCACTGGGTACCTGCAAAGCATGCAGTAGGGTATCAACAAAAATGTTGGCGAGTTCACGAGTTTTCCAGTTTTTAATTACCAAAAACCTGTTTCACTAGTTAATTTATCCGTTTATACATGCCATGGGGAGCTACCCCATAAGTAAGCGACTAAACTGTTTTTCCAATACCGAATACTTCATGTGACCATACGTTTCCGTAAAGTGCCCCGTTTGTCAATGTTCTATCATCATTGACGGTTTTGCCAGAGTCTATTAGTTCACTCGCGATCCCATACACGGGCACGGTGTGAGGCTGGTAAGACCTAAATAGCGTTATCAACTAACAACCCGTTCGCCTGGCCCCGGCGACTAATCGGTATTAAGTAGTAGGGACTTAAGTGATAGAGTTTTGTTTAGTGTTGCTCGTTGCATTTCCGTATAAACAGTAATTAACTAAGAGTCCCGCACAAGGGGAGAAAAGTAAGTTTGTATCCCTCACAAGGGGATAGTGTTGCTTTTAGTTCCGTTTCCAAATCCACTGGGAATGCATGCTTTAAGTTGTAAACTCACCTTGGGTTGCTCGGCAGATTAGCTTACTTGGTCAAGTTTGCTGGTCACCACGTCCTAACATGGTTACCAGTATAGGTCAGGTTTGGGGTACAAGTAATCACGTATATCCTACATGTATCTAACACATAGAATGCATGCAGTTATCTATTTAGTTATTGGGCATGCTCTAATAATTACACGGTTAAACAGCAACAGTTAACACATAGTCCAGTTAAACACATAGTCCAAACATGACACATTGTGGCCCAATAACCCAGGTAGGTAGCCCAGTCGAGACAAGGTGGTCTCGACTTGAGAACGTGCGGTCTCGAGTCGCAACCTTGGGAGTCTCGAGCTTAGTCTCGAGTCGAGATCATGAAGTCTCAAGTCGAGACCTTGCCGGTCTCGAGTCCTTGAAGTCTGTCTCGAGTTGTCACGTTTTGATCTTGAGTCGCAACCGAAGGTCTCGACTCGCAATCACGGTTGCGTGCACATGAAATCCTTCTAGAACCTGTCCAACTCGTACTATCCAATAGTATTTCAATTTCATGAGATTGTGTACTATCCAATAGAATTCCATAAACATGTTTTCTTGTCTAATTCTATTTCAACATGGATCAAACACAACATATTCAAATATTTATATGGTCTTCAAATGGTTCCTTCTACACATTCATCATGTTCATCATTTTGCAAGCATGTTCATTCAAGCCGGTTATGAATCCAATTCAAAATGCAACTCAGTCAACATCAATGGCCTTATTTCTAACACATCATTTACGGTTCAACATTAGGTCTATGTGTTTTTATGCACTTTTCATAAGAAAGACTATGCACATCATGTTTAAACAACAATCTACATCATCTAATTACTCTTATCCTATTAGACCATACAATCATATGCAAATAATAATTGCCATATATAACATCTTTTAATCCACATCTTTATCATACAAAATCATGCAAGTAGACATCTAAACTAAACATGTGTGTTATTCATCAAGCACACACCTTCACCAAATGTTTTTCAAAGAACATAGATTAAAACATGAAACTAACCGGTTAGAGGTGTTAAGAGTGTGAAAACGAGTAGGTTCGATGAAAGGAGATCCTCGAGTGAAGAACACGAGCCGATCCGAGGGCCCTTGATGTTTTCGGTTGTATCCGAGAGATGGGGAGTGTTGAGGTTTAGGGTTTTAGTGAGAGAGAGAGAGAGAGAGAGAGAGAGAGAGAGAGAGAGAGAGAGAGAGTGTAGAGGAGAGTATGTGTGAGAGTGAGTGTGAGTTGTCCAAAGAAATGGCAAGGTTGGCTAGGAGCATGAGTTATATATTAGCCCTAAGTCGGTTCACCCTTGTGGGTTTTCGAGTGGGATAAGGAGAAGCATGGCCCAACCGGCCGAACTGTTTGTTGTTCCCTCGAGAGCGGGTGGTCTCGAGTCGTGGTTTCGGTTCACAAGTATTTCATACACATACATATATATATTACATACACGTTATCAACACATAGCACATCAAGATAGAACGAAATTTTTCATTTAATAATATATATACACAATGCCATTACGCGATATTGGCTCGGGAAAACCTAGAGTGTCACAACGCCCGTTAGAAAACTAAATCGCGCCAATTGTCCTTATGTTTAAAACCCTACGTCTGTTCTCCTTATGTTTAAAACTCTTCTAAAAAAAAGTGGCACCCTTACATCATATGATTAAAAAAGAAGGCGTCGCTTCAATTCAATTAAAGTTAAGGAGAAGAAAAAAAATGATAAACTGCCACATCCCTTTCTCACTATTTCAAATTCTATTAGGAAGTCTAAACCATCCATGATACACGGCGCACATCCTCAAGATATTGGGTTCCATCTGTATAATCGATTTTCCTTCTTGAATATACAGAGTGATATTGGTATTGGGTTTTTCATGTCGTCTTTATCACTTCTTGACTCGCAATTGAAACCAAAATTCTATTCCAATATTTGTTTATTATTGATGGATGCTTGAAAAAATGAATTAGATTTAGGGTACTAAAGGCTTGGGTTGAGCAAACATATATCATGAATGGTAGATTCCACAAAATTTCATCTCAAGATCTATCGTTGGTAAAAGATGGAATTTGATTCAGGGATACAGATTTATAAATTTACGTGTTTCTTTACGTTTTTAAATAATGAATTTGATTTACGGATATCGTTTGTTTCGGTAACAATTCGGATAAACTGGGAATTGCAAATACAGTAAACAGAACAAACAAAGTTGTGATTAAAGCCAGATTTAGAGAAAAGTGGGCAAGAGGAGTTCGTTCATCATAATCCCTTTCTCACAAAATAATTTTATCTTCTTTCTTAACTTGAATTCATTCAGAAAGTTCATCATTGTTGTCATTATAAATACTACAACAATGAATTCAATTTAAGAACTCTCAGGTTTTACATTTTGTGTTGTGTTCCGGGGAAATTGACATGGCAAGCGACTTTGAACCCGACCTCTTCGTCCCGTATTCTATTGCACGCAATACGGACTTATATAATTGTAAATGCAGGATATTATGATCACGTTGATGTATTATTTGAGAGTAGAACCACTCAAACATTTGAAATCAACGCTAACTATGAAGCCCTTAAAAAAGGTTAGATGGTGTCGGGCGTTGTTATACACATTTCGGTTGATAAGCAACTTCAAACCGAAAAGCTGAACCATCCCAACGATTCGCGATTTCAAACTGAAAAACCAAACCATCCTAGCGATCACGCACTTTATACATTTGGTAAATAAAAAACGTTGTGGAAACACTCCGACTATACGTAACCGCCGCGTCTCAGGCTATTCGTAATCACTGCCTTAAAGCTTAATAATTTATTACCGTTATTTTTTTATATATATTAAGGGTCAAACATTTTTTTACTAAAATATATTTAGAATGGATGTAATTCACCATCCTCTTCCTGAGGGTGATGGTTTTCTAACAAGACTTACCCTCATCACGTGACCTTTTGCTCAACTCTTATGTTTTATTCAATCCATACCATGGAAAGAGAAGCGCACTGCTTTAGATGACCGTAGGTTTATCTAATTTTTTTTTCTTCATACATGAATAGTTTGCTTTGGGTGTTAAAGAATAATTCAATTGTAACGATTAAAAATATCATTATCCATTTAAGTTCATTGGTTATCATGTTGAAGTTAATTGGTAATATAATCCTACAACTATTCAAACGTAGAGGAAAGTTTACACACACATACTTTATTATTGCCACAACATGTTGTGTGTTAAGAAAAGAAAGTTTTGAAACACTTTAATGTGGTGTTGAAGGCTTAAAATGAAAAGAATATTTTGCATTTTCATATCTCATATAGTGATACTAAACGCACATAATCGACATCCCGCACTTTTTTGCATAATAAATGAATACATATATTGAATATATATTTTAGTGTATATATAAAAGCTTATAAAAATCTTTCGAGCCCTTTAAAAATTTGGGCCTCGGGTGTTGACACAGGTTGGCCGGCCCAAGAGCCGGCCCTGTGTATAATAATAATAGAGTAATTAGGATAAATTACACTTTTCGTCCTTTATGTTTGTATCGGATTGCAACGGATAGCCTTTAACTTCAATAATTACAGTCACAGTCCTTTATTTGCAAAACTAATTACACTTTACGTTCTTTAGCACTAACCAGATTAAATTTTTTAGTTAAGTTTATCCATTTGAGGGTATTCTTGTCTATTCATGCTTTTATTTAAATAAAACAAAAAAAATTACATATATACACACATATTATATAAAACTCTCCTCTTCCCTGTATCTTTTTCTCTCGCCACCACCATCAGCTATCCCCACCTCCCGTCCGCCACCAACCCACACCACCACCCGTCACCATCAAAGATGCAAAAAAGCAATTCTTCTCTCTTCAGATGATTTATCCTTAACCTTCAATAAAGTGGAAGTGTGCACAATTATTTAGACAATAAAGAAACGAACAGAATTGCACACTTTAATCAAGCTGAATAAAACATGAAACAAAATCTCATATCCCCATTTATTAATTTAACCCAGTTCAAACCCACTTGAACCGTACAACAACCCCCATGAAATGCACTTACAAACCCAATTTCAAGATTCATCACAGATCCATAATTTATGCAGCAATTGTCAAAGAATAACAAGTAATCTTTGGAGAAAATGAGTTACAACAAAAACCCACTTTCAATTTCAAACCTTACATGTAGGAAAAGAATGAATCTGTTCACAAAGCTCTTGATTATCCCCATTTATTGTTTCTAGGGTTTAAGTTCAAAACATTTAAGAACCTCAAAATGGAACAACTCTTTCCATACCCTTCTACCTCATCTCTAGCAAACAAAGCCCTAAATCCATTGTCATCGCCGCCATGTCACCACCTCAATCTGACAACCCCACCACCCGATCCCACAAATCCAGTCACCGTCGGATTCGCCGTACAATCTCACGTGCCTTGATTCCGGCGAACGAGATGAAGTTGTGGTGGTGGTTTCGGAGATGGTTATTCTGATTGTGGCGGCGGAAGAGGTAGGTGATGGTGGTGGTTGATGGTGCCTCACCAAAATCTAGAGAGGTGGAGAGTTGAGGAGAGAGGGAATTGTGTGTGTTAAGACCATGTGTAGTGGTAGTGGGTTATAATGCCCCCACCATGGGGCACTATCCGACACGTGGCGTCCTAGTCAGCGTTAGGGCATTATAGCAAAAGTGGCGTAGTGGGGCATTATGCCAATAACGCCCATATTATTTTTAATGAAAAAAAAAAAGAAAAGGGATGTAGGTTGAAAAGTAAAGTGGCATGTGTTTTGTCATAATGTGTCAGCCATATTGGTCCCTTCCTATTGGTAAGTCAAAGTCTCTTTACACTTGGACCCCTTTGATTGGCCACATGCAAAATTCCTTTTCCTCACTTGAGCGTTTTATTTAAAACGCCAGAATGCAAAATTGTGATTTATAACGCCCAAAAACGCCTGGTGTAGTGGGGGGACGGCGTTTTGGGGCGTTTTTTTTTTGATTTTTTTTAAAAAACACGCCCACTACGGGTGGTCTAAGAGAGAATCTGAGCTATATGATTTTAATTATTTTTTCTTATTTTTTTATATTGAAATGTTTCTTAAATAAAATGGTAAAAGACATATTTGTCCTCATGTAGGGTCCCCAAGACTAGATTTAACCAGGAAAACTAACTAGGTTAGTGCTAAAGGACCTAAAGTGTAAAGCTTTTAACAAATAAAGGACTGTGACTGTAATTATTGAAGTTAAAGGCTATCCGTTGCAATACGATACAAACATAAAGGACGAAAAGTGTAATTTACCCGAGTAATTATTTAAATAGTTTGACATAAAATTTATATAATAATTACGGAATACGGAAAAATCAAAGAATTTTATGTTTGATTTTTTGTGAATTTAAAAGTGTGTCTTTAACAATTAGGTTGTGGAAAACTGGAATTTAAAATTGTGTCTAACAATTAGGTTGTGGAAAACTCTGAAAGGAGTCTATGGTTTTGATTTTTACAGTGGTAATTTGTCTGTCATAGTTACTGTTTTTTGATTAATCTAATTTTAATTTATACTTATAGATCTATGTGTTAGCATATGTATCAAACATGACATTTGTGTGACGTAATTGTTGGTTAAATATCTTGCTTTGAAATGAATGTTTATTGTCTTTCTATGAAACGGTGGATGAATTAATTGTGCTCTCATTCTATACATATAATATTTTAAAATGTTGTTTATATTTGTTTTTCGTAAAATGTGCTTACTAATAACTTTAACAATCAACATCCCGCCGCAACGCGCGGGTAGCGTTAACTCGTTATTAATGAAATATCAAATTAATCGATAAATTAATATATGTTCTAAAAAAGAAAAAACATTATTAAAAATCGGTAAAGGAAATATATTGTTTTAAAAAAGGAAAAAAATAAAAAATATGTTATTAAAAGTAAATATAATAATAAACTATTATAATATATTAAATAAAAAATATTAAAAACTATATATTATTATAAAAATAAAGTTACCATTTATCGTCCTTTATCAACAATATATATATATATATATATATACATATATATATATAATAGTATTTTTTTAGCACAGTACAATTTCAATAACTTTATTTAATATAACATTATATATTTGATGATAATCTTTCTATCAACTTTTGCGATGTACTAACTAGTTTTATAAATTGGATATAATAATTTGATATTTATTATGTTAGGGTTTTCAATTTTTATGTGTATTATAGAGCATTTTTGAGTAATTTCCGAACGAGTGTCGAGCAGTTTGAACGACCCTATTCTTGTTGATTATGTTTTTCATGTTTGGCTAAACTTATTATAACTATCCTAAATAAGATGATATGATGTTTTGTTTATGATTGATGACTGATTTTCTGCTTGTATGATTTTTGTATTAAAGTATGGTTAAATTCTTATGATGCATATGTCGAAATTGGTTATGATGTTAGTTGTATAGTAATATTGATCTTTCTATGAGGTTATGCGTGTCTGTTTCAATATTTACAATTGTGTGGTAATATTGATTTTTCTATGAGGTTATGCATGTCTGTTTCAATATTTACTATCTTTAGGGTATATTAATGTCACACCCCTATTTTCCACGTATCACCGGTGGGCCCGGTGGGGAGTATCGTGACGTCATTGATATCATCATAGTCAAACAACACAACATATAAAATGCACAGCGGAAGCAAAAGATATAGATTTATTTCAACTGAACAAAATGTAATGTTTAAGTATTACAACACAGTCGAAACAGATCCACAGGCGGATCAAATAAAAGGAAAACTGTTCAACAGACTTTGACATCTAAAGCTTGCGAGACTTGAGTAATGATGCCTGGAGTAGCCAGCCTATTTCGTCTAGCACCTGCACTTAGCCTTTTTTGGAAAATACGTCAGTTTGCACTGGTAAATACAACTTAACTGACTCATTTTGAAAAGAGTTTTAAAATTGATTTAAATGCACTTCGGCAAAAATATTTTTATAACTTGGGACAATTATTCAAAATAATCTTGTATACAGTTTTACTCATTCGTCGTCCATTAGGGCCGGTTTGTAGGGCCGGACTTAAGTTAACTGACACGCCACAGGTATAATGCCCACAAGGTCGATTCCTTATAGTGGGATACCAGTTTTTACATAATGCAACTGTCAGGTGTACGCCTACACCCCGTGCTTAGGTCGTGGCCATTTCATGAATGATGCCAAGGATATCCGGGACATGGTCATTTAACCCGCAAGGACCATACACCAAATAATACATATCAAACAGGTTATGTAAATACATCAATCACAATACGATTTAAATGACTACATACACCCGACCAAGCGGTACTTTTATAGTACCGTATCCTAAGCCCGTATAGGGAAAATAAGTTAAGGGTATTTACCTGAGCAATAGTATAATTCAAATACAGCAAGTGCGCGTAGCTTTTACTGGGCTCCTAATCTGGAACGAAGGTTTTAATAACCTATTAGAATCCTAACGGGTCTTTAATTAAGTTTAGACTTAGACCGGTTAGTTTTCAAAGGAAGACACGGTTCAAACGCATGATGAAGCGAAGACCGGTTTAGAATGTGGTTTTGACCCGACAAGCTTGTAAGCTCGTTTAACATGGGTAACTTAAACACATTCTGGGTTTTGAGACAAAAACGATATGGTTTGACCCATTTCGTCTAATATATGTAAACTAGTTACATAGACCGATCCGAACGCGAAACATGCGTAACGGGTAACCATAAGAGTCATGAACATGTTCCATATGTTAATATGCCTTAAATATGTTGTGACATCAGTAGGATGTCTTCTATTATGCCCAACACGAATTTAAAACCAATTTATGCCTCGCAGGGGCATTTTGGTCATTTAAAAGGTTATAAAAGGGTTTAAATATGTTTCTGAGTTTCGGGTCTGATGTAATCAGTAAAAATACTCATTTTACTAAGTTATATCAGTAAGGTATAACTTATATGTGAAATCTATCCTTTATAACCAAACTATGCATCTTAAGGGCATTTTGGTAATTTCACATAGGCTTAAAAGGTCAAAACTAGAATTCTGAGTTCAAGACTTTTGCTTACTGCTAAAGTACGAAAGTTTACTTAAAACATCAGTAGGTATCAAGTCTTATACACCTAAAATGGTTCTAATACATACTACGCGCTGGAAACGCGTAAAAACGCTTAAAATGGCGATTTGAGCTATTTCCGGGTTCTTAAAGGGAAGCTGATATTTTTATTATTCCAGAAGGCTCAAAATACTTTATTTATCATATTAGATTAGTAGGAAAAGGTTTGGGGTCAAAAGAATTTGTAAAACCCATTTTATAGCCCAAAAGGGCAAAACCGGCAATTACCGAGTCAAGCTTAGAACTCTAAGTTATGCTCAGCCTAAAAATAAATAAAAATCTCTAAAAATCTCAAAATTTTATATTACATCAGTGGGTAATAAGTTTGGTATTAAAAATTGGGTTTAGATAGGCTATATGCTAATCATACGGTTAATTTACCGAAAAGCTTCTTAATTACGCTAATGAGCATATCTCCTAATCTAGACCTCAAACTGATGCGAAATTTTATGGACATGCTTATAAATCAGTAATAAAGGTTTTAGTCCTTTCACATCTTCAAAAATCTCGTTTTAACATTAAAGGGCATTATGGTCACATTTAGGCATTATGGAAACATGCGATGGTCTTTAATTCTAAAGAACCAAGTAGTATAACTTTGGAAGGTTATACTATCATATAGCATGATCACAAAGGACCCTAAGGCATAAATAAACTCAAGCTAATTCGGGTCAGAACTGAAAGTCAAAGCAAAGGTCAAACTTTGCGACTTTCGGTTGCGAACCGAGCCTATACTTAGAATTGTCGGGTTGAATCATGCTTAGACATGTTCAACTAATATTTACCAAGTTGTTAAGTGACAAAACTGATTTTTATAACTTTTATATCATTAGTTATGAATTTTATTTGAACTAACCCATTTGACTTTAATTTGACCCGACAATTAAACTAAGTAAACGTGGTAATCAGAAGGTGCCCTTTAGAGGGTTAAATACCTACCTAATTACGATCACGTAGGCATGTTTGACGCGAACAATGGCTCAACCGATTAAAAGTCAAAGTGTTTATCGATAACGCTTGACTTTTCGGTTTAAACGCTAAACAAATAACTAAGCATGAAAGGAATCACTTACAAAAGTCCAAAGGACTTGAAAGAGGTTCTCAAGAAGCTCAAGACCCTCAAGGAATGCAGAGAAATCAGAGAGTAATTCAGAAATGAGAAGAGGTGCAAGTGAAACCCAAAATCTAAGGGGTATATATAGGTTTTCGAGAGCCGTTAGGATCGTTCACCGATAATCGTGCTTCAATCTCAGCCCTACACTTCATACCCATGGTTTACAAAACAATGGGCAGCCCCTAGATTCGAATATGAGAGTGTGAGAGCAAAACCAAAGCCGGTTTTATAAATTCTGGTTGCTGGCACCTCTATACGGACCGTAAGGGCCTTGGCTGCACATGGGAACTTTCAACAAATGACACTTTTGGCCCCTGTACTCCCAAATGTCATTTCCGACACATTTGAGGCCCGTTAAACCATTTTTAAGGCTCTACAATGATGCCTAAGCATAGGGAACATGAAACATGCTCAAAAATATGCCAGATGTCGGTTCGTTTGGTCGTACGGTCCCGTTGTTCGGCTAATTACGACGAAACACGGACGGACGCTAAAAACGATCCAAATTACGCGACGAATGGAATTTTATCAATCCAAACACTAAAATAAATTATTTTAGTGCTTACATAAATTTTTTAGGTGTCCGGGGATATTCAGAATGCAAGATATGCGCGAAAATGCAAACTTGTGCACTTTTTGACACTTTTAGTCCCTGCATGACATAAAAGTTTATTTATGCGCACCAAACACCTCTAAGCCTATATCTAAGCTATATTAAGGTTAAATTGAGTATTCTAAACTCATGGTCATATTCCGGAAGGTCCGATACCTTACGAATTGACATACTTTTGCAGTTTGACGCTTTTAACCCCTCGCATACGAATATTGTCATAACTTTCTCATACTTTATTGAAACCTTGTGAAATTTTTATCACACATTCTTGTGAGTATAATTAACCATTAAAAAGCTTTGGGTTTGCTAAAAGATCACTCAGAGGTATACTTTAAACATGTTGACACATTTAGCCCCTGTAGTTTGTAATTCCTCACTTTCTTTCACAATTAGCGTCGTATGATCCATGATTTATTCGTTTAAGGGTATAAACATCATGTAGGGTTATTTTAAAGTATATTTATTCATTGTTGACATGTTGAATCCTTTTATGCACATAGATTTCTTGTTTGTCAACTTTAGTCCTTCTAAATCAATCATTTGCACGTTTTAAGTCCATGACACGTGTCGATACATTATTGGACATAAATTTTCGAGGTGTTACATCCTCACCCCCTTAAAAGAAATCTCGACCTCGAGATTTACTGAAACAAATGAGGGTACTTTTCCTTCATTGTGGATTCTACCTCCCACGTGTACTCGGGACCTCTACGGGCATCCCATTTAACCTTTACAATAGGCACATGCTTCCTCCAAAGCTTCTTAACCTGTCGATCCTCAATCGACAAAGGTTTCTCCACAAATTTCAAGCTCTCATCTATATGCACATCTGTATGTGGGATGGCTAGTGATTCATCAGCTAGGCATTTCTTTAGATTGTAGATGTGGAATACATTATGAATACCACTGAGCTCTTCAGGTAAGTTTAACTTGTAAGCCACTGATCCAACACATTCGATGATCTCGAATGGTCCAATATACCTCGGGCTTAGCTTACCTTTCTTACCAAATCGCATCACTCCCTTCCAGGGTGATACTTTAAGTAGGACCTTATCACCAACCTCAAACTTGAGAGGTTTTCGCCTCTTATCAGCATAACTTTTCTGCCTATCCCTGGCAGCTTTCATGCGATCACGAATCTGGACAATCTTGTCCGTCATCTCGAAAACTATTTCAGGTCCTGATAATTGAGTGTCTTCTATTTCTGCCGAACAGATGAGCGTTCTGCATTTCCTACCATATAATGCCTCAAAAGGCGCAGCCTGAATGCTTGTATGGTAGCTATTATTGTAGGAGAACTCGACCAATGGCAGGTGCTTATCTCAGCTACCGCCTAAATCAATCACACACGCACGAAGCATGTCTTCTAGGGTTTGAATGGTACGCTCACTTTGCCCATCCGTCTGAGGATGGTAAGCCGTACTGAAATTTAAATGCGTACCCAAAGACTGTTGGAAACTTTTCCAAAAGTGTGACGTATATCTGGTATCTCTGTCAGAGATAATAGCCACTGGTACTCCATGCAGAGATACAATCTTATCAACATACAACTGGGCTAACATGTCCGAACTGTAGGTTTCCTTAATGGGTAGGAAATGTGCTGACTTAGTCAGTCGATCTACTATCACCCAAATAGTATCATTTCCTTTATTAGTCTTTGGCAACTTGGTGATGAAATCCATTGTCACCATTTCCCATTTCCAAGTGGGAATTTCAGGCTGTTGTAGCAAACCTGACGGTTTCTGATGTTCAGTTTTGACTTGAGCACACGTCAAGCATTTAGCTACATAGGCAGCTATAGACTTCTTCAAGCCTATCCACCAATAATTCGCCTTTAAATCCTGGTACATCTTATCAGCTCCAGGATGAACGGAATATTTGGAACTGTGGGCTTCCTGGAGGATAACATCCCGAAGTCCTCCATAAATTGGAACCCATATTCGTCCATTCAACCTTAGGATTCCGTCCTTGCCGTAGGATAACTGCTCCTCAGTTACTCCTAGCTTCTCATCAGGATAGTTAGCTTCCAGCACTGCTTCCTTCTGTGCTGCTAATAATCTTTCATTCAAATTATTCTTTATCTCAATGCTCTTGGCATTGATTATTATAGGCCTTATCCTTTCCTTTCGACTTAAGGCATCAGCAACCACATTTGCCTTGCCTGGATGGTATCTTATTTCACAATCATAGTCATTTAAAGTTTCCATCCAACGTCGTTGCCTCATATTTAAGTCCTTCTGATTAAACAAATGTTGAAGGCTCTTGTGATCAGAGTAGATTACACACTTCGTTCCATACAGGTAATGCCTCCAAAGCTTTAGTGCAAATACAACGGCACCCAGCTCCAAGTCATGGGTGGTGTAATTCGTTTCGTGCACCTTTAACTGACGTGAAGCATAGGCAATGACCTTGCCTTTCTGCATAAGCACACACCCCATCCCGGTGTGTGATGCATCACAATATACTACAAACTCATCAATTCCATCAGGCAACGTCAAAACAGGAGCGTTGCTCAACTTTTGCTTCAATATATCGAAGGATTCTTGCTGCTTAGGCCCCCAATTGAACTTACTATTCTTGCGAGTCAGCAAAGTCAGGGGTGCTGCAATTCTTGAGAAGTTCTCGATAGATAAATCGTCTGTAGTACCCGGCCAATCCTAAGAAACTGCGAATCTCCGTGGGCGTCTTTGGCTCTTGCCAGTTCATGACAGCTTCAACTTTAGCAGGATCTACTTGGATACCACGCTCACTGACAACATGTCCAAGAAATTGGACTTCACGAAGCCAAAATTCACACTTCGAGAATTTGGCATAAAGCTTCTCCTGCCGAAGTAGTTTCAAAATACAACGGAGATGCTTCTCGTGGTCAGCTTGACTCTTTGAGCAGATGAGGATGTCATCGATTGTCACACCCCGATTTTCACGTGTATCACCGGTGGGCCCGGTGGGGGATTACCGTGACGTAGTTGGCAACAATATAGTCAAACCACAATATATAAATGCACAGCGGAAGCATAAAGATAAATATAATTCGACCATTTACTGTAATATCAAATGTATCACAAGTAGTTGAATAGTATCCACAGGAGGGATCAAAATAAATAAAAATGTTGTTCAACAGATAAGACATCAAGCTTGCGAGACTTCTTAAGATGCTAAGGAGCTATTGCCAGCCAATTTCGTATAGTACCTTCACTTAATCTTTTTTTGGGAAAATACGTCAGTTTACACTGGTAAATATGTTCAACCGACACTTTTGTAAAATGTTTATTAAAATTGATTTGAATGCACGAGGCACAAATTCTTTTATAACTTGGGAGAATTATTTAAAATCATAATCTTGTGAACGAATTACATGTTCCTTCTATGCGTTCAGTAGCCCGGATCCTGTCCGGGTTAAAGATCAATAGACACACCACATTGCGTAAAACCGAGGTGGGTAAACCATCTGCTACGTCTTTTAATAATATAGACATAATACCGGGTGTACGCCTACACTCGACTGTTAAGGTCGTGGCCATTTCTTCGAATGATGCCAAGGATATCCGGGACATGGTCATTAACCCCCCAAAGGATTTTAAGTAACAAGACTGTTTAAATGAGCCGATCAAATTATTCAATTAACCACCTAAGCGATGAAAGATTTGATGCTCAATCAAGCGGTATTTTATATACCGTAACCCAAGCCCGTATAAGGGAAAATAAGTTAAAAGTATTTACCTTTGCAAGTATTGTCCTTAATCTGTTAAATCACAGATATCTTTTACTGGGGCTCCTTATTCTTGAACGAAGGTTTTAAAATAACCTATTAGAATCCTAACGGGTCTTTATATTAGCCGTAGCCTAGACCGGTTAGTTTCGAGGGATTGATACGGTTTAATCGCGTGAAAGGCGAAAACCGAGAATGGAATGTGATTCTGACCCAACAAGTTCGGAGACTTGTTTTATATGGGTTTAATATTCACACTCTGGATTTTGGGGTCAAAATGATATGGTTTGACCCGTATCGGCTAATTTATGTAAACTAGTTACATAAGTCGAACCGTGCGCGCAATAGGCGCAACGGGTAACCGTAGGAGTCCTACACTGTTTTCCTAAGTCAATATACTTTAAAGAGGTTGTGGTATCAGTAGGATACCTTCCATAATGCTCGTAACGAGTTTTAGTTCATTATACGCCCCGTAGGGGTTTTCCGGTCATTTTAAAGACTTTTAAAGGGATTTCTGAGTTCTACAGGAAACCTGAGTTTCCCGATCAGTTTAATAAGTCTAAAATATCTTATTTATTATTTAAAATCAGTAGCAACTGGAATCGGGTCAAAAGACCTTGTAGAACTCAGGTTTTGGCCGAAAAGGGCATATTCGGTATTTACCGAACCGTAGCCATAACCGTAGGTTATGAGCAGATTAAAATTAATTAAAAATCTTTAAAAATCCCAAAATATTATTTTACTACAGTGGGTAAAAGTTTTGGTGATGAAATCTTGGTTTAGGTAGGCGTTATGCTAATTGCGCCGCTTATTACAAAAGTTCCTTTTAAATGCGCTATTTAGCATAACTCCTATTCTAGACCTCGGATTGGTGTGAAACTTTAGGGACATGCTTAGAATTTAGTAAGCAAGGTTATGGTCCCTTCACGTGTCCGAAATACTCGTTTTATTTTAAAAAGGGCGTTACGGTCAACTTTTAAGTAATTAACGGAAATGCGTAAAAGACTCGGACAAACAACGAACCAGTCACAGAGGGTGATACCATCACGTGACCTGGTCCTAAGAGAGTCCTAAGGCATATCTACATTGTACTAAGACGGGTCAGAACTGAAGTCAAAGCAAAAGTCAAACTTTTGCGACATTCGGCTCCGAACCGGGTCAATATAGCAAATGGTCGGATCAAACATGCTTAGACGAGTTTATATACTTATTATCATGTTTTATGATCATCAAAACAGGTTTCATAGCATATACATTACAGATTATGTACAAAATCGCAAAACGGCTTTTTGTTGACTTTTTAAGCATACGTTTGACTCGATATTTGAACTAGTTAGAGTGGTGATCAGGGGGAACCCTTTTAGAGGATTATTACCCACATAAATACCAACACATAATTCGAGATATGACTGAGCCATTGTAGACTAATCTCGAAGTCAAACCGTAATTACGACGGTTTGATTTTTAGCTATATACTAAGCAAAAACTAAACCACAAAAGATTAGACAACTTACAGAGGGTTAGTGCACGACTTAGAATGATAGAGTAAAGCTTGAGAGCTCCAAGAATGATCAGAAGTTGAGTTTTGAGGTGTGTTCTAATAGTGAACTATGCATGCCTATTTATAGTACACAACTTGCCTCTAGATCATTACAACACACACTACAAATGAGTATGGATGAATGGTAGGTGTCCTAAGGTGCTATGGGTCTAGTAGGGGACGCCCATACCTCTGGGAAACCCATTCTTAAATGTTTTACCGCTTTAAACAGCCAACAGCTAACTTTCTGTCGCTGGGCATCGCTTACGGACCGTATGGCTTGGGCCTTGCGGTCCGTAAGCCTGTGGCAGAGACAAGCTTAATCATTCACCCCTTTACGGTCCGTAAGGCAGGACCCTTGCGGTCCGTAAAGGTTATTTGTAAATCTTTTTTCAATCTTTTTGTAATGATTAACAAAATCTTGTAATTAGTAACGAAATCTTTGGTAATTAATAACCTAACCTTTCGGTTTTGAAGGGGTAACTTTGCGATTTGGCCCTCGATTATTTACAACTAAGGGCCTCGTGTTATTTACCCGTACTGTTAAGTCCCCGGTTATCTTTATTAATTATTCGAACAGCCTTAACTTTCATTGTTGACGCTTTTAACCCCTCTCGTACGAACTTGATCATAATTTTCTCGTTTTAAAACGGAACTTCGCGGAATTTATACAGTATATTCTAGTGAGCGTATTTTACTGTTACAAAGCCTGGGGTACGTCAAAGGGTCACTCAGAGGTATAATTAAACATGTTGACACAGTTAACCCCTGTAGCTTGTAATCTCTCACTTTCATCTGCGTTTCGCTTCCGTACGATCCATGATTTATTCGTTTGAAGGTACTAGCATCTTTTCGGGTTACTATACAGTATATTTACCCTTGTTTGACATTTATAACCCTCGAATTTACATACTTTCAAGGTTTGTCAACATTAGTCCTTTATTAAATATGAAACGCCACGTGTAAACTCAAGACACGTGTCAATACATTATTGGACACAAAATTTCGAGGTGTTACATCCTCACCCCCTTAAAATAAATCTCGACCCGAGATTTACTCAAACAAATAGGGATATTTCTCCTTCATCGTGGATTCAACTTCCCACGTGAATTCGGGACCTCTCCGGGCATCCCATTTAACTTTAACTATCGGTACATGTTTTCTTCGGAGCTTTTTCACCTGTCGGTCTTCAATCGACAAAGGCTTCTCCACAAACTTCAAGCTCTCATCTATATGCACATCTGTGTGTGGGATCACTAATGATTCATCAGCGAAGCACTTCTTTAGATTGCAGATGTGGAACACATTATGAATTCCATTGAGCTCTTCTGGTAAGTTCAATTTATAGGCAACCGACCCGACGCGTTCGATAACCTCAAAAGGTCCTATGTATCTCGGGCTCAGTTTACCCTTCTTACCAAAACGCATCACCCCCTTCCAGGGTGATACTTTTAGTAGCACTTTTTCACCTACCTCGAAGTGAAAATCCTTACGCTTTGGATCAACGTAGCTTTTCTGCCTATCACGGGCAGCTTTGAGACGTTCCCGAATCTGGACAGTCTTGTCCGTCGTCTCGAAAACTATCTCTGGTCCTGATAATTGGACCTCTCCCACTTCCGCCCAACAAACAGGCGATCTACACTTCCTACCGTATAATGCCTCGAAAGGCGCAGCCTTTATGCTGGTATGGTAGCTATTGTTGTAGGAGAATTCGATTAGGGGTAGGTTCTTATCCCAACTACCACCTAAATCGATAGCACATGCTCGCAGCATGTCTTCTAACATTTGAATAGTACGCTCACTCTGGCCGTCTGTCTGAGGATGGTAAGCGGTACTGAAATTCAAACGCGTGCCCAAAGATTGTTGGAAACTCTTCCAGAAATGTGACGTGTATCTAGTATCTCGATCAGAGATAATAGACACGGGTATGCCATGTAAGGCGACAATCTTATCAACATATAACTGGGCCAATGTATCGAAGCTATAAGTCTCCTTGATGGGTAAGAAATGAGCTGACTTAGTCAGTCGATCAACTATAACCCATATTGTGTCGTTTCCTTTGCTCGTTTTTGGTAACTTGGTGATAAAATCCATAGTTACAGACTCGCATTTCCATTCAGGAAGTTCAGGCTGTTGTAGCAAGCCAGGTGGCTTTTGATGCTCAGCCTTGACTTGCGCACAAGTCAGGCATTTGGCTACATAAGCGGCTATAGACTTTTTCAAGCCTATCCACCAATAGTTTGCCCTTAAATCCTGATACATTTTATCTGCTCCAGGATGGACAGAATATTTGGAACTATGGGCTTCCTGGAGGATAACATCTCGTAGTCCTCCATAAATAGGAACCCATATCCGTCCATTCAACCTCAAAAGTCCATCCTTGTGAAGAGTTAACTGCTCCTCAGTTACTCCCAACTTCTCCTTAGGATAATTAGCTTCCAACACAGCCTCTCGCTGTGCAGCTAATATCCTTTCAATCAAGTTATTCTTTACTTCCATCCTCCTAGCATTGATTCGGATGGGTTTCATCCTTTCTTTCCGGCTCAGGGCATCAGCGACTACATTCGCCTTGCCGGGATGGTATCTGATCTCACAGTCATAATCATTCAAGGTTTCCATCCAACGGCGTTGCCTCATGTTTAGCTCCTTCTGATTGAATAAATGTTGAAGGCTTTTGTGATCTGAATAGATCACAAACTTGATTCTGTATAGATAAGGCCTCCACAGTTTTAGTGCGAATACAACGGCACCCAACTCCAAGTCATGGGTGGTGTAATTCTTTTCGTGCACCTTCTTGAAGCATAGGCAATCACCTTGCCTTTCTGCATGAGCACACACCCCATGCCAGTGTGTGACGCGTCGCAGTAAACTACGAACTCTTCTGTACCTTCCGGTAGCGTCAACACAGGAGCGTTGCTCAGCCTTTGTTTCAAAATATCAAAGGATTCTTGCTGCTTAGGGCCCCAAACAAACTTTTCCTTCTTCTTGGTTAGAGAAGTTAAGGGCGCAGCAATCCTTGAGAAATTCTCAATGAATCTTCTGTAGTATCCTGCCAATCCCAGGAAACTACGGATCTCTGTGGGCGTCTTTGGCTCTTGCCAATTCATGACCGCCTCTACCTTAGCGGGATCCACCCGGATACCACGCTCACTTACGACATGTCCAAGAAATTGGACTTCTCGTAGCCAGAATTCACATTTAGAGAATTTGGCATCGAGTTTCTCACGATGCAGCAATTTAAGAATACATCGTAGGTGTTTCTCATGGTCAGCTTTGTTCTTTGAATAGATAAGAATGTCGTCGATGAATACGATGATGAATTTGTCTAAATACGGCTTGCAGACGCGATTCATGAGATCCATGAACGCAGCCGGTGCATTTGTGAGCCCAAAAGGCATCACTAGGAACTCGTAGTGACCGTAGCGAGTCCTAAATGCTGTTTTATGCACGTCTTCATCTATGACCTTCAGCTGATGGTAGCCCGACCTTAAGTCGATCTTCGAGAAATAGCTAGCCCCTTGCAATTGATCGAACAAATCGTCGATCCTTGGCAATGGGTATCTATTCTTTATCGTGACTTTATTAAGTTCACGATAATCGATGCATAGACGCATCGATCCGTCCTTTTTCTTCACAAACAGGACAGGTGCTCCCCAGGGAGATGAACTCGGTTTAATGAAACCTTTTGCTAACAGTTCATCCAGCTGGGTCCTCAATTCCTTCATTTCAGTCGGTGCTAGCCTGTAGGGTGCTCTAGCAATAGGAGCTGCTCCAGGGATGATATCTATTCTGAATTCCACCTGCCTATCTGGTGGCAACCCAGGTAGGTCTTCGGGGAAAACTTCTGGATACTCCGAAATGACAGGAATGTCTTCTATCCTTGATTTGGGTTCTTCAATAATCACTTGTGCCATGTAGATGACACAGCCTCTTTTTAAGCATCTTGAAGCTTTGAGCATAGTTACGTTCTCGGGCAATCCATAATGTGTATCCCCTCGAAGGGTGAGCGATTCACCATTCGGGGTCTTTAGCACAATTTGTTTTCTATTGCAAACGATCTGGGCCTGGTTGTGGGCCAACCAGTCCATACCCAGAACGATGTCAAAACCAGCCAGATTACAGGGAAGTAGAGATAGAGGAAAAGAATGGTTCTTAATGGATATCATACATCCCTCTAATATAGTGGAGACGGTTTCTACAGTGCCGTCTGCTAGCTCTACTTCGTATTTCACATTTAGGGTTTTGATAGGCATGTTCAGCAATTTGCAAACTTTTTGGTCTACAAAGGATTTATCAGCGCCTGAATCGAAAAGTACTCTTGCAAAGATATTATTCACGAGAAAAGTACCTGTGATTACGTTGTCGTCCTGCAACGCTTCCTTCACATCCATTTTGAAGACTCTAGCGTTATTCTTTTTGGTTTCTTCAGTCTTCTTGGCGAGCTTGGGGCAGTTGCTCATGATGTGCCCCTTCTCACTACAGTTGTAGCAGGTCGCGTCTTTAATCTTCTTACAGTCCACAGTCTTGTGGTCTTTGGACTTGCACAGTCCACAAGCATGTGTCTTTGACTGGGACTGTGAGTTCGGCCCAAACCTGCATTTCCCAAAGTGGAATTTTTGGCAGTTTTTGCATTTGGGCTTCTCTCCGGTTTGTTGCCCATCTTTTCTCGACTCCGTTCCTCTCTTACCATCACCGTTCCCACGGTGCTTCTTTCCCGACCTTCGCGAGGTATCATCCTCACGCTTCCTCTTTTCGGCCTCTTTGTTCCTCTACGATCTCAGTCGGACCGCGTCCATCGTGAGGGACAAAGAGAGGTCAGTCACAGACCTGAAGGTCGTTGGCCGAGAGGCCTTCACACTAGCCTTTATCGCGGGTTCTAACCCCCAGATAAAACGAGCAATCCTCCTTGGTTCTGGGGTGACTAGATATGGAACCAATCGAGACATCGTGTTGAAGCTCGTCAAGTAGGCCTGGCAGTCCAGGTTTGTCATCACCAATGACACAAAATCGGACTCTATTTTCTCCACCTCATGCTGAGGGCAGTAATTTTCTTTGATGAGAGAAACGAATTCCTCCCACGTCATGCTGTAAAGCACAACTTTTCCCGAGGCCTGAACCAGCGCCCTCCACCAAGCTAGGGCCTCGCCCTTAAACGACTGCGACACAAACTTCACTACATCCCTTTCCGCGCAGCCACTGATGTCCACCACTGTGTCCATCTCATCCAACCATGTCATACATTCGACGGCACCCTTCTCCCCCGTAAAGTCTCGGGGTTTACAAGATACGAAGTACTTGTATGTGCAGCCCCTGGCACGGGAAGCATCAGTATACTCCCTTTCGCGACGAACACTATTTTCATTTGACGAGTGATTGTCGTCGTCCTTTTTGGGCTTGGACGAGTGGTTATCGTCGTCCTTCTTGGGTTTGGATAGTGGTTTGCTGTGGGTTTTTGAGTGTGTCTTTGGCTTCGATGGTGGTTTGGAAACTGTTCTGCTTCGAGATTCTGTATATTGTCGATCTAGAGCTACTTGCACAGCGTTGTCGACAAGAGCCTTGAGTTGAGCGCCCGTTAAATTTATTTGGGCATTATCATAATCATCTTCATTTGTATGACTACTTCCTCCATTAGGATTCGCCATAGTAGCTTGTATCTGCTGCAGAAGATAATGAAAATTCTATTTAGGAGTTTATCATTGAATTGTCTTTTATGGCAATTCATTAACCATGGTAACGAAGACCATATCCGGTTAATTTGTTACTCACTTTATATTTAGGATTTGAACATACTTATCCTAATCACAATTAATATTGCTAGCGGCATAAAAGCCTAGTCACGAGGACGTTATTATAATATTTAGCCGAGATTACGGAGAATCAAGGTATGAAGGTTTGAACCGTAGTCCTTTTACTCCTTCTGACAGGGAGTCCTAAACCACCACTGTCTTTTGCCTTATTATGACAATATGTTTGACCCGTAGGCACTACATCGCTTATGGATGATTAACAAGTGATCACCTTTATTGGTGATTCAACCCATGATCTATTGTATCATTAATTTGGGCTTTGGAATCCTTTAAAGGATTCTCGTATAAGAATGACGTGTGCGACGTTAACGAATCACATCAGTCATGATTGTTAACATGCTTACAGAGGTTAACAGGGAATCAGAATCTTTTGATTAGGTCTTACCATCTTGGCCGGATCTTAAAAGACACCTGGAAAGGTTTCACTCTGAAGATTCTTTATTTAGGCAGATCAAATTAAAAGGAATGATTTTGACTTATTTCATATATAGTAATAAAAAAAATGAAATTCATAATATAACATTGCATAATTTTAATATGATTACACACCGCCCTAAACGGGACTTTTAAATAATACATACCTACATAGAGGTTTAAAATAAGAGCAAGTCCACGCAGGGACTAATACAAGATAAGTGTCCACGCAGGGACTAAAGATAAGTCCACGTAGGGACTGAATTACGATAAACGTCCACGTAGGGACCTATTTAAAATAAACATTACATTAGAACATACATAAGGACTAATGGTCACGTTTCTTCTTCTTGCCCTTCAGTAGGTTTGCTAAGCCCATGAGGAATCCTCGGTGGCTCTTACGTTCTTCCTCGAAGTCTCTTTCCACACGGCTCAAGCGGTGGAGTATTTCTTCTTGTTCGGGAGGAGAGAAACGTGGTTGTGGCGCCTGTTGCGGAACTGGAGGTCTGGGAGGTGCTGGGTACCCATGAGCTGAGAAGTCCGGTACTCCCATGTTTCCATGAGCTCCGTCGGGATAGCGAGCATTATACCTAGCCGCTACCACATATGGGTCGCGCTCATAGTTGTAGTTGTAATGTGCTTGTGATGGTGGTTCGAACGGGTTGGAAGCCGTTGGACCCATGTATGCAGGTATTGGGTGGTCATACCCAAATGGTGGCGAAGTTGGTGCAGCTGGTGCGGAGTTCGCCTCCTGTACAGGACTTGAAGGTCCTTCTTCTTGTAGTGGCGGGTAGTGGCTACTACTAGAGTGTCGAGGGGTGCTGAAGTGAAATTCCCCTCCTCGGGTGGACATACGAGCATTTGTCCTCCTTCTCCTTGGCGGATCAGGCATTACTGGCTGTACCGGTGGTGGAGGTGGTGGCGTAACTGCCACGAAACGTGGATCCTCGGAGGGATCTCGCGGATGTTGCGGCTGTTGTGATGTCTGTGGCGTGTGGTACCACTCGTGTTGATTAAACAACGCCATGAAACTATCTGGTCCCTGATAGGGTGTACCATGAAAGGATGACCCATCAGAGATTTCTATTGGATGCGTGGGCGTACCACGAGCAGGTTCTGTCGGATCAGTGTCCTCGTCCATATGATCTTCGGAGAAGTGATCTTGTGGTCCTAACGGAACAAAGCCTGAAGGTTCCTGGATGTAGTCAGCTGGATTAAACTGACCTCTGAAGTATGGAGTAGGGTCGTCAAAATTTCGGTGCGATACCGAACGCTGTAGAGGTATGAAGGATGGTTGCGTGTTGTTGGGATCATTCTCGGAATTTGGCCCGAATGAGTGCCGGTACGATGGCGTCGAGCTATGCGAGGTGGAATGCCTCGCAGGTTCATAAAGGTCTCTTCGCCTTTGCGGTTCTTCACTCCTTGTGGTCGAAGGAGCTCGCGTATTTGAAGGTCCAGCTTCGTGATCGTTGTGAGTAACGATCTCTCCTCTGCCTCTTCTTCCCCTTCCTCTTCCTCGGAAAATCACTGGCGGCATATTTCCTGCATTCAAAACTTTAAATAACAATAATAAAAGAAAAGACGAACTTGGAATAACAATTCGAATTTGTCCTATGTTCTTGTCTAGACTCAAGTACGTGCAATTGTGTCACTGAGATTAAACACATTAGGATAGTGTTTAATTCACTCAATGTTGGCTCTGATACCAACCTGTCACACCCCGATTTCCACGTGTATCACCGGTGGGCCCGGTGGGGGATTACCGTGACGTAGTTGGCAACAATATAGTCAAACCACAATATATAAATGCACAGCGGAAGCATAAAGATAAATATAATTCGACCATTTACTGTAATATCAAATGTATCACAAGTAGTTGAATAGTATCCACAGGAGGGATCAAAATAAATAAAAATGTTGTTCAACAGATAAGACATCAAGCTTGCGAGACTTCTTAAGATGCTAAGGAGCTATTGCCAGCCAATTTCGTATAGTACCTGCAGTTAATCTTCTTTTGGGAAAATACGTCAGTTTACACTGGTAAATACATTCAACCGACACTTTTGTAAAATGTTTATTAAAATTTATTTGAATGCACGAGGCACAAATTCTTTTATAACTTGGGAGAATTATTTAAAATCATAATCTTGTGAACGAATTACATGTTCCTTCTATGCGTTCAGTAGCCCGGATCCTGTCCGGGTTAAAGATCAATAGACACACCACATTGCGTAAAACCGAGGTGGGTAAACCATCGGCTACGTCTTTTAATAATATAGACATAATACCGGGTGTACGCCTACACCCGACTGTCAAGGTCGTGGCCATTTCTTCGAATGATGCCAAGGATATCCGGGACATGGTCATTAACCCCCCAAAGGCTTTTAAGTAACAAGACTGTTTAAATGAGCCGATCAAATTATTCAATTAACCACCTAAGCGATGGAAGATTTGATGCTCAATCAAGCGGTATTTTATATACCGTAACCCAAGCCCGTATAAGGGAAAATAAGTTAAAAGTATTTACCTTTGCAAGTATTGTCCTTAATCATTTAAATCACAGATATCTTTTACTGGGGCTCCTTATTCTGGAATGAAGGTTTTAAAATAACCTATTAGAATCCTAACGGGTCTTTATATTAGCCGTAGCCTAGACCGGTTAGTTTCGAGGGATAGATACGGTTTAATTGCGTGAAAGGCGAAAACCGAGAATGGAATGTGATTCTGACCCAAAAAGTTCGGAGACTTGTTTTATATGGGTTTAATATTCACACTCTGGATTTTGGGGTCAAAATGATATGGTTTGACCCGTATCGGCTAATTTATGTAAACTAGTTACATAAGCCGAACCGTGCGCGCAATAGGCGCAACGGGTAACCGTAGGAGTCCTACACTGTTTTCCTAAGTCAATATACTTTAAAGAGGTTGTGGTATCAGTAGGATACCTTCCATAATGCCCGTAACGAGTTTTAGTTCATTATACGCCCTGTAGGGGTTTTCCGGTCATTTTAAAGACTTTTAAAGGGATTTCTGAGTTCTACAGGAAACCTGAGTTTCCCGATCAGTTTAATAAGTCTAAAATATCTTATTTATTATTTAAAATCAGTAGCAACTGGAATCGGGTCAAAAGACCTTGTAGAACTCAAGTTTTGGCCGAAAAGGGCATATTCAGTATTTACCGAACCGTAGCCATAACCGCAGGTTATGAGCAGGTTAAAATTAATTAAAAATCTTTAAAAATCCCAAAATATTATTTTACTACAGTGGGTAAAAGTTTTGGTGACGAAATCTTGGTTTAGGTAGGCGTTATGCTAATTGCGCCGCTTATTACAAAAGTTCCTTTTAAATGCGCTATTTAGCATAACTCCTATTCTAGACCTCGGATTGGTGTGAAACTTTAGGGACATGCTTAGAATTTAGTAAGCAAGGTTATGGTCCCTTCACGTGTCCGAAATACTCATTTTATTTTAAAAAGGGCGTTACGGTCAACTTTTAAGTAATTAACGAAAAATGCGTAAAAGACTCGGACAAACAACGAACCGGTCACAGAGGGTGATACCATCACGTGACCTTGTCCTAAGAGAGTCCTAAGGCATATCTACATTGTACTAAGATGGGTCAGAACTGAAGTCAAAGCAAAAGTCAAACTTTTGCGACATTCGGCTCCGAACCGGGTCAATATAGCAAATGGTCGGATCAAACATGCTTAGACGAGTTTATATACTTATTATCATGTTTTATGATCATCAAAACAGGTTTCATAGCATATACATTACAGATTATGTACAAAATCGCAAAACGGCTTTCTGTTGACTTTTTAAGCATACGTTTGACTCGATATTTGAACTAGTTAGAGTGGTGATCAGGGGGAACCCTTTTAGAGGATTATTACCCACATAAATACCAACACATAACTACTTTTGATTCGAGATATGACTGAGCCATTGTAGACTAATCTCGAAGTCAAACCGTAATTACGACGGTTTGATTTTTAGCTATATACTAAGCAAAAACTAAACCACAAAAGATTAGATAACTTACAGAGGGTTAGTGCACGACTTAGAATGATAGAGTAAAGCTTGAGAGCTCCAAGAATGATCAGAAGTTGAGTTTTGAGGTGCATTCTAATAGTGAACTATGCATGCCTATTTATAGTACACAACTTGCCTCTAGATCATTACAACACACACTACAAATGAGTATGGATGAATGGCAGGTGTCCTAAGGTGCTATGGGTCGAGTAGGGGACGCCCATACCTCTGGGAAACCCATTCTTAAATGTTTTACCGCTTTAAACAGCCAACAGCCAACTTTCTGTCGCTGGGCATCGCTTACTGACCGTATGGCTTGGGCCTTGCGGTCCGTAAGCCTGTGGCGGAGACAAGCTTAATCATTCACCCCTTTACGGTCCGTAAGGCAGGACCCTTGCGGTCCGTAAAGGTTATTTTTAAATCTTTTTTCAATCTTTTTGTAATGATTAACAAAATCTTGTAATTAGTAACGAAATCTTTGGTAATTAATAACCTGACCTTTCGGGTTTGAAGGGGTAACTTTGCGATTTGGCCCTCGATTATTTACAACTAAGGGCCTCGTGTTATTTACCCGTACTGTTAAGTCCCCGGTTATCTTTATTAATTATTCGAACAGCCTTAACTTTCATTGTTGACGCTTTTAACCCCTCTCGTACGAACTTGATCATAATTTTCTCGTTTTAAAACGGAACTTCGGGGAATTTATACAGTATATTCTAGTGAGCGTATTTTACTGTTACAAAGCCTCGGGTATGTCAAAGGGTCACTCAGAGGTATAATTAAACATGTTGACACAGTTAACCCCTGTAGCTTGTAATCTCTCACTTTCATCTGCGTTTCGCTTCCGTACGATCCATGATTTATTCGTTTGAAGGTAGTAGCATCTTTTAGGGTTACTATACAGTATATTTACCCTTGTTTGACATTTATAACCCTCGAATTTACATACTTTCAAGGTTTGTCAACATTAGTCCTTTATTAAATATGAAACGCCACGTGTAAACTCAAGACACGTGTCAATACATTATTGGATACAAAATTTCGAGGTGTTACATCGATGAAAACAATGACATATTTGTCTAAATAAGGCTTGCATACACGATTCATGAGATCCATGAATGCGGCTGGTGCGTTAGTGAGCCCAAACGGCATCACTAAGAACTCATAATGACCGTAGCGAGTCCTAAACGCAGTCTTTTGTACATCTTCATCTTTAACCTTCAATTGATGGTAGCCCGACCTCAAATCAATCTTGGAGAAGTAGCTTGCCCCTTGAAGCTGATCGAATAGATCATCGATCCTGGGCAAAGGGTACCTATTCTTGATGGTAACCTTATTAAGCTCACGGTAATCAATGCATAGACGCATTGATCCATCCTTCTTTTTGACGAATAAAATTGGCGCTCCCCATGGAGACGAACTAGGTCTTATAAAACCCTTGGCTAGCAAATCATCTAGCTGCGTCCTCAATTCCTTCATCTCTGTTGGTGCTAACCTATAAGGTGCTCTCGCAACAGGCGCTGCTCCGGGGATGATATCAATTCTGAATTCCACTTGCCTATCTGGTGGCAAACCAGGTAGTTCTTGAGGGAAAACTTCAGGGTATTCAGAAATGACTGGAATATCTCCAATCTTGGGCTTTTGCTCGTCGACCGTTACTTGTGCCATATAAATGACACAACCCTTCTTCATGCACCTAGATGCCTTGAGCATAGACACTTGCTCAGGCAATCCGTGTTGGGTATCTCCTTGAATGGTAAGTGACTCACCAGACGGAGTCTTAATCACTACTTGCTTCTTGTTGCAGATGATCTGGGCTTGGTTATGCGATAACCAATCCATGCCCAATACTATATCAAATCCGGCTAACTTCAAAGGAAGCAAGGACAAAGGAAAGGAGTGGTTCCTAAAAGATATAACGCATCCATCTAACATGGTTGAGGCGGTTTCTAAGGTTCCATCGGCTAACTCCACCTCATATTTCACACTTAAGGTTTTAACAGGTATATTCAGCAACTTGCAAAACTTGTTATCTATGAACGACTTATCAGCGCTAGAATCAAACAATACTCTAGCATATACATCATTTAGGAGAAAAGTACCTGTGATCACATTGTCGTCCTGAATAGCCTCCTGCACGTTCATTTGGAAGACCCTAGCATTGGTCTTCTCGGCTTCCTCAGGCTTCTTGGCGTATTTAGGGCAGTTAGTCTTAATGTGCCCTTTCTCGTTACAGCCGTAACAGGTAGCATCTTTAATTCTCTTGCAGTCAATAGTCTTGTGCTCTCTAGACTTGCACAACCCACATGCAGGTGGTCCTGATTGAGACTTGGTCTCAAGCCTGCACTTTCCAAAGTGGCATTTTTGGCAAGTCGTGCACTTTGGCTTTTCCTCTGCTCGCTGACTACCTTTTCCAGACCCAAACTTCTTGGACTCAGTGTTTCCCTTGTGCTTCTTCTCCGACCCTCGTGAGCTATCCTCCTCACGCTTCCTTTTGCTCTCTTCAGAGTTCTTGAGCGATCTTAACCTGACCGCATCCAAGGTGAGGGATAGAGATAGATCAGCAACTGATCTAAAAGTAGCAGGTCTCGAAGCCTTAACACTGGCTTTGATTTCTGGGGCTAATCCCCCAATGAAGCGAGCAATCCTCTTGGGCTCTGGTGTTACAAGGTAAGGAACCAGTCTAGACATGGTGTTGAAGCTGGTGAGGTACGCTTGACAATCTAAATTATTCATTACCAAGGATAAGAAATCCGATTCAATTCTTTCCACCTCATGCTATGGACAATAGTTCTCCTTAATGAGAACAACAAACTGCTCCCATGACATATTGTAGAGCGGGATCTTCCCAGCAGCTTGAATGAGAGACTTCCACCATGCCAGTGCCTCTCCCTTGAATGATTGGGATACATACTTCACTATATCCCTTTCAGCACACCCGCTGATATCAACAACAGTGTCCATTTCATCTAACCAGGTCATACAATCAATTGCTCCTTTCTCCCCAGTGAAATCCCGGGGTTTGCAGGAAACAAAGTACTTATAAGTACAAGACTTGGTACGTGGCTCATCATCGAACACTATTCTCTTGGATGGAACACTATGTTGGTTTGAGGAATGTTCGACATCCTCTTTCTTAGGTCCATCCTTCTTCGAGGGTGGCTTGCTATGAGCCTCTGAATGAGTCTTAGGAACAGACTTAGAGTGTGGGTACCGAAGAAGTTCTACTATACGTCTCACTAACCTCCTTGAATTGCTCCTTTACAGCTTTAGACACAGCTGTATCAATCAGTGTACGGAGCTCTCCCTTGGTTATATTAATCCTATCATCATCATCATTTTCCAGGGGATGACTATTCACTTCTTCCGACCTCGCCATGTAGCTTTAATTGCTACATAAAAGAAAACAAGGGCAAGGTTTACATATAGATGCTTATACAGTTCTATTGTTTTAAATGATTTATTAACTATGGTTATAATACCCATTTTAGTTAATTATCCAGGATAACCCTAAATTATATATAATAGCACAAAAGGCCTAGTCACGTAGACAAATTTAATTATTAAACCAGGATTTTATAGAATTGGGGCATTAAGGTTGAATCGAGGTTCATTACCCTTTCTTGACAGGGAGTTGCAGACTACCACTGCCTTTAGTCCCAGAGGAAGTGAATTATAGCCCGTGGGCACTTCATCCTTAAGGGATGATTATATAAATAAGGAAATTCAGAATAACCCTTTTTAATAATGACTTATGTGATTTTATCGGATCACACTTTATCAAGCATATTAACATGCTTTTTGATGTTAACAAGGTTTGAATCTTTTGAATAGGTTGTACCATCTTGGCCATGTCTGCAATGACATTTAGGCTAGGTTTTACCTTTAAGATTGTTTTAATATTAATCGCAGAGCAATCCTAATTTGAGATGTTAACAAGGATCTGAATCTAATTGAGGAACTTACCATCTTGGCCCTGTCTTAAGGTGACACAAGGCTAGGTCTTGTCCTTTTAGATTTTGCCATTTTATCATAATGGTAGATCTTATAAAAGAAAGATATTATAATAGGAATGGTTGCCCTAAATGGGACCTCTAACTGAAATGACTTGCCCATGCAAGGACTAATCAGAAAAATAAGAAAGGAAACAAAATATAACGAATTAGGATTAGTCCTATGTTCTTGCCTAGACTCGAGAATGTGCAATTGTGTAACTGAGATTAAACACAAAAGGCTAGTGTTTAATTCACTCAGTGTTGGCTCTGATACCAACCTGTCACACCCCTATTTTCCGCGTGTCACCGGTGGGCCCGGTGGGGAGTATCGTGACGTCATTGATATCATCATAGTCAAACAACACAACATATAAAATGCACAGCGGAAGCAAAAGATATAGATTTATTTCAACTGAACAAAATGTAATGTTTAAGTATTACAACACAGTCGAAACAGATCCACAGACGGATCAAATAAAAAGGAAAACTGTTCAACAGACTTTGAAATCTAAAGCTTTCGAGACTTGAGTAATGATGCCTGGAGTAGCCAGCCTATTTCGTCTAGCACCTGCACTTAGCCTTTTTTGGAAAATACGTCAGTTTGCACTGGTAAATACAACTTAACTGACTCATTTTGAAAAGAGTTTTAAAATTGACTTAAATGCACTTCGGCAAAAATATTTTTATAACTTGGGACAATTATTCAAAATAATCTTGTATACAGTTTTACTCATTCGTCGTCCATTAGGGCCGGTTTGTAGGGCCGGACTTAAGTTAACTGACACGCCACAGGTATAATGCCCACAAGGTCGATTCCTTATAGTGGGATACCAGTTTTTACATAATGCAACTGTCAGGTGTACGCCTACACCCCGTGCTTAGGTCGTGGCCATTTCATGAATGATGCCAAGGATATCCGGGACATGGTCATTTAACCCGCAAGGGCCATACACCAAATAATACATATCAAACAGGTTATGTAAATACATCAATCACAATACGATTTAAATGACTACATACACCCGACCAAGCGGTACTTTTATAGTACCGTATCCCAAGCCCGTATAGGGAAAATAAGTTAAGGGTATTTACCTGAGCAATAGTATAATTCAAATACAGCAAGTGCACGTAGCTTTTACTGGGCTCCTAATCTGGAACGAAGGTTTTAATAACCTATTAGAATCCTAACGGGTCTTTAATTAAGTTTAGACTTAGACCGGTTAGTTTTCAAAGGAAGACACGGTTCAAACGCATGATGAAGCGAAGACCGGTTTAGAATGTGGTTTTGACCCGACAAGCTTGTAAGCTCGTTTAACATGGGTAACTTAAACACATTCTGGGTTTTGAGACAAAAACGATATGGTTTGACCCATTTCGGCTAATATATGTAAACTAGTTACATAGACCGATCCGAACGCGAAACATGCGTAACAGGTAACCATAAGAGTCATGAATATGTTCCATATGTTAATATGCCTTAAATATGTTGTGACATCAGTAGGATGTCTTCTATTATGCCCAACACGAATTTAAAACCAATTTATGCCTCGTAGGGGCATTTTGGTCATTTAAAAGGTTATAAAAGGGTTTAAATATGTTTCTGAGTTTCGGGTCTGATGTAATCAGTAAAATACTCATTTTACTAAGTTATATCAGTAAGGTATAACTTATATGTTAAATCTATCCTTTATAACCAAACTATGCATCTTAAGGGCATTTTGGTAATTTCACATAGGCTTAAAAGGTCGATGTAACAATTGTCACTAAAATCAATAATTAGGACGATAATTAGTCAATAAGAAAACCCTAATTGAGACACCCAAGTAATTCTGCATTGGCCCTAAAATTTTCAGAACAATCGGAAACAGGATCGGGGCCCTAAAACTCAAGGGGGGCAAACCCTAGTTGAATAATTATCTATTAAAAAACGTTGCTAGCATCTGATTGGCCAAATTTTTGAATCACCAAAGCTAGTCCCGAGCCTAGGCAGCCTATGAATTAGACTGCTTAGCTTACGGACCGCAAGGGAAAGGGCTTACGGTCCGTAAGCAAGTCTCAAAAATTACTATAAATAGCAGACATTGGGACTTACTTGAAGAAGTTGAAACGACGCACAAACTCTCTGTGTACGTCAAATTAGATCAGTTACAGTACAATTAAAACACACACGATCACGAGGTGCTGCCGCAATCAGGGTAATAACTCGATCGCTATTACGATTCAACGTCCGATCGATTATAACTATCCAATGATTGTCTGAGTGCTGCTCAAATTGAGCTAATACTTATACTTTGTTATTCATTGTGATTTCGACTTGAATGTTTGAGTGCTGTTCGAATTCGGACTATGCTCTGTCATTCGTTGTGAATCCATTGAATTATTAAGTATTGCACTTATTAATTGTTGTGAGGGTTTAATCTCGTGAATTGATGTAACTGCTGAATTAGTTACTAACCCGTTTGTGTGTGCATTGTTAATTAAATTAGGTTAATCACAGGCAAATCAGTAAGGCTTAAACTCTGCTCGTAAAATCTGCAATGTGAGTCATTCTCTTTTTATCAACTGTTTTACAAAACTCCAAATTATTTTCAAAGTTATAATTACAGGGATTAAGTCTTTGTAATCACCAAGTTACAGCCGGTATGTGGGGTTTTGTATACATTACTTGATAATCTTCACCATTGGGGCAGCCAATGGGTGATATGACCATAATCACAGACACCATTGGACAGGTGGGCCAATGGGTCGAGTGGTAAAGTACCGTGGCTAGTTGGTTTGATATTAGAGACATTGTAATCGCTCTTAATACTGTGAATTATAACTAATGTGTCGCTTTAGTAAAATGAATGATTCACTCAGTATTTCCCCGCTGACAAAACCTTTTCCAAACATGTTTCAGGTGATATGTTGTGAGCAAAAAGAAAGAGAAGTGCCGTGAAGCACTCCCAGCTTAGAAAAAGTGGCTCAGTGTAAATAAATAAAAGAAACATGTTTTGAAAATAAAGATTTCCCGGAGAAATCACATTATTGTAAATTATGGGATTTTATCCCTCAGTTATAAAACGGGCAGTTTGAATTATTAAAAGATCCTGTTTTAAAAAAGACTTCCGCTGTCGCCTAAAAATTTAATACCGCAGGATTTCTGTCCCGCGGCTCCGGAAACAGGTAAAACTGGGTCGGGGGCCGTGACAGAAATAAGGTGGTATCAGAGCCACTGTTTTAAGCTTACTGATTAAGCTCACTGTTCTAATTGATTTAAGCCTATTGAAAAACAATTAGGAAAATTTTATTTGTCATTCTGTGACTATATGTGCATTAACTTATTAATTGTTGAAATTACAGTATGGGTAAACAAAAGATTTCTGCTATCTACCGCAAATTAGATAATACACCTAAAGAATAGGGAATCTCTTCCTCCAAATCTCCCACCAAGTTAGAGGAAGGAATCTTTGTCCGTAAGGCAAATTATGAAAACCCACTTACCCCGGAGAAAAGGAATTTGATTATTAGGAAGGGTCAAGAGAAAAAGAAACCCCAAACCAAGAGAGTGAGATTTAACCCGGAGATTAAGGAAATTAGCAATAATCCACCAGGGGAAAATAACCTAGATGAAAAATGGGCAAATCTGTATCTGCTCGCTACCGTAGCAGAAAATGCAAATCTTTAAACTCTAAATCTAGAAATAAGTACTTCCCAGTAAATAAATAAATAAATCTGAGTGTGTTCTGTTTGCTGTTATGTTGTACAAATTAGTGAGCAATAAAAATGTTATTTGTTAAACTTTGTTCCAAAGTTTTAACTTAGCATTTTTGTGCATTTTGCATATATGCTACACAGCATGAGTGAGCTATCCGAGGCGTTTCAGAACCTCAACCTCTATCCTGTGCCAATTGAAGTCTCCCACAACTTCACTGGTTACATTGCCGACATAGAGGAACCTCTGGAATTGCAAGCTCCACCGCTGGAAAAAGCAAAACCTAAAAAGAGGAGAAAATATGTAGGGTGGAGAAAAGTGCGCAGAAGGAAACCTGCAACTAGGAGACTCCCTAAATTAGAAAATCCTGTAAGTATGAGCAAGGGAAAGGAAATAGAAACCAGAGAAAGTTCCAAACCAGTAGGGATAGAAATAGGGATAGACCTAAAGCAAAAGGGAATAGAGATCGGAGCAAGCTCTAAACAGCCTGAGGAGATCACATTCCAGGACGAAATAGACCGTCTACTGGCCAATTGTGATGTCATAGAACCGGTCAACAATAATCTCTTCTCTTACCCTGCCACAACCCAATTCCCAATTCCCAATAAACCTAGAACCCGTGATTCCAGACCCACTAGTCCACACACGACCATTAGGCCAAATGGAAGAATGGTGGACCAATGACTGGCAATTCCAGAATATAGTCAATAGTCCCTATAGTTTTCTCCCACAGTTTGATCCAGAACCTGTCCCCAATCCGCCAATGAGCTATGAAAACCTGGCCGAGCTTCATCAATTTGGTGAAGAACTGATAGGCACTGGGAATAGGATCAGGGAAATTGGGGAGCAGATTTCCTGGAAGTATGACGAAAGGGAACGTCATTACTGAACTGTCAGTTGACCCAAGAATAGTGGGGAGGGTTGGAAAAGTTTGTTTGTATTATAACTAATACAGTAAAACTAACTCTGTAAAATGGGCAATAAAACAATGTAAGATAAAAGGTGTGTATTGAAGCAGGTATAATATATAAAACAAAACAGAAGTCGAGGCATCGACAATTTTGGTTATATTTGTATGTTGTAATAATCTATGTGTTTATCTGTGCTGATTTTGTTACCAATAATTAGATACTAATAATTCCTATCAATATAAATTAGCAGATGGAAAACGCTAGTAATGAACCAGTTAATGAAGAGAATCAATCTAAGCAAAATCAGGAAAACCAATACATGACTAGACAAGATATTTAAAATATCATCACTCAAGGGATAGCTAATGCTATTCCAGAAATCATGGCTGCTGCTAGGAAACCTGTTGAACCGCAACAAATCCTTCCTAGTAAACGTACACAGGAAGATAATTTTAGCCATAGTGTAAATGGAGGCGGCAATCATGATAATCATGATAACAATCCGCAACAGGCTCCACTCCCTAAGAAAATGAAAGCTGCAACGCCTGGTTGCACTTACAAAGAATTTCTTGCCTGTAAACCAGCAGAATTTGCAGGTAATGAAGGGGCAACTGCAACACTGCGATGGTTAGAGAAAACCAAAACAGTAATTGCAATAAGTAAATGTGCTGAAGAAGATCAAGTGATGTATGCGTCAAACTTGTTCAAAGAAGGGGCGCTAGAATGGTGGAACACAGTGCTACAAGCACAAGGAAGAAGAGTGGCCTATGCGATGAATTGGGACGAATTTAAGAGTCTTGTAGAAAGAAAATTCTGTCCTGAATACGAAAAGGAACAAATGGCAAACAAGTTCCTGAGTCATCGTATGATAGGCGTCGACTGTCGAGGATATACTTCGACATTCTTCGAATATGCGAGAGTGGTACCTAACCTGGCTTCGCCAGAACCGGTACTCATTTCCCGTTATATTTGGGGATTAATCGGAGAAATCCGTAACATCGTTAAAGCTGCAAGACCACGCACTATTGACGATGCTGTAGAGTTAGCCAACACCTTAACCGATGAACTGGTGCGCACAAGAGAAGAAGATCGAAAGAAAGAATTGGCTCAGAAGATTACCCAGGAATTTCGTACGGGTAATAATAACCGCTTTAAAAGAAGAGGAACAGGGCAATCCTCAACCCCGCCATTCTGCAGAAATTGCAAGAGAAAGCATTTTGGAAGATGCAATATAACCTGCAATTTTTGCAAATCAATAGGACATAGTGAAGATAACTGCAAAAAGAAAGCCATAGTCTGCTATAACTGTGGAGAAACCGGACATTACAAAAAGAATGCCCTAAATTGGTTAAAGCCGCAGATAATAAAGGCAAGCAAGCTGAAGGGACAACTAAGAAGAATGTTCGCGCATTCCAACTGACCACTCAAGAAGCCGAACTCATTCCAGACGTGATAGCGGGTACGTTCTTAGTACATAACGTCTATGCAAAAGTATTATTTGACTCTGGTGCAAACCAAAGTTTCATTAATACTTCATTCTGCCAAGCTCTTAACCTACCTTTAACTACCCTTAGGCAGATTTTTACAGTCGAAACGGCAGATGGAAATTCTGTCAACATAGACAAAGTATTGCAAGAAGGAAAGATAGAACTATTAGGCTATAAGTTTTCTGCAAACCTATTACCTATAAATCTAGCCGGATTTGATGTAGTATTAGGAATGGATTGGTTATTCGCCAACCATGCTCGAATCCTGTGTGATAAGAATTCCGTAGAAATCCGTACCCCCACAGGAGAAGTAATCTTAATTACAGGAGATAGACCTCGGAAGCCAATAAAATTCATTTCAGTAATGAAATTGGCTAGTTATTCAAGGAAACAAGAAATGGTGTATATGATTTTTGTAATCATTGACACTAAAAGTAAGGAAATTCATGACATCCCTATAGTTTCAGAATACCCAGATGTCTTTCCAGAAGAATTACCTGGGTTACCACTGGATAGGGAAGTAGAATTTAGAATTCATCTAATTCGAGGTACTACACCAATAGCTAAGGCACCTTATCGATTAGCACCTACTGAAATGCTAGAATTGAAAATGCAGTTAGATGAATTACTAAGAAAAGGATTTATACAACCTAGTTCATCCCCTTAGGGTGCACCAGTGTTGTTTGTGAAAAAGAAAGATGGGTCGATGAGAATGTGTATCGATTATAGGGAATTGAATAAGGTTACAATAAAGAATAGATACCCACTACCTAGGATTGATGATCTTTTTGATCAATTACAAGGAGCTAGGTATTTCTCTAAAATAGATTTAAGATCCGGATACCACCAGTTGAAAGTACAAGAGGAGGACATACCTAAAACTGCTTTCAGAACTAGGTATGGTCATTATGAGTTTACAGTCATGCCCTTTGGATTAACAAATACTCCAGCCGCATTTATGGACATGATGAATAGGATATGTAAACCATACTTGGATAAATTTGTGATCGTGTTCATTGACGATATACTCATTTATTCCAAAAGTTAGGAAGAACATTGTAAGCACCTGCATGCACTCTTAACCTTGTTAAGAAAGGAAAAGCTTTATGCCAAATTCTCGAAGTGTGAATTCTGGCTGCAGGAAGTACAATTTTTAGGTCATATGGTGAATCACGAAGGAATTCACGTAGATCCTGCTAAAATAGAAGCAATCACTAAGTGGAAGGTTCCACGAACGGCTATGGAAGTTAGAAGTTTTCTAGGCTTAGCTAGATATTATAGACGATTTATTAAAGATTTCTCTAAGATAGCTGTACCTTTAACTAAGCTAACCTGTAAGGCAGTTAAGTTCGAATGGGGAACTAAACAAGAAGAAGCTTTCAGGATTCTAAAGCACAAATTGACGAATACTCCAATCTTAGCTTTACCCAAAGGAACCGAGGATTTTGAAGTATACTGTGATGCTTCAAAATTAGGATATGGATGTGTATTGATGCAACGCAAAAAGGTAATTGCATATGCCTCTAGACAGTTGAAAAAGCACGAGGAAAATTATACAACTCATGACCTAGAGTTAGGAGCCATAATTTTTGCCCTTAAAATTTGGAGACATTATCTGTACGGAAGTAAGTTTACTATCTATACAGATCATAAAAGTTTAAGGTATATATTTGGGCAAAAAGAGCTAAACATGAGGCAAAGAAGGTGGATGGAAATCCTAAGTGATTACGACTGTGATATTCAATATCACGAAGGGAAAGCGAACGTAGTAGCAGATGCCTTAAGTCGTAAGTATCATGAAAAGCAAAAAACGAGTCCGTGCTCTTAGGTTAAATCTACAATTAGATTTAATGGAACAATTGAAGAAGGTTCAGGGAACGGCAATCAAGGACGATGCCGAAGGAATGAAAGGTTACCTAAAGGAACTAGAACAAGGAAAGGATGGAATTTGGAGATTCCACAAGAAACGAATTTGGGTACCTAAGCAGGAAGAATTAAGAAATAAAATTCTAGAAGAAACTCATAAATCTAGATATATTGTACATCCAGGAAACAATAAGATGTACCAAGATTTAAGAAATAATTTCTGGTGGATAGGAATGAAAAAGGACATAGCTGAATATGTAACCAAGTGTCTTACTTGTTCGCAAGTTAAGGCCGAACACCAGAAACCTTCAGGACTACTACAACAGTTAGAAATGCCTGTATGGAAATGGGAACTCATAACAATGGACTTTGTTACTAAGTTACCCAAAACCAGAAAAGGTAATGATGCTATTTGGGTAATTGTGGATCGATTAACCAAATCAGCTCATTTTCTACCAATGAAGGAAACCTTTAGCATGGAAAGGTTAGCCAAGTTGTATGTAGATGAAGTAGTATCCTTACATGGAGTCCCACTCTCCATTGTATCGGATAGAGATAGTCGTTTCACTTCCCGTTTCTGGACAAGTTTCCAGGAGGCAATGGGAACTCGACTCAATTTAAGTACTGCATATCATCCTCAAACGGACGGACAAAGTGAAAGGACGATACAAACAATGGAAGACATGCTCCGAGCATGTGTAATTGACTTTGGTGGTAATTGGGATAGCCGTTTGCCATTAATTGAATTCTCTTATAATAATAGTTATCATTCGAGCATCGAAGCTGCTCCATTCGAAGCACTATATGGACGCAAGTACAGAACTCCCGTTTGTTGGGCAGAAATAGGAGAAAGTCAATTATCAGGTCCAGAAATCGTACAAGAAACCACTGACAAAATAACACAAATCAAGGAAAGACTGAAGACAGCTAGAGATCGGCAGAAGAGCTATGCTGACAATTGCCGCAAGCCACTAGAATTTCAGGTAGGAGACAAAGTACTTTTGAAAGTTTCTCCTTGGAAAGGGGTAGTACGATTTGGTAAGAAAGGAAAACTGAGTCCAAGATATATTGGACCATTCCCAGTGATCCAACGAATAGGACCAGTAGCTTATCGTTTACAACTACCAGAAGAATTAGCTGGAATACATGATGTGTTTCATGTATCCAATCTCAAGAAATGTCTATCAGACGAATCCCTGGTAGTACCTCTTCAAGATATAGAGGTAAATGAAAAGCTGAAATTCGTAGAGAAACCCCTACAAATAGAAGACCGAAAGATTAAGTTTCTCAAACACAAACGACTAGTGCTAGTGAAAGTCAAATGGGAATCCAGGAGAGGACCAGAGTACACTTGGGAACTGGAATCAGAAATGAAGCAAAAGTACCCTCATCTATTCCAGTAATTCTCGAGGACGAGATTTTTCTCAAGGTGGGGAGGATGTAACAATTGTCACTAAAATCAATAATTAGGACGATAATTAGTCAATAAGAAAACCCTAATTGAGACACCCAAGTAATTCTGCATTGGCCCTAAAATTTTCAGAACAATCGGAAACAGGATCAGGGCCCTAAAACTCAAGGGGGCAAACCCTAGTTGAATAATTATCTATTAAAAAACGTTGCTAGCATCTGATTGGCCAAATTTTTGAATCACCAAAGCTAGTCCCGAGCCTAGGCAGCCTATGAATTAGACTGCTTAGCTTACGGACCGCAAGGGAAAGGGCTTACGGTCCGTAAGCAAGTCTCAAAAATTACTATAAATAGCAGACAATGGGACTTGCCTGAAGAAGTTGAAACGACGCACAAACTCTCTTTGTACGTCAAATTAGATCAGTTACAGTACAATTAAAACACACACGATCACGAGGTGCTGCCGCAATCAGGGTAATAACTCGATCGCTATTACGATTCAACGTCCGATCGATTATAACTATCCAACGATTGTCTGAGTGCTGCTCAAATTGAGCTAATACTTATACTTTGTTATTCATTGTGATTTCGACTTGAATGTTTGAGTGCTGTTCGAATTCGGACTATGCTCTGTCATTCGTTGTGAATCCATTGAATTATTAAGTATTGCACTTATTAATTGTTGTGAGGGTTTAATCTCGTGAATTGACGTAACTGCTGAATTAGTTACTAACCCGTTTGTGTGTGCATTGTTAATTAAATTAGGTTAATCACAGGCAAATCAGTAAGGCTTAAACTCTGCTCGTAAAATCTGCAATGTGAGTCATTCTCTTTTTATCAACTGTTTTACAAAACTCCAAATTATTTTCAAAGTTATAATTACAGGGATTAAGTCTTTGTAATCACCAAGTTACAGCCGTTATGTGGGGTTTTGTATACATTACATGATAATCTTCACCATTGGGGCAGCCAATGGGTGATATGACCATAATCACAGACACCATTGGACAGGTGGGCCAATGGGTCAAGTGCTAAAGTACCGTGGGTAGTTGGTTTGATATTAGAGACATTGTAATCGCTCTTAATACTGTGAATTATAACTAATGTGTCGCTTTAGTAAAATGAATGATTCACTCAGTATTTCCCCGCTGACAAAACCTTTTTCAAACATGTTTCAGGTGATATGTTGTGAGCAAAAAGAAAGAGAAGTGCCGTGAAGCACTCCCAGCTTAGAAAAAGTGGCTCAGTGTAAATAAATAAAAGAAACATGTTTTGAAAATAAAGATTTACCGGAGAAATCACATTATTGTAAATTATGGGATTTTATCCCTCAGTTATAAAACGGGCAGTTTGAATTATTAAAAGATCCTGTTTTAAAAAAGACTTCCGCTGTCGCCTAAAAATTTAATACCGCAGGATTTCTGTCCCGCGGCTCCCGAAACAGGTAAAACTGGGTCGGGGGCCGTGACAGTCAAAACTAGAATTCTGAGTTCAAGACTTTTGCTTACTGCTAAAGTACAAAAGTTTACTTAAAAAATCAGTAGGTATCAAGTCTTATACACCTAAAATGGTTCTAATACATACTACGCGCTGGAAACGCGTAAAAACGCTTAAAATGGCGATTTGAGCTATTTCCGGGTTCTTAAAGGGAAGCTGATATTTTTATTATTCCAGAAGGCTCAAAGTACTTTATTTATCATATTAGATTAGTAGGAAAAGGTTGGGGTCGAAAGAATTTGTAAAACCCATTTTATAGCCCAAAAGGGCAAAACCGGCAATTACCGAGTCAAGCTTAAAACTCTAAGTTATGCTCAGCCTAAAAATAAATAAAAATCTCTAAGAATCTCACAATTTTATATTACATCAGTGGGTAATAAGTTTGGTATTAAAAATTGGGTTTAGATAGGCTATATGCTAATCATACGGTTAATTTACCGAAAAGCTTCTTAATTACGCTAATGAGCATATCTCCTAATCTAGACCTCAAACTGATGCGAAATTTTATGGACATGCTTATAAATCAGTAATAAAGGTTTTAGTCCTTTCACATCTTCAAAAATCTCGTTTTAACATTAAAGGGCATTATGGTCACATTTAGGCATTATGGAAACATGCGACGGTCTTTAATTCTAAAGAACCAAGTAGTATAACTTTGGGAGGTTATACTATCATATAGCATGATCACAAAGGACCCTAAGGCATAAATAAACTCAAGCTAATTCGGGTCAGAACTGAAAGTCAAAGCAAAGGTCAAACTTTGCGACTTTCGGTTGCCAACCGAGCTTATACTTAGAATTGTCGGGTTGAATCATGCTTAGACATGTTCAACTAATATTTACCAAGTCTTTAAGTGACAAAACTGATTTTTATAACTTTTATATCATTAGTTATGAATTTTATTTGAACTAACCCATTTGACTTTAATTTGACCCGACAATTAAACTAAGTAAACGTGGTAATTAGGAGGTGCCCTTTAGAGGGTTAAATACCTACCTAATTACGATCACGTAGGCATGTTTGACGCGAACAATGTCTCAACCGATTAAAAGTCAAAGTGTTTATCGATAAAGCTTGACTTTTCGGTTTAAACGCTAAGCAAATAACTAAGCATGAAAGGAATCACTTACAAAAGTCCAAAGGACTTGAAAGAGGTTCTCAAGAAGCTCAAGACCCTCAAGGAATGCAGAGAAATCAGAGAGTAATTCAGAAATGAGATGAGGTGCAAGTGAAACCCAAAATCTAAGGGGTATATATAGGTTTTCGAGAGCCGTTAGGATCGTTCACCGATAATCGTGCTTCAATCTCAGCCCTACACTTCATACCCATGGTTTACAAAACAATGGGCAGCCCCTAGATTCGAATATGAGAGTGTGAGAGCAAAACCAAAGCTGGTTTTATAAATTCTGGTTGCTGGCACCTCTATACGGACCGTAAGGTCCTTCATACGGTCCGTAAGGGCCTTGGCTGCACATGGGAACTTTCAACAAATGACAGTTTTGGCCCCTGCACTCCCAAATGTCATTTCCGACACATTTGAGGCCCGTTAAACCATTTTTAAGGCTCTACAATGATGCCTAAGCATAGGGAACATGAAACATGCTCAAAAATATGCCGGATGTCGGTTCGTTTGGTCGTACGGTCCCGTTGTTCGGCTAATTACGACGAAACACGGACGGACGCTAAAAACGATCCAAATTACGCGACGAATGGAATTTTATCAATCCAAACACTAAAATAAATTATTTTAGTGCTTACATAAATTTTTTGGGTGTCCGGGGATATTCAGAATGCAAGATATGCGCGAAAATGCAAACTTGTGCACTTTTTGACACTTTTAGTCCCTGCATGACATAAAAGTTTATTTTTGCGCACCAAACACCTCTAAGCCTATATCTAAGCTATATTAAGGTTAAATTGAGTATTCTAAACTCATGGTCATATTCCGAAAGGTCCGATACCTTACGAATTGACATACTTTTGCAGTTTGACGCTTTTAACCCCTCGCATACGAATATTGTCATAACTTTCTCATACTTCATCGAAACCTTGTGAAATTTTTATCACACATTCTTGTGAGTATAATTAACCATTACAAAGCTTTGGGTTTGCTAAAAGATCACTCAGAGGTATACTTTAAACATGTTGACACATTTAGCCCCTGTAGTTTGTAATTCCTCACTTTCTTTCACAATTAGCTTCGTATGATCCATGATTTATTCGTTTAAGGGTATAAACATCATGTAGGGTTATTTTAAAGTATATCTATTCATTGTTGACATGTTGAATCCTTTTACGCACATAGATTTCTTGTTTGTCAACTTTTGTCCTTCTAAATCAATCCTTTGCAAGTTTTAAGTCAATGACACGTGTCGATACATTATTGGACATAAATTTTTGAGGTGTTACAATTAACGTCCATTAGCCTAGGGCTTGAAACTTAGTCGTTAATAGATAACTAATCATCATAGTTGGTTTGAGATATGTGCTGCTTACGGTAGTGATGTTGTTGTATAACATGCGTAATTTCATGCGTGATTAGGATTTTGAGTTGTATAACATGTGTAATTTCATATCGTACGATCACACATTAAGAAAAATTGTATTTTACATTTTCACTGTATATGTATACACACACATTTTTAATGGCAACTAGAATTCCTTAAACCCTCTAGAAAAATACATGCAGATCCAGGACCAGGAAAGCGCTACATAATCAATACCAAGCTAGACCACGCTCTAATAACAACACTTCAATTTATTGAGACATGAAATATGTCATGGTAGAAATTTCTGTTAATCCTGGAGGAAATTTATAAGCAAGATTTTTATAATATAAGTTAATTAGTTAGAATGATATGTATTATTATTATTATTCGATAGTATAGATTGAGGCGGTTATTCCATGTATATCCCTCGGTTTATATATATCGTCAGATGTAACATTCATAATCACCAATTCATAATAGAACATCATCGATTCTTTAATCAAGAATATTACTCTGATAGAGAGGTTTTATCCAACAAAGTGGTATCAGAGCCACCGATCGCTGAATACAAGATCTGCAATTCAATTTTTCCTTTCAAAGAACAAAACCCTAATTTACACATGACGACCAACGGCGGAATTCAAACTCAGATTCCGAAATTACTAGGGCCAAATTACTATCATTGGCATATACAGATGAGAGTGTTATTAGAATCACAGGAATTATGGACAATAGTGGAAGAAGGTTACACAGATCTGCCGGCAAATGCATCAGAAAGCGATCAGAATATTCAGAGGGAGAAGATCAAGGAGGATAAAAAAGCGTTGCACATAATGTTTCAGGCAGTAAGTGAAACAATATTCGAGCGGGTGGCGACGTGCAAAACTTCAAAGGAAGCGTGGGAAATACTGCACAAGGCATATAGAGGAGAGAACAGGGTAAAAATGGTACGGTTACAAACCCTTAGATGTGAATTCGATGCCTTAAAACTGAAAGATAGTGAATCTATAGAGGACTATATTAATCGTATGGCAGTAATAGTCAATCAACTTCGTCTAAACGAAGAACGTGTAGAAGAACAAAGGGTTGTAGAGAAAATTTTAAGAAGTTTAACACGAAAATATGAGTCGGTAGTTGTTGCAATAGAAGAATCCAAAGATCTGAATTCAATTTCTACCGAAGAACTACAGGGAATTCTACAATCACATGAGTTACGTTTGAAACAATATGACGATGTTTCAACCGAACAAGCGTTTCAAATACAAAGCGATCAACAAGACAGAACAAGGCAGTCAAGATCAGAATATAGCGGTAGAGGACGGGGTAAAGGAAGAGGAAAGTTCAACAATAATTCCATTCGGTGTTTTAACTGTCAAAAATTAGGACATGTGGCACGATTCTGCAATAAAAGGAGTGAAGATGATAAATCCAATGCAGCACTCATGCATACTGATGAACAAGAAGGCGAAAATGATGACACAATGTTCATGATATTCAACGTCGAGGAAGTTATAAAAGGTGATTGTTGGTATCTTGACAGTGGGTGTAGTAATAACATGACTGGAGATAAAAGCTTATTTATTACACTAAATGGTTCTGAACGACGTGAAGTAAGAACTGGAGATGATAAGAGATTGGAGGTTCTCGGGTGTGGAGATGTGTTAATAAAAGTTAAGGGAATAGAGAGACGGGTTCCCAATGTATTTTATGTGGAAGGCCTAAAACATACTCTTTTAAGCATCGGCCAGCTTATTCAAAAAGGATATGATGTGAGATTTAATAATCAAGAGTGTACCATTAAGGATTCCTTTGGATCACATATAGGAACGGTGAAGATGACTGGTAACAAGATGTTCCCACTAAACATGGAACAAGATCTGATTCCACGAGTGTGCAATGTAACAACTACTGAAACCACTTCAGAGTTATGGCATAGGAGGTTCGGACATTTGAACCTTGAAACATTGCATGACATGAGTATGAATGGTACTGTAAGAGGGCTACCCAAGATTAACAAAGTAAATACAGTATGTGAGGGATGTATGTTTGGTAAACATGCTAGGAAACCCTTTACCAAATATGGAACATGGAGAGCAAAGGAACCATTACAACTTATACATTCAGATATATGCGGACCAATGAGAACTCAATCAATAGGCGGTTGCAGGTACTTTATAACCTTCATCGATGACTACAACAGAAAAACATGGACGTATTTTCTAAAACTTAAATCGGAAGCTTCAGCAACGTTCAAACTGTTCAAGGCACTAGTTGAAAATCAAAGTGGTCACAAGATAAAATGTATACGAACGGATAGGGGAGGAGAATATTGTGGAGATGCATTTCAAGCATTACTTAGGACAAGTGGGATTCGCCATCAACTTACCACAAGTTACACACCTCAGCAAAATGGCGTGGCCGAGAGGAAAAACAGAACTCTCATGGAGTTGAGTAGAAGTATGTTAAAAATATATGAAGGGTTTGCCAAATGTGTATTGGGCCGAGGCAGTATCAGGTGCAACGTATTTACTGAACCGAGCAGCAACAAAAAGTGTAGCCGACAAAACACCGCAAGAGGCTTGGAGTGGAAGGAAACCTAATGTTGAGCACTTAAGAGTATTCGGTTGTGTGGCTTATGCACAAGTTCCCAAACAACAACGAAGCAAGCTGGATGATAAGACTGTAAGAACTATTCTCATCGGATACAGCGAAAATAGTAAAGCCTATAAACTTTATAATCCAGCAACGAAGAAAACAATTATAAGTAGAGATGTTGTATTTAATGAAGACCAGCATTGGATCGCTGACAAAGGAAATCATCAAGTTGCCTCGGTAATAAACATTAATACGTCAGGAGAGGAAGATCTGAATGACGTAGCAGAAGATCAAAGTGACGTAGTGTTAGATCAAAGTCCAACAGTTGAACAGCAAGAAACAGATCAGTCACATGAAAGCTTAAGATCAACTAGTGAAAGTACTAGCAACAATCAAAATGAAAGGGTAAACATACCGACAGAGATCCACAATGAAGCTGAAGATGAAGACTCATCATCGTCAGAAAATGAAGTCATAAGAACCAAGAAGGTGACTGATGTATATCGTAAGACAAGACCACTTACAAGGACGCAAATAGAGGCATTGTATGACAAAGACAGGAATTCTAATAGTGCAGCAAACTTTGTTCTTTTCACCAATGCTGATCCAACAACATATGAAGAAGCAAGTAAACAAGTCAAATGGAGGAAAGCTATGGATAGGGAGATAGAGTCCATTCTAAAAAACGAAACGTGGGAATTAGTTGAACCACCGCAAAATCAAACACCTATAGGAGTGAAATGGATATACAAGACAAAATATGATGAAAAAGGAGAAGTGAGCAAGTATAAGGCAAGGTTAGTGGTGAAAGGCTACAAGCAAAAGTATGGCGTCGATTACCAAGATGTTTTTGCTCCGGTAATTAGATTTGATACGGTGAGACTCGTATTAGCATTAGCTGCGCATTATGGATGGTATTTGCATCAAATGGATGTGAAAACGGCCTTTCTAAATGGCAATCTAAATGAACAAGTATACATTGAACAGCCGAAAGGATATGTTATTAGAGGAGAAGAAAGAAAGGTGTGCAAACTAAGAAAGGCACTCTATGGTTTAAAACAAGCACCGAGGGCTTGGTACAGCAGAATAGAAGGATATTTTCTGTCAAGCGGGTTCAAGAAATGCACTTATGAGCATACGTTATTTATAAAAATAACCGGAAAGGCAAGACTCATAATTTGTCTCTATGTAGATGATTTAATCATTGCAAGTGATTCATTAGTTATGTTAAGTCAGTTCAAAGAGTCAATGAAAAGGGAATTCGAGATGACAGATATGGGAATTCTACATCACTTCCTTGGAATGGAAGTTATGTGTAAAGACGGGGACATTGTGTTATCACAGCATCAATATGCTAAGGGAGTATTGGAAAGATTTAACATGTTAGACTGCACGAGCATCTCTACACCAATGGAATATGGACTGCGGCTTTCCAAGCAAGATACTGATGAAGAAATCGAACCCAATATCTATAGAAGACTAGTTGGCAGCCTCATGTATCTAACCAATACAAGGCCAGACATCATGTTCGCTGTAAACAAGATTAGTCAGTTCATGGAACATCCAAAAAGGAGTCACTGGGAAGCAGGGAAAAGAATTTTAAGATACATAAAGGGGACCATGAATCAAGGTTTGGTATACTCAAAGGGAAGCAAAGGTTCACTGCTGCTCGGGTTCAGTGATAGTGACTATGCAGGGAGTATCGATGACAGCAAAAGCACATCAGGATATGTGTTCTATCTCGGATCAAGTATAGTGGCCTGGCAATCGAAAAAACAAAAGGTAGTAGCACTGTCGTCCACAGAAGCGGAGTACATTGCACTTTCAGTGGCCGGATGTCAAGCACTTTCGCTCAAAGGACTCCTAGATGAACTAGAAGAAAAGATCAAACAACCTCCGGTAATATATTGTGACAATAAGTCGACAATATGCTTAGCCAAGGACCCGGTGTATCATGGCAAGAGCAAGCATATATGAGTTAAATATCACTTCATCCGGGACTTAGTCAAGAAAGAACAGATAGAACTGCATTACTGTTCTACCAAGCAGCAAGTAGCGGATATTCTTACTAAGGCCTTACAACTCAAAGATTATCAGCGCATAAGGGAACTTCTTCAGTTTCGTGAAATCCAGCTTAAGGGAGGGTGTTAATCCTGGAGGAAATTTATAAGCTAGATTTTTATAATATAAGTTAATTAGTTAGAATGATATGTATTATTATTATTATTCGATAGTATAGATTGAGGCGGTTATTCCATGTATATCCCTCGGTTTATATATATCGTCAGATGTAACATTCATAATCACCAATTCATAATAGAACATCATCGATTCTTTAATCAAGAATATTACTCTGATAGAGAGGTTTTATCCAACAATTTCTAAGCATTAATTATTAGAACTTAACAAGAGAATAAAGAGTTTACGGGTTTGATGTAATTTGGTTTCATAGTAATATGGCATATCGCATATTAATATATCTTCATTTGTCTTTAATCCAATCAATAAAATTGTTAAGGTTTCTGTGTGAGCAACCCCCTTCTCTGACACTTCTTGTAACCTTTTCTTTAATATCCAACGCCTTACCTGTGTATGTTTCGCCGTTGAGCAACTCCTCCACTTTGGTTCTTATTTCTCCTCGAGTAATGATTTCTGCTTCATCTTTTTCCAACCGTAATCCAGTCTTCCAGATGTCACAAATGTAACTCTCATTGTGAAATTGATCAGCAAAGTATGGCCAACACAGAAAAGGAAGTCCGTTTGTGACACCTTCTATTGTAGAGTTCCAACCACAGTGACTCATGAAACATGCTACTGAAGGGTGAGCTAGGACTTTCTGTTGTGGTGTCCAACTCACGATTCTTCCTCGGGCGCCTACTCTTTCCATATATCCATCTGGATAATTATAATTAGAAGTAGTCTCCTTGGTCATACCCGGTCTCACCACCCACAAGAATGGTCTGTTGCTAAGTTCAAGACCGAGTGCCAATTCCTCAAACTGAGTTTGGTTGAAATAAGTGAAGCTCCCAAATGCAACATAAATGACAGAACATGGTTGTTGTTGATCAAGCCATGTTAAGCAGGTTCGGTCCTCTTGCCAGAAGTGACCTACCTGGTCAGCCAGTCGATTGCTTGCCAGAAGAGGGCCTATCGGCAACAACTTCGGGAACAGGCTAAATGCTGCAGCCTCCAACTCAGTAGTAGAGTTGCATATAAACCATTCTGTTAATCTAGAAGCCTCTTCAGCTTCTTTTACAAGTAGGAAGATGGCTTCTATGGTAGCTACATCCTTAAAGCACACCCAACTAAGGTTCTCAGATTTCATAGACGGCATGGTTTCTGATAGCTGAATTATCTGCTCTTTCAGAGGTGTGCCTACATAAAAGTTTAAAAAAAATAATTAAATTAACATCTTAGAATCTTATTTGATGAAACATGATGAAGATAGTCATATACATGTAATGAGTTTAGGTTGAAATGAGTCATTTTAAGCATGGGCTGAAATGAAACAAACTGTGTAGGCTTGATCAAGCCGCTAAGTTAATTATGATTACTAAAGCAGTATTGTTTCTGTCGTGTATTTAAATTAAATTTGGATGACTTTCAACCCATTTGACTTGTTTTCTTTTTAGATAGTTTTTGGACCAAAGGGCTTCTATCCTATTGGTATTAAGGTGTGTAAAGTGCTGTCTCTCCCGTCTCCCCGTAAGGTGGAGGGTTTGCATGTGTGTTAGACTGTTAGCCGTTCTAAAGAAAAGGTATTGAATTAAGAGTTGAATTAGAGTGTTTGCATGTGTGTTAGACTGTTAGCCATTCTAAAAAAAGGTAAAAATTTTTATCCAACCCGTTTAATCAAACAGTGTATAGTGATGAAACAGTGTAATCCTAATGATTAACTAAATGCGTCAAAATTGTCAGCTATATATAATCAATCATGTATGTCTCACCTTTCTCGTTTATAATCCCATCATCAATCAGTTTTTGAAAGGAGAACATGGAGGCCAATGTAGCAACTGAGGCAGGCCAGAAGGCTGCTCTTCGAATTCCCATCTTCTTTGCCACTTTTATGGCCCATCCCATGCAATCATCAGCAACAACACAACTAACTTTACTGCCCTCTTCTTTGTTAATCTTCTCTATTAGTTCTTCAAGCTTGTGGGGCATGGTTTGCATTATTGACAAGGTCAACTTACAAAGGTCACTCCTGTCCTCCCATGGTTCTAAACCATCTGGGATGGAGACCATCTGCATCGGATCCCCAAAACTCTCTTTGTCTAACCAATTGCTGGTCACGAGCTTGTGGTTAAAGTCTGTGTTGACAAACGTAACTCTGATTCCATGCTGGACTAACCGTTGAGAAAGCTCCATTGTAGCAATTACATGGCTTTGTGCGGGATAAGGTATCACCACAACTTGAGGTTTTGCCATGAGTGTTAAGTAGGTTTTTTTTTGGGAGTTTTTAAGAAATGCTGATGGTTCTATACTTCTGTCAGTTCTTTTTTATAGGCAGAAACGACCTTGTAGATTCTAACTAATTTATTTATGATTTTTTTTTAATCTTTTTTTTTTCTTTTCTTTTTTTTTTTTTTTTGTGTGATGTTGTCATGTATGGCGTATAACCAGAGTTCCATTTTCTTGTGAAGTTAACCTGAGGTCAGTTTAATCAATTTCCGTCTGTGCTCGATATCTGTCTTGGTTCCATGCTTTTAATTATGGGACCATATAACATGTCTCATTTAAATTTGTTGGGCCTTAAAAGATATGGTTTTAAAATTGAGATAACCACAAAAATAGAAAAATGGATCTAAAAAACTAATAAAGTAGGCATTAACTTTAACATTTAATCAAATATACAGATTGTGGAGAGTTCAAATGAGAAAAAAAAATTATAAGAAGAAAAAAGAACAAATTTCAAACAATAAAAATGCTTTATTTTACTTCATTTAATATAAGTATTTAATGTTACTGTAAGGGTACATTGGTAAATCTACATAGGTTATTAATTTGTAGTCTTCCTCTTTAATATTAATTTTTTTGAAACTTATCTTTAAAATATATATTTTTTTTCAAAAAAGTAAAATAAAATAATTTAAAGTGTAGGATAAATTACGAGTTCTGTAGGACAAATTACGAGTTGTGTAGGATAAATTTCAACGTGTAGGATGAATTTCGAAATATGTAGGATAACTTTTGATGTGTGTAGGCAAAAAAAAGTTAGTGTGGAGGATGATAGTCTTCATGACTAATTAATTAGTCAAAAATGATAATAAATGAGATAAGTGAAAAAAACTATTTAATGTTTTACAAAATTACGCTTTGTTCTTTTTCTTCTCAAATGAACCTTCCCCTATACAGATAAAACAACAAATCATATGAGGACAAAAAATCAGAGACGACTCCTCGTAGCCCACGTAGACTCGGATAATCCGATTCCATCACAGCCCACAGTTAAATAATCCGGCTCCTCCATATCCCATACACTAGTAATCTTGCTGCTTCATAGCTGAAATAAAACTAATGTAAAAGTCAATAGCAATCCGGCTCCTCCATAGCTCACACTCCGATAATCCGGCTCCTCCATAGCTCACACTTCGATAACCCGGCTCCTCCATAGCCAACACATGTGAAAGTCATTGCCCATTTGAACAAATGTAAAAAATCAATACCTATTTTGTAAATTTTTAGGTCCATTTGCCTATGTTGGTGATTTTCCCATGATTTTTTTTGAACGACAAGGAACGATGTGTCAACCACCGTGACACCGGGCGTTGTGGCCAAGATCGACTACTCAATCGCTGCCAGCCCCTTAGCTCTCCCAGATGCGCGGAAACCCGACCTACACCCGCCCAAATGCACAACAGTGGAATAATCGGTAAAACCTCGTCTCCCATCCAAGACGAACCGACGTCACCCGTATTCGTCCTTCAACCCGATGCCATAGAAAATAATGGGAACAGTAGGAGTCAAACCTGGGTCAAGTAACATCAAGTCTATCCCCAACCACTCTACCACTACTTCATTAGTTTTCCTATGAAAATTTTGTCATGTACATTTGTAGTATTACATATGGACCCTACAAATCATATCACTCTATGGCATTATTAAAGATCAATAGAGATAGGTTACTTGTGACTTCAGACGACATTAAATTAAGATCAATAGAGATAGGGTAACTTCAGGCAATGTGGTCCATGGACTATATTAATGTTGGATTTTAGTGCTTCTGTTTGCAGGCTTTTGCATTGGATAGAAAAATCAATCATGCATCAAGTTCTAGAAAAATACAAGCATCATCTCATTTTTTTTTTATCGGAAAATAAGCATTTACCACGGATCACTGGATTATCATTGTGACACAACCATCATATTCTTAAGAGATGGTTGGTAAGTTACATAACAATCATCTCATTAAACTAGCTAAATAATGAGCTAAAAATGCCAGTCTTGTTTCCAGGTATATTAAAAGTTTAGTATCTGGTAATAACATGTACAGAAAATCAAGTGGTACGATTAGGGTTTCATCGACTTCATAGTTTAAACAAGGTATCATTATTAACCTATCTAAAGCTAACTTGGATAGCGATCGGCGGTTACTATGGACAGTCGTTATTCTTCAACTTGTATATTTATGTTCGTTTGATATGGTATCGTCTATATATGGTTCAAGTATATTAATAAAAAGTTACGGTAATTTATCCTAGAGCTTGAAAAGAACAAGGCCAGTTTCCAGGCACTATGCCAGTGTCCTGACACATATTAATTGTCATAATTGTTTGGTTCTTACCATGTTCACATGTCACTATAGTTAAATCAGACGATATTATCTATCCTACCGGCGAGGAAGTTTGCTACAATTCAGTCTTTGATTATGTATCTAGCTCTACATCTTTTACCATAGATACTACAATTCGACCTATTTATTTGGGTTTGTATTAGCGTTGGATGAACTTCTATTGTTTTGTCATTTAAGTCTTGTAGTTTTTCTGTAGCGGATTAATTAGTTTAAAAGTTGTTTTGTCATTTAAGTCTTGTAGTTTTTCTGTGGCGGATTAATTAGTTTAAAAAAAAATCTATCTTATTCAAACATGCATACAATTTCTAGTTTATTTAACAAGACTAATTAAGTTTAGTAAGTTGATAAAACTATAAAAATGAATAAAATAAAAGAAAGTTTGCTATATTTGTGTAACTATCAAACAACTTGAATTCCTCTAAATTCCTTACTCCGTTTTAAATTATTTTTCATTAAAGCTTTAAAGTATTATCGTAATAATAATGGTTTTAAATCTAAACAAAACATTAGTAAAAGAGTTTGCACCATACGGGGATGAATTTTTACGTGAGCCAGTAGTGACGAGTTATCTCATCATGCCAGCTCGTGAAAAGAGGATCTTTTAAGCTTTCCATTACGTATATTATATGTTTGTTGGAAAGGGTCACTTTTATCGCACACGACTATTGATCTTTGTGGGAACTTCACAACTCTTTTCACTCTATCGCACGGACCGTGAGAATGTCAAAAGAAATCGCTGAGAACTTTGAAAAACAATTCATTTTTAACACATATTATTATTATTATTATTATTATTATTATTATTATTATTATTATTATTATTATTATTATTATTATTATTATTATTATTATTATTATTATTATTAGGCCCATTCTATACACACCCCCCCTCCTTCCTAATTACACCCCCCCTTGTGAGAGGAAAACTGTCGGTCCCACGCAGGCCCCACCTGTAAGTATGTGAGAGGAGGGGGGTGAAAAAAGTAAATAAGGGGGGTGTAGAAAGTAGCACCCTATTATTATTGTTATCAATGCTGTAAGATTAATCAATAGGCTTTAGTCAGTCTAATAAAATACCAACTAGCGATTTATCGAGATTAATAAATATTAATTGGGACTAACTGGATTGAGATTTTTATATGTAATTTTTAGTTTTATAAATACACAATATTTTTATATGTAAATTTTTAAGTAAACATATTTTAACCGCCCGTTGACCCATCTTTTAAGTAATTGGAAAAAAATTATAAAGTTTGGTCGAAATTGGGCCTGAATAGGACTACTGGTCACCGCCTTGCGATTAATTGGCAATTACTCAGTGAACCTCCGATTAGTAGTTAAAAGATCCTCTCTTCATGATTATTATTCGAGTACAATATGAGAAATTAAATTTATATATATTGTATTTACACATGTGTAAAAAAATATTTAGAGTGATTTTGAAAGAAGAAGTGAATTAATTAAAGAGTATATTTTTTTAATGTTGCATTTTAATTATAAAGAGAGCTTGATTGATTTTTTTCACTCGTTCTCACGATTCTTGCAATATTTAGCATTCTTAAGATAACCTTCTCCTATGTGTTTCTAACATTTCTCAATTATCACGTGTTTCTCAATTAGCCTAAGAGAAACACATGTTAATTGAGAAATGTGAGAAACATTTGAATCACACATTTTGTCTAAGAAAAAATAATTAAGGTTTTTTTTACGACTAATTGCCCCATTTTAAGTACTTTTTTTTGTCAATTTTAATAACTATACACATATGTATATTGTCAATTTTAAAATTATACATATATGTATATTATAAAATATATATGTATGCTATTTATTTTACAATTTTAAACATGTATTTACACATATATATACACTAGAAAAAACTTGTTTAGACCATAATCTTCCTTTATACACATATATCTACAATCATTTATATACATTTGTACATATATGTACAACTATACTATATAATAATGCATGAGTGATGGAATTTTAGGATACCCAAAAAAACAAACTTTTTTCCTCTTAATTTACAAATACTCCTGTAAAATGGGGGTAAATTGGTTTTTTGAACAATAATTATATTTAGCCCCCATCTTATTATATTTAAATCGCTAAGTTTTAACATAATTATGGGTAATTAGTTACACCTTTCTCCCTCCACAACAAACTTAGAATTCTTTTACGTATTCTTATCATATCTTATAAACTATAATGTTTTAAAAAAATTCAAAAGTATCGTGACAACCTACTTATTTTTGTCGACGTTTCAATAGTTGTCTTGGTCAGTATTGGCGTGTGGATAGACAATGCCTTAGCGTACAAGTAATTAAAGCCCAACGTACTTACTCATTATCCCAGAATGTTTAATTGCTACAAAATGTCAAGTGATTAAACCATTATCTTTAACAAATTATAGATAATTAATTAGTAATACATTTTATCCCCTTATAAAAAATTACCCCCTCCCCTGATTTTTAAATGATCCTAACTTTTTGGTACGTTAATATTTTTTTTTAAGTTACACCATATATATATATACACGACTATTTTATTCTCTTTAATTTGAGTATCATATTTCTATAGTTTTTTTTTTATTAAAGAATTTGATATGTTAGTTGATTAACAATGTATAATGGAGAGTAATAACTGAATCGTTAACCGAAACCGAACCAAATCAACCAAAAATTGAGTTAACTTAAAACTGATTAACGGAAACTCGAATTAACCAAAAATCGTTATCGGTTTTCAACCCTGGTTTAACCAAAATTAACTGAATCAAACCATTCATATTTTAATATATTTCTAGCTTTTATACCTTCAGTTCATGTTCATGTGTTTCATATTTATACCCCCATTTTATGTATTTATACCTCCATTTCATGTATTTATACCTAAATTTCATCTATTTCTAATAAAAAATTTTAGCCCAAGTTTGATTTTGGCTATTAACCGAAATTAAAAAAAACCCAAAACCGTCAATCTAACTAAAGAAAACAAATTAGTTACTTACTTACTTACTGAAAGCGGATTGATTAATAAAGTAGATTAACAGATGACCTCGATTTCGGTTGAGGATAATAATCTAACCAACCGAACAATGCACACCGTGGCAATGTCTGTGTTTCCCGCCACATCGTGCCCACACCTATCGGTTATTAACCAAAATCGGTTATCAGTGCACAATAATTAAACCGTAAACCTAAACAAAACGAAACCGAAATGAAATCAACCAAAAACTGAAAATCGAATTAACCAAAAACCGGTTATCAGTTTTTTTGCACTCTCGTTTAACCAAAATTTAGTTGAACCGAACCGAATCATTCGTATTTTCACATATTTCTAGCTTTTATACCTCTAGTTCATATATTTCATATTTTATATCTCCATTCCATATATTTATACTTTCATGTATTTATACATCAATTTCTTATATTTCTCAGCAAACGTTTTAGCCCAAGTTTGGTTTTTCTTATTAACTGAAACTAAATGAAACAAACTGAAACTCATCAATCTAACGGAATAAACCAAAGTGATTAACCAAAAACTGATTGGTTAATAAAATAGATTAAAAGATGAATTTGGTTTCGGCTTCGGTTGAGGATAATAACCGAATCGAACGATCCATGCATAGCGCTCTCGCTACATCATGCGGGCATCCAGCTAGTTATCAAACATATATGTACACATGTGTAATTATAAAAAAAAAACTAATAGGAAATGGGGCGATTTAGCAAAAAATAACTTTTTGCAATTTTTTTTCTTAGGAAAAATGTGTGGTACAGATGACTTCTCACGTTTCTCAATTACCCTAGTTTGCTTATTTATATAATATATTTACAATAATTTATTATCTTTTTTAAAGGTTTCAGGTTAGTCGCATTAAATGGTGGATGTATGTCATAAGCGTTACGCATGTCAATGGCAGCCCAAAACGAAACAAAAATCTAGAGCCCTTTTCTAATTTTCATTGCGCTAGAAATTTGTGGACTATTTCCCACTCATCAATAATCAAATGCATAATTATCTACATTTCGATAAAACAATAAAGAAAATAAAAAAACTTGAACAGTTTAGAGTGTGACAACCCGAACTTTCAAGGTTAGTGAATCCTTGATTCCTTGACTTCTAGCTTGCATGATTACATTTTATGTTTCACTATATGCTGGCTGAGCGCACGTTGCGTTAAACACTTAATGGCCCTATGAGAGTGTTAGTAATGTAATAAGTGTAAGTTGTTCGACGGTTCGTTAAACTACTTGTACACTAAACTTATATGTGCTACTTGACTAGTGAACGTGTAAATCTTTAATAGTATACTTGTAGGATATTTTGAACCTGTTTCCTTCGCACGAGATTATGTAACATAGTATACGTACACACCTTGTATAAAGTGATCATTATATATTAATGTCTTATTGTATGTTATTGTTCATACCAAGTTATCGGCCAAAAGACCCCTCTACTTGCTTACACTTTGATCCGCAGCCCATTTAGAATCCATTTAGAGCCCATTAGTGAGCCTGATGTATTTCTTGTGTGCATATACATTCATACCATGAGTATGAATCCTTAAAACTTGATCACGCAACAAACTCCGAACCCTATTCTCCTCTATTCACGATAGACAGCTGCTCTCCTCCTATCTCTCCTCTGTGCACGCAAATAGCATATCAAGAATAGGTGGAAACCAAACTTCTCATTAATTGCTAGGTAATATATTTGTCAAACTGTTTCTTGATTCTTGAAGTCTTGCGAAAGGATAGGTTTATGCATGAGATCTTTATTTTTGTTATGTGTATTATGATAGCATAGTGTAGATTATATGTGATGATGAGTATGAATCTTGTATGTTTTAGGGATATGCTAGTAGTATACGTGAATGATATATCGATGTAGATGCTTTATTCAACATTAACATTAATTAGAACAATGATTTTCGGTTCACATGGCATGACATATGATTGACGGTTTCCATGTGTTGATAAACTAGTAGTAATGTTTGTCAGATCCTCTATATTGAGGAGGTCCAATAGAAAGGAGAGTGTGCATGTGAAATATTATCAATACCCATGTGATTGAATAATTGGATTATTAACTGTTACCCATTATGTAACCATATTGATCAACATTAGTGGGGAGTGATATGAGAATTCATTGAAAGGAATCAAATAGGTCAATTGTATAACATCCGGGCCGCACATACACACGGTTTGGGCTGCACGAGTGCTTGAAAGTAAGTTGGGCTTCACGTGTGAACCGGGCCTGTCTTGCTTATGGACTGGACAAACTAGTAGTCGCACATTTGGAGACAGCCGCACACCTTTTGTGGGTTGGTCATCAATGGGCCGCACACTGTCACGGGGGTAGTTGCATACTCTGGTGGACTGGGCTTCGATGGGCCATCTATTCCCTTAGATTTCATGCTAATTTGGACCTTAAATTGAGTCTGGGCCGAGGAGTCGCAGTAGGTCGCACCAATCTTGGATGAATCATCAACTGAATTGGCTTACATATTTGTGTGTGGAGAAACTATGTGTTATATGTTTGTAAACATGAAATCATGCGATGAACCCGCTTATGAACCAAATACATGCTAGGTGACTACTTGTTGATATTGAGTTGATAGATTGATTGTTATGATTTGAACCATATGTGTGTATTACTTATACAATAATTGTGTGCTATGTGAACAAGGAATACGCGAATTAATTGTACATGAGATATGTAGCTTATGTGCACACAAAAACTGATCGTTACCGATAACCATGTTAGGACGTGTTTGATTAACTGGAAAACAAGTCACTAATCTTTCCGAGCAAATCAAAGGTGAGTTCACTGCTCTTTTCCAAGCATGCATCCCGGGGAGGGATATCGGGTAACGTTCCGGGGAGGAACGTCAGGTTAATGGGATGGTTGTTATTACACTCATTGTCTATCACATAAGACCCCTTACATCTACCGATAGTTGCCGGGGAGGCAACGAGGTTATAAGTTGATAGCGCTATTAGGTTTGGCACCCTCACACCGTACCGTGGAGGACGGGCGTGAACTAATTTCCTTAAAGCATGACCAATGTTTTGATAGAGACATTGGGGTTGGGCAAATACATCTTATAGCCATATGCGGTAATCGAGTTAATAACAACATCAAATCAAATTATTGAACTATTGAACGGTTGAACTGTTTTATACACATACCTGGTAACTAAACGCGTTAACAAAACTTTGAACTCACCAGCGTCGTCTGACACACTTGTCTGCATGCTTGTAGGTCGTTAGATGTCTTGGATTGGAACTTGCTGTCTGGAGTAGCTGGAGTGGTCATGGGTCGACTGGAAGGATTTATGTGATTGATTTCTTGATACTATACATTGGTTTTGAAACTGTTTAACTTTGGTTTATCATTTGCTTCCGCTGAACATGTTGGTTTTCATTTAAACTTGTTGATGGTATTTTCATTAATAATTGAGGATTTTAATTATAAACTTGTATGGGTTCAATGTAATTAGTGGCTCGTTGTTGGTACGTCACACGCCTAGCAGGGATATTCCCTAGGTGGTATTTTGAGGGTGTGACAGTTTGGTATCAGAGCCACTGGTTATAGTGAACTTGGTTTTAAAACGTTTTCATAAAACCAGACTATAACCAAACAGATCTGAAATCGACCATGACACTCAGCTCCAGACCGCAAGGTTCGTCTCTCGTATACTCATTGTACTGCATAACTAGTGAACACTTACATATGATATTGCATGTGATTGCACGTTTAGCACAACAGTATGAATTCATGTATTAATTACATGTGTTAATGTTATGTGACTGATAGGGTGGTATTTCCCTAAACATTCATGACTTATGTTTCGTGATGCTCTTTGTTTGCTACTCGAGGTTGAGGAACCATTTGACATGAGTTAGGAGGAGCTGAGATGAGCATGCAAATCACAATATTATTGTGGGTGCACACGTAATAATAATGTGGGTTGCATGCGAGTCCCAGGGAGGCTTAACAAGTGAAAAAGGGGTTCCGTTCCGTTATTTGATCGATGTGAAATACAACAGTCTATAGGAGCCGTGGTAGTGATTGTCTCCTACTTGAATGTGATCTTTTCACTCCTCTCTGAATCCTTTCGAACCTCGATGCTATCGAATAGTACCTGAACACCCATCTGAACTCCTAGCTCACTGTGTAGAATGTTAGGTGCTTGTAAGAACATCCTTGAGTTGGATGTTGCAACGACAATGATTGGTCTATACCTTTCTCACTTTTCTTCGTTTGCTGGAACTTAACGTATTGACGTCTTAAATCCCGAAGTGCGATCACTTCTGCAACACTCTCGCAACATACCGTGTATTACTCAGTTAACTCGCAAGAATGATAGACAAGAGGGTAAACATAGTACCTTACCGACTTCAGCATTTGAACGACCCTAGTTACCAACAACGAACAACATCGATTTGACTCCAATCGAATCCTTAACCCCGGCCAACGACTCATGGGAGTCGACTCTTACGAACCAAGCGGGACAAAATCGATGACGATTGACTGTAGAGCGGAATGTGTAACCACCCGCACCATGAGCAGTGCCTTAGGACGTGGCACGGAATGTGAAAAGATGGACCTTGTTGGTGAAAGGACGCAGGACACCGTTACAGGCAATGATATTAGAGGCAACAGTCGCGGCAACATCAAGGTACTCGTGATCGTAGCTTACAGTATGGGAACGAAGGTGACCTCGACAAGGATTGACTGTGTTAAGTCAAGGTGATAACAACCAAGGGAACGACGGCAGTACTGGAAATTCTCGTGACGAAAACAACACTAGAAATGAAGCTCATGGAAGGACATTTAGTATTGGCATAGGATATACCAGGCGTAATAGCAACACGATAGCTTGGGTGGGAAGCTATTCACTTTGTCTCTGATATGTTTCCCCTGATGTTTCTTGAAATTGAACTTGTTGTGGCAGCAACGGATGGCAAGCCAAATGAGACCTCATATGTCCGCTGGGATTTAAACTCAACCTTGTGGGACAAGTGTTCGACGTCAACCTTCCTTCTACTACCCTTGATGGGTGCAATACAGTAGTCAGTGTGGATTGGTTATCCAGAGATCGCGCAGATACACCAGTGAGGAGAAAATTTTGTGTGGAGAATTGTTATTTCTTCTAAAGCGTCAGAGTGGTGCAAAGGTTAGCACCATTTCAGCTATGAAGGCCAGAAGTGTCTACGGAGGGATTACTCCGCTATACTAGCAACCGTTACGGATGTTAGGGCTAAGGAAACAGAGGATCGAGGATCCACCAATCATTCGTGATTCCTTTCGGTGTGCTACCCAAGGAACTTTTGGGTTTACTTCCACAACTGTTAGGCGAAATCTCAGTCTAATCTCGCGCCAGAAACAGTCTTGATCACTCGTACTTCATACCGTCTTGCACCAGGAGGGTTGCAAGAACTGTCTAGTCAACTTCAGGAACTACCGGGTGGGAGTTTTAGCGACCTAGCTCCTTGTTCTAGGGAGCCCGAGCTCTATTGTGGAAACAAAGGACAAGTCCTTTCGTACGCGAATAGACTACCCCAAGGTGGCAATCATAGACCGTCACCCTCTATCTCGCATCGACAACCTGCTTGACCCGCTGCAATGATCAAGCTTCTATTCGGAAACCGACTTAAGATCAGACTGTCACTTGATGGAAGACCCCGGGGAGGATAACTTCTAAGACGGCGTTGCAGGCACAGTACGGCCACTACGATTTTCTGTTCTCATTGTTTAAAGTTACCCAACACACCAGCAGCCTTAGGGATCACATGAGTAGTATGTGCCAACCCCATCTTGCCAGATTCGCCAACCGTGTTTATCTATGACGTTTTGAATCACTTCCAGGAGAAAGGAGCACCATGAACGGCACTTGTATTTCATCGTAGAGCTTCTAGGAGCATCTACGTGCGAAGTCTACCTAAGTGTGACTTCAGGATTCGGGAAGTACACATTTTTAGTCATATAAACAACGAAGTGGGAATACACGTGGATCTCGCTATGATCCATTTTGTTAGAAACTGATCAACATCAAAGATCCCTTCGAGGATACATAAATTTCTTGGTCTCACTAGATACTATCGCAGCTTAACCACAGGATTTTCGAAGGTCGCGCAGCTTAAATCTCTTTAGCACAGCAGGGTGCTATGTTCGTGAAAGATAAACTAGGAGGACGTCTTTTCAGCTTTCGAATCCCAACACTGCAATGCACTAAATTACCCGAGGGTGCGGGTGATTTAGTGGTATATCATGATGGTTCGAATCGAAGACCCAGTTACACGCCGATGCAAAACGAGAAGGTGATAGCTTACATAATAGATTTACAAGGAGAATTGCACGACACACAATCTGCGGTGGAAACCGTGGTCTTTGGATGTAAGTTGGAGGCATTACTTGGACGGTACCGAATACACTACTTAGACCGATCACACGGGCCTCCCGTGTACCCTTGTTTCAAGAGAGCTAAACATGTGATGGCGACGCTGGGTGGAACTTTTGAATGAATACGACCGTGAAACCTGGACGTGCACGAGTTTTGCAGCTTGCTATCCACTCTAACTTACCTGATCAGACTCGCCTTGTTCAAATTGAAGAACTGAAGGAAGAGAGTTCTCAAGATTGACCCATGCGGGGCATGGGGAAGCAACCTTTGGCAGGTCGGACGATATTTGCTACTTCATGGAACGAATAGGGACCTCACTATACAGCAACCTTAGGGAACTGGTGCAGGCGAAGCACACGGGCCTCGATATCCTATTCATCTGAGTTTTGATAGGATGTATTAAAACCTGAAGACCATGTACGGGTGACCGGGCCTGAAGGCCCACATAGCCACGCATGGGAACGAAGTTTGACATGTGAGGAACTCAAGGTGGGATATTAGCAACCAGAAACAGATGTATGGAAATGAGAACAGACTGCCATGGATTTTGTCACTAGTCTACTTATAACTCGAAACGGAAACATTATCACCTGGGTGATCATTGATGGACTCAAGTTACCAGCACACTTTCTTGCAATCAAGAAAACTGATGAGTCTTCACAGTTGTGAATGTTCTTCTGAGAGAGGCGGCTTTTAGGTACGAGGTGCCAACTCCTGTTACCTCTGAATTTGATCTATGCATGATTCATGTCAGGCAATACATAACACCCTTGGCTCATGTCAGGACCAGAGCATTGCTTATCGTCGTTGGGCAAACGATCAGAGAAAACAAACTCTCTTGGCACTCGAAGACATGCTGCGAGCATGTGTGTGACTGGCTTTGGTGCAAATTGGAAGGACTCTTACCTATGGTTGAGTACTACTGCGGCAGTTATCATCTTAGTAACCAGACATCTCTGCTGAGGCATTACATAGACAATAATGCCAACCTTCTTGTTAGACTGAGATGGTACTCGAAACTCTTGGGAAGGTTGTTTGGATCGGGAGTCGATTGGCAGCAACGCGTTACTGTCAGGAGAGCTGATAAACTTGGGAAACGCTGGAAGATCGTTGTAGGCGATCGTATCATGTTGAAAGTCTCACCCTGGGAGGGGGTGGAATGCTTGGGAAGCATGGCGAGCTTTACTGACGTCACAATGGACCACTCAACAGTCTGGGAAGAATCGGTAGAGTAACCTACAAACTCGAGTTACCCGACGAATCGGGTAACGTACGCGATGTCATTTATGTTTCGAATCCAAGGTAGTGGTTGTCTGATGAAACACGTGCGATACCTTTACTGGAGGAATTTATCGAACACATGGACCAGGAAGTCAAGGTTCGTCAACATAGTCGTATCACGATTGTGAGAGTTCGTTGGAACTCAAGACGTGGACCGGAGTTCACGTGGGAACGCAAGGATTAGATGAAGCTCAAGTATCCTCAACTCTTTCCTAATGACCAATCTAATTCTGGTAATACTGGTGAATTTCGGGACGAAATTCCTCTTCAAGTTGGGGATGATGTGGCACCTGAGCAAAACCCGCAGCAATCTTGATTTCTCACTTCATTTCTCTGTGCTTACTTGTCAAATTTCGGGACAAAATTTCTTTCAAGTTGGGGATGATGTGACAACCCGAACTATAAAGGTTAGTGAATCCTTGATTCCTTGACTTCTAGCTTGCATGATCACATTTTATGTTTCACTATATGCTGACTGAGCGCACGTTACGTTAAACACTTAATGGCCCTATGAGAGTGTTAGTAACGTAATAAGTGTAAGTTGTTCAACGGTTCGTTAAACTACTTGTACACTAAAGTTATATGTGTTACTTGACTAGTGAACGTGTCAATCTTTAATATTATACTTGTAGGATATTTTGAACCCATTTCCTTCGCACGAGATTATGTAACATAGTATACGTACACACCTTGTATAAAGTGATCATTATATATTAATGTCTTATTGTATGTTATTGTTCATACCAAGTTATCGGCCCAAAGACCCCCTCTACTTGCTTACACTTTGATCCGCAACCCATTTATAGCCCATTAGTGAGCCTGATGTATTTCTTGTGTGCGTATACATTCATACCATGAGTATGAATCCTTAAAACTTGATCACGCAACAAACTCTGAACCCTATTCTCCTCTATTCACGATAGACGGCTGCTCTCCTCCTGTCTCTCATCTGTGCACGCAAATAGCATGTCAAGAATAGGTGGAAACCAAACTTCTCATTAATTGCTAGGTAATATATTTGTCAAACTGTTTCTTGATTCTTGAAGTCTTGCGAAAGGATAGGTTTATGCATGATATCTTTATTTTTATTATGTGTATTATGATAGCATAGTGTAGATTATATGTGATGATGAGTATGAATCTTGTATGTTTTAGGGATATGCTAGTAGTATACATGAAAGATATATCGATGTAGATGCTTAATTCAACATTAACATTTATTAGAACAATGATTTTCGGTTCACATGGCATGACATATGATTGACGGTTTCCATGTGTTGATAAACTAGTAGTAATGTTTGTCAGATCCACTATATTGAAGAGGTCCAATAGAAAGGAGAGTGTGCGTGTGAAATATTATCAATACCCATGTGATTGAATAATTGGATTATTAACTGTTACCCATAATGTAACCATATTGATCGAAATTAGTGGGGAGTGATATGAGAATTCATTGAAAGGAATCAAATAGGTCAATTGTATAACATCTGGGCCGCACATACACACGGTTTGGGCTGCACGAGTGCTTAAAAGTAAGTTGGGCTTCACGTGTGAACCGGACCTGTCATGCTTATGGACTGGACAAACTGGTAGTCGCACATTTGGGGCAGCCGCACACCATTTGTGGGTTGGTCATCAATGGGCCGCATACTGTCACGGGGGCAGTTGCATACTCGGGTGGACTGGGCTTCGGTGGGCCATCTATTCCTTTAGATTTCATGCTACTTTGGACCTTAAATTGAGTCTGGGCCGAGGAGTCGCAGTAGGTCATACCAATCTTGGATGAATCATCAACTGAATTGGCTTACATATTTGTGTGTGGAGAAACTATGTGTTATATGTTTGTAAACATGAAATCATGTGATGAACCCGCTTATGAACCAAATACATGCTAGGTGACTACTTGTTGATATTGAGTTAATAGATTGATTGTTATGATTTGAACCATAAGTGTGTATTACTTATACAATAATTGTGGGTTATGTGAACAAGGAATACGCGAATTAATTGTACATGAGATATGTGGCTTATGTGCACACAAAAACTGATCGTTACCGATAACCATGTTAGTACGTGTTTGATTAACTAGAAAACAAGTCACTAATCTTTCCGAGCAAATCAAAGGTGAGTTCACTGCTCTTTTCCAAGCATGCATCCCGTGGAGGGATATCGGGTAATGTTTCGGGGAGGAACGTCAGGTTAATGGGATGCTTGTTATTACACTCATTGTCTATCACATAAGACCCCTTACATCTACCGATAGTTGTCGGGGAGGCAACGAAGTTATTAGTTGACAGCGCTATTAGGTTTGGCACCCTCACACCATACCGGGGAGGACGGGCGTGAACTAATTTCCTTAAAGCATGACCAATGTTTTGATAGAGACATTAGGGTTGGGTAAATACATCTTGTAGCCATCTACGGTAATCGAGTTAATAACAACATCAAATCAAAAGTATTGAACTATTGAACGGTTGAACTGTTTTATACACATACCTGGTAACTAAACGCGTTAACAAAACTTTGAACTCACCAGCGTCGTCTGACACACTTGTCTGCATGCTTGTAGGTCGTTAGATGTCTTGGATTGGAACTTGCTGTGTAGAGTAGCTAGAGTGGTCATGGGTCGACTGGAAGGATTTATGTGATTGATTTCTTGATACTATACATTGGTTTTGAAACTGTTTTACTTTGGTTTATCATTTGCTTCCGCTGAACACGTTGGTTTTCATTTAAACTTGTTGATGGTATTTTCATTAATAATTGAGGATTTTAATTATAAACTTGTATGGGTTCAATGTAATTAGTGGCTCGTTGTTGGTACGTCACACGCCTAGTAGGGACATTCCCTAGGTGGTATTTTGAGGGTGTGACATAGAGAATTTCGTTGAACATTTGATATTGTAAGTATATTAATGTCACTTACAAGTTACAACCAACTCTTTGCTTTTGCTGAGAAAACAAAACCCCACATAATTTGTTGGTTGAAACAAGAAACAAGCTAGAGTGCAACAACAATTGGTCACTGGTTTAAAAATCAGGAGTATTTTTTGGACATTCTTCAATGATCTGGTATCTGGGATTGCAAACCGGTGTTGTCCCCTATGTTCCCTCCAAAGTGCTTATCATTGATGACAACCCACTGCTTTCTGACCCTGTGCGGTATCGCCAAGTTGTAGGGGATTTATAGTATGCCACTCTCTCTCGCCTAGATATTGCTTTCGTTGTGAACCGTGTATGTCAGTTCTTGAATGCCCCCACAGAGAATCATTGGTAGGCTGTTAAACACATCCTATGCTACTTAAAAGGGACTAGCAATTTGAGTCTTGTTATCTGCCACACATCAGGCTCCTCCTTATAGGTCTTTACTAATGTCCATTGGCAAAACCAACTGTCCATGGTCTAGGCTTTCTTTGACTCGAATTGGGCGGGCTTCCCTATTGGTCGTCGATCCGCTAGAGTGTTTGCCATTTATCTTAGATCAAATCTTATCTTATCGTATCTCTTCTCTTGGTCTGCCCGTAAACAACGAACAATTTCACGATCTTTAACCAAGTCTGAGTACAAGGAACTTGTTGATACCGTCGCTGAATTGATTTGGTTAAAGTCGCTTCTACATGAACTCGGTCTTTTCAGTTAAAAAGCCACCCATCCTTTGGTGTGACAGTCTGGGAGCCACCTATCTTTCTGCCAATCCTGTTTTCCATGCTTGAACAAAACACATTGAGGTTGACTTTTACTTTGTTCGTGAACAAGTGGCACATATAAAACTAAAGGTTCAATTTATTTCTACATGTGATAAAGTAGCAGATGTCTTCACCAAGCCACTTCCTTCTCAGCGCGCGCTTCTTGTCAGGGGCGGATCTACATTAAAACGTACGGGTTCGCCTGGACCCACTCGGTTTCAAATTATTAGTGTTAGTGTTAATAGAAAAAGTTTAATGAACCCATAAAATATTTTTGGGATGAACCCATTCATGAATGTGAGGAATGGCTAGGTGGTTAAGGCGCTTACTATCAACATGTGGGTTTCGAGTTCGATTCCTGTTCTAGGCGTTTTTTACATGTTTTTTTTAATCTAAAATCTTTCTAGGGTTTTAACCTTATACCAACAGCGCCACAGTACCCCCTTTTTTTAAAACACGCACATCAGACTTCAGTCACTTTCTTTAACCCCTTCGATCCTACCAAATCTCTCATTCTCTCATCAAAATTAATCCCCAATTAACGTCAAGAACACATCGAATTCACGATTTCATAGCCCAAAGATTGAGAACACTTAATTCATTCTGAATCCTTCAAACAAGCCACTGATTTCGAGTTCAGTTGGTATACATTCTTTAAACAATGAAAGGTAATCTTACAATTTCTTTAGTTTCTTTTATTCTTTTCAATCAATATGTGTAAATTGCAATCTGTTTTAAATATGTTAGTTGAACTAAAATGATTATATGAAAATTGTGAATTGTTAATTTGTTTATGTTACTTTGTTGAACATGAATGATTATGTGTATATGAATTAGACAATTAGTGATGTTAATTTGTTGAAACTTGAATTAGATATTTAGGTATGAAGAAAATTGGCAACTTTTTCCAAAGACAACCATCAAACCTTGAATCGTAATCATCAAGTAGTAAATTCTCAAAATAGATTTAAATGATCGTCCATGGGATCCTTCCGAAAGAAAACCAATTTCATCTTATCACCCAAGTCAAAAGGATGAAAGTAGACGGACGTATTTGCTTAGAGGTCCATGTCAACTAAGTGGGCATAATTTTCCACAAACAGATTTTGGTGGTATATTAAGACGTTTTAAACCTGAATGGTACAATGGTAAACATAGAAAGTGGTTAGAATATAGTGTCATAACCGATAGAGCGTATTGCTTATATTGTTACTTTTTCAAGGAAAGTGGACAAAATGAAGCATTTGTGAGAGAAGGGGTACAATGTTGGTATAGGATCTCAAGATTTGATACTCATGTTGGTAAATGCAATAGTTTTCACAACTAACATTTCAAAAAGGGGAAGACTTACTTAATGAAGCTCAAGCTGTAAACGTGGGCTTTGCACCACGTACTGATAAGCAAAAAAAAAAGAATACTGAATCCGATTAAGTACTTTGGTTATACTTGCCAAAGGTTTGTTGAATGGCGGGCTACCTAGTTTTTAGCTCAACCTAGGTTAGCCACCTGAGGCACTAGTTTTGGAGTTCTCAGCTCAACCTAGGTTCGGGGTCATGATGAGTCTAAAGGATCCCTCTATAAAGGACATTTCTTAGAGTTTTTAAAATTGTTAGGGGAAACCAATGAAGAAATTGATAAGGTTATATTAAAAAATGCCCCGGGGAATAACCAAATGACGGCGCCATCAACCCAGAAAGAAATTTGTAGTTGTTTTGCAGAAGAAGTATTAAAGAAGATATTTGAAGAACTTGGTGATGATGTCTTTTCGACATTAGTTGATGAATCGAGGGACATTTCAAAAAAGGAACAAATGGTTGTGGTTTTAAGATATGTTGATAAAGTTCGATTTGTGAAGGAGCGATTTATTAGCATTATTCATGTTAAGGAAACAACCGCATTATCTCTCAAATCTGCAATTGATAATTTATTCGCTCGCTACATTTTGAGTTTAAGTAGGGTTAGAGGCCAAGGATATGACGGTGCAAGCAACTTGTCCGATGAGTTTAATGGTTTGAAAACATTGATTTTAAAAGAAAATTCTTCAGCATTTTATGTTCATTGTTTTGCTCACGAGCTTCAGCTTGTTGTTGTATCATTTGCAACCAAACATCTGGAAATTTGTAAATTTTTTAAAGAAGTAATAGATTTAATAAATACTGTTGGTGCATCTTGCAAAAGAATAGATTTGTTAAAAGAGAGTCAAAGAGAGAGTTTGAAATTGAATTCGGAAGTTGAAACCGGAAGTGGTCAAAATCAAGAACTCTCACTTGCAAGAGCCGGAGAAACACATTGGAGTTCTCACGAAAAAACGATTCTTCGTTTGCTTGCATTATATCCTATTGTTATTGACGTGCTTGAATATATAGAAACTTCGGGATCTGATGGTGCTCACAAAAGTCAAGCAAAAGGACTTCATATATACATGAAAAGTTTTGATTTTGTATTTTATCTACATTTGATGAAGCACATCTTGGGAGTTACTAACGTTTTGTGTGAAGCTCTTCAAAGAAAGGATCAAGACATTACAAATGCAGTTGGGTTGGTTAGATCAACCAAAGAAGAATTACAAAGGTATCGACTTGAAGGTTTTGACTCGCTTTTATAAGATGTCAGATCCTTTTGTGACAAGTATGAGATTGAAATGGTTAACATGGAAGATGAGTATATTGACCCGAAATATCGAAGAAGGAAGAACAACATAACCAATCGTCACCATTATGTGGTTAAGAATTTCAACACGGTTCTCGATATGCAAATTCAAGAGATTGGAAATCGTTTTAACGAGGTAACTACTAATTTGTTTATGTGTATGAGATCGTTGAGCCCGCGTTGTAATTTTAGTGCCTTTAATAAACTGAACTTGCTAAAGTTGGCCGAGATGTATCCGTATGATTTCACTTTTGATGAGAACGACAAACTTATCTATCAAGTCGGGCACTACATTAGTAATGTGCAAAAGGATGAACGGTTTGACAACTTGAATAGGTGTTGATACATGGTTTGTGGACGCGACTCGACGCGACGCAACCTGGCTCAAGACACGACAATCCTCCGTCGTGTGCTTCAAAGACTTCAAGTGGGTCAAGACATGAAGAGACTAGACATAGTTCCTTGGGTTGAAAGCTGAACGGCGAAACAAGAGCATCTTTGGGCGAACAAGTTGGCGAAACAAAAGCTTGGGCCTCATCAGTTGGGCCAAAGCCCAATCTCGGCGAAACATGACTGGAAGTCGACGAAACAGAATGTTTCGTCGACATGATCTCCCTTTCGTCGCCCCTTTTGAGTTTCGTCGTGCATTTCGTCGTTGGTGATTGTGATTCGCCAAACAGTTCCGTTTCATGGTGCTGTGACTATAAATAGTCAGTCAGTCTCCGGATAAGATTAAGGTTGAACACAGAGAGCAAAAACACACACACACGAGAGAACTTAGAGAGTTTATAGAATATATCTGTAAACATTGAGCTTGTAACTGATCTTTTCATACGTATTAATACAGAGGTGTTAATCAGTGAATATTGTGTGTTGTTTATTTGCGTGTTCTATCTCGGTTTGCTTTCCCGGTTGGATTCCGCACAACCGGGTTGGTTTATACACAAGGATTAGGCGACTAGATCCTCCTAGCCGGACCTACAAGTGGTATCAGAGCCTTGGCTCTTCTCCTTGCTAAAACCGAGGTGTTCTTGGTGTGTTTCGGGTTTTGAAAAGTTTCATATTTTCTGGAAAACATCTTAAAATCGGGTTTATATCTTGTGTTTTTCTTGGTGTTTTGTTAAAAACCTTGTTGTTTTTCATGTTCACATGCTAGTTTTGGGTTTTTATTAAACATTTTAGCAAAATCGTGTGTTTCGGAAAGTTTCGGGTCACCGGAAAACTCATAGTTTTACCGGAAAATTCATAGTGTTCATATAATCTTCAAAGTGTTCTTCAAGTTCTTGACTTTTTGATCTTTGAGATTAGTTGTGAAAGTTGTTAGTGCATTGAAAATTGTAATAAGGATTATAATGTTTCACACCCTATCGGTTGGTACATTGGGTATGGAGATGATTTGAAAAAGTAGGGTGTATGTCAGTAAGAAGATAAGATCAGCCGAAAGCTTTTACCAACTTTTTCACCAACCCACTGTCACTGTCACCTTTTCGACGAATCAGACATCCGACGAAACAATTCCTTTTCGCCAAAATCAATCTCGACGAAACAAATATTTTTGGTTTGCCAAATATTAAACGACGAAACATAATTTCATTTCTGTTTCGTCGAGTGCATCATAGGACTGGTTTCGTCGAAGTTGGTCTTGGGTTTTACATTATTGGGCTTTCATTCTGTTTCGCCGTTAAAGCCCAAAATTGTTGAATTTGTTTCGTCACTTAGTGGGCCTGTTGTTTTTCAAAAGTTGGGCTTCATGTGTTTCGTCAACTAAAAGGTTGGGCCTGTTTCGTTGAAGCCCAAAAGTCTTTTGAATCAGTTTCATCAAACTAAAACTCAAAATCTATTTCGCCGAACAACTTTAGTGGGCCCGTTTCGTCTAGGAGCCCAAAAGTAACCAAAATCTGTTTCGTAAAAAATAACAAAGTCTAAGTCTGTTTCGTGGAATTTTAGTTTCGTCAAAACACTTATAAATTTTTAACAGAAGGTTTGCATTTGTGGTTTAACACTTTACTTTAAGTGTGATTTTCAGGTATTCACTTTTCTTTATAAAACATGAACCCAAGTTGGTGGGGAACTCCGTCTCCGGATGAGGGAAAGTACAGGAATACTAGTTTATCTCCTTCATGGGCCGAATCTCCCGTGTCCACTTCTTCGCAAACAAACGCTATATCAACTGGTCAATGGGCTATCGTATCAAATCAGACGCCCAGCATTCAAAGCATTTTATTGAGCGAGAGCGAAAGCGGAAGTTTGAATCGGCCTCCAAAGTTGATGCACTTAAATGAGTATCCAGGATGGGTTGATAGGTTCTACACATACGTGCTGGGGCAAAACACAGAGTTGTGGTTACGTTTCACCACAGATTTTGATCAAACAATAGAGGTTGCCGCTTCATCTGCTGCTACGTTTGCCGATCTTCCTGAAGATCAAAAGAAGACGTATGATCTGGAAAAGAAAGCATACGCCATTCTTACTCAGGCGTTAAGCAAAGATATTTACCATCAGTTTGTCAGTTTCAAGACAACGAAGAAATTGTGGGATGCGTTGAAGACCAGGGGGGTAGGTAATGAAGCAACACGTCAATTGCGACACGATCTACTCAAGAAAGAATTCGATGGCTTCACGTGTATGGATGAGGAATCGTTAGGAGACATGACAAGTCGGTTCTATCACTTGCTTACAGAGTTGGGTAATTTTAGGGTTGTGACAACTCCAGTAGAGGTGGTAAAGAAGTTTGCTGATGCGTTGCCTCCCCAGTGGAATAGTTTCTTGGAGATTCTGAAATACAACGGGGTTTTGGCTACTACCAACATCAACGACTTCGTGCAGCTTTTGGAGAACAAGGATCAAGAAGAAACTCTAAAGGCAAAGAAGGTTCCAGTGCCACAGAATCCTGAAATGCATTATGGAACCTCCAGCACCTCTTCTGCAAGACCAGTCTCTCATGCTCCTCTTCAGACGACATTTGTCACGAGCACAGACTTATATGGCAATCCGATACAGGTTCCTGTCAAGCCAGCTCCGACAACAGATTTGTATGGAAATCCTCTACAGCCAGTTCCTCAACAGCAAGCCTATCGGCCATCTACTGTAGCAACTGAACTATATGGGAATCCACTTCCTGCTCAACAACAAGCGTGTTATGGAAGCACATCATCTGCTGGTCAGCAATCAAAGCCAAATACCGTACGGCTCGACACCTCAAGCTTTTCTAAAGTCAGTGTGGAAGTAGCTAAAGAACATATGGAGCTGCTTAACACTTTAGTGAGTGCGTATTGTGGGCTAGTGGAAGGTCAGATTGGCAACATTAATCTGACACAAGAAGACTATCAGCAGATTGACAAGGAAGAGATGGATTTGATGGACATCAAGTGGGCCTTTGCGAGTGCTGTGAGGAGGGCAAATGACTTCATGGAAAGAACTGGCAGAACCAGCTTGGAAAGCAAGAAAGACACCAAGTATGGGTTCGACAAGCAAGCTGTAAAGTGCTTTAACTGTGGTGAACGGGGTCATTTCAAAAGGGAATGTACAAGGCCAGCACAACATAGGAACTAGAATCCTTTCAGAAACCAAGGCAACCAGCAAAACCAGAACAGGAACAATGAAAGAACGTTGATACCTGTCAACAACCAAAGTCAAGCAGGACCATCAAATGCCAACCAGGCACTTGTGGTTCAAGTAGATGAAGGTTGTGATTGGTCAATCCAGTTGAGTGGTGACGCTTGTTTTGCTGAAGTTGTCAAGGATTTAATTCACGCCAGTGGTGGAGGATCTTCCGCCAATGGTGGTGAATCTTCTGAGGATGAAGACTCTTCTGGTGACAGTAGAAGTTCAGATGAAGAATCCTCGAGTTCAGGCGATGATCAGGTGGATGACACATCAGTGCGTCAGTCGATGCAGATATTGATGAGCTTTTGGAGGGAGCTGCAGCAGGAACTAATAGAAGATCTATTCTGGTGGATCAAGCTGCTTATTCTTCGTCTTCTCTCCATTCAGCCTTTATGGCTAATGTCGACAGTTTATCAAGTCAGGTATGTGTCGATGAACCCACTGCTGTTGTATGTGATAATTGTGTTAGGATGAGTGTTAATTGTGCCGATTTAGAGGCAAACATGTCTGAGTTGCAAGGCAAACATGATGCTTTACAAGCTAGTTTGTTTGACTTGCAAGACAAACATGTTTCGTTGAATGATAAGTGGAGTGAATTGCAAAGCAAACACGAGGCTTTGCAAGAGAAATATGATGTGACATTCTGTGACAACTCATATTTCGAACTTATCTTGTGTGACATTACGTGTTTATGTGAACTTTAATAATTGAATGAATGCGTGATATGTGATTGTGTATATTTTTACATGAACTGAATATTTATCCGACTACACAACCCACTCGGCCCATGTATGTTTGGCCGACTCGAGACCAAGAGGCAACCCAAAGATGGGTTCCGCCCATCCCCCTAATCGCATAACACATGAGGTGTTGTAAGCATCTCACATTTTTACCAAACATACACAAGTTCACAAACCCTACACACCCTCCTTCTCTCTCTCTTGAAACCGGCGACAACTCCCTTGTTCACCCGAGACCTTTCTTGTTCATCCTCTAATCCGGTTAGTGTCTTATTATCGGCTTGTATTATATGTGATATTGTTATTAATCGGATTACATGATCGGTTAGGGTTTATGCTAGTAACTCGGTTCATATGTTGTATGATATGTTGTATGATATGTGTATGCATGATAACCGGATCGAAGTGTGCTATCCTTGTTATTGTTCTTGTTGTAAATCAGATTGACTGCATGATGGACCGAATCATATGAGCTGTAGTTATTGTTTATGCTTTGGTTATAATTAGGGTTCTTATGAATCAGTTGATAAATGCCCTGTTTGATCGATGGTATGCTAATCGGATGGTTGGAAATTTGTTAATTGATATGAATGTGTTTGAATTCTGAATTGAATGTTGATTGATCTGAATTGTGAAACTGCTAAATCTGTTTGCTAATATTACGGAACTGATTGAGCTGCAAATTATGGAAATCAGGAAATCTGTTACACTTTGTCTCGACACGGATTGCGAGTCGAGAACCCTTAGTCTCGACTCGAGACCACATTACCGGCACAGAACAGCACAAACCGAGACCACGGTTGCGGGTCCGGTTGCGACTCGAGACCGTGTAGTCTCGACTAGACCATGATGACTCGAGATCTCCTTTGTTGCGACTCGAGACTTCGAAACCAGTACACCTTGAGACCGACTAGTCTCGACTCGAGATCGTTAGTCTCGACTCGAGACCGTGAACACTTGCACACTATTGGACTTTCACTGTTACGAGCCCAATTGATTGGGCCGGATACTTGGACTTGTTTACGTGTCTGCTATTGGACTGCTATGAAATACTTGTGCATGCCCTGATTTTTACTTGTGCACATTACGCGTAGAACATACGTGCTATACTTGAATACGAACCTAACTCGTATGGTAACCATGCTAGGACGTGGTTGATCACTATATAGCTTAATCGAACTTTGTGTATCTGCCGAGCAAACCAAGGTGAGTTCACACAGCCAAGGCATGGGGTTCCCGGGTGGGAATGGGATTGGATGACTTATTGTATATACTCGGATGATAGAACCTAACGACAAGATACGGCTAGACTAGTAACACTTATTGAACTGATCTTCGCACACCTGCCAAGGGTTGGCCGCGATATTATGACTGACTTCGCACACCTGCCTTAGGAAGGCCGCGAACTAAATTTACTAATCTTCGCACACCTGCCTGGGGGGCCGCGATACGAATAAACCTAGTCTAGAATACGTGGGAAAAACATCCCCTAATATCTTCGCATACCTGCCTGGGAGGCCGCGATGGAAACTAATACGATACATGACATAACGAACGAACACACTACTACTCACACTATACTATTACTGAACTATTAACTGTGAACTCGCTCAACTAGTTGTTGACTCTCTGCTGCATGCCTTGCAGGACCTTAGGTACTTATGGAGCTTGCACAAGGAGGAGCAGGTCGTTGTGGACAAGGATTCGTGAATGTTTGTTAAACATTTATGACATTTCAAACTATTAACTATATTGGGTTTATTCACATGCTTCCGCTACTTAAACAAAGTTTGGTTTTGAACATCAATCATGTCGTGATGAATTACATTATCTACTTTTATTAAATGCTATGTTCGATATGATTGGTGGCTTGATCCTGGTCAATCACGCTCCCAAGCGGTGATACTCCGCATGTGGATTTTTGGGGGTGTGACAGATTGGTATCAGAGCCATAGGTTATAGAGAACTAGGTTTTAATATGGAAAAACGTTTTATTAAAACCAGACTATAACCAGAACAGTGCTCTTAACGATCCACAACGACGCTTCGCTCCACGTGCAAGACTCAACATCCTAGGTAATATGGTTTATGTTTATTACCTGCTTGCTAGAATTTCATAGAACTTGCTCGTAGTATGCTTAGATACACATGACCCTATTACATGAGAATGCCTATGTGCTTACACTCTTCTGTCATCGCACTTTACGCGAACCTCTCTCTTACCGATGTTATCTTTGCTGTGAAGATCATGTCTGGACGAATTAACATGACTCAAGCCCAGTTGACGGCTCTCATTAACGAACAAGTTGCTACGGCATTTGCAGCCGCACTAGCAGGAGGTATATCCTGTAGTCATAACGCACACTAGGATCTTTAGACCCTACACTCCTAAACCAACTTTTGTGTTTAACCTTGTCCTATTCGTACACAATAGGTCAACACGCACCGCTACCAGTTTGCACTTTCAAGAACTTCATGGACTGTCGTCCAAGTACGTTCAGTGGCACGGAAGGAGCAGTGGGACTACTCCGTTGGTTTGAGAAGCTCGAGTCAGTATTCGAGATGTGTGAATGCCCTGAGGCTCGCAGGGTCAAGTACGCCACTGGCACGTTGGAAGGGATCGCACTAACCTGGTGGAACGCGCAAGTTCAGATTCTAGGATTGGCAGCTGCTAACGCCACCCCTTGGAACGATTTTAAGGAACTCATCAAACGAGAATACTGTACGCGGGATGACATCCACAAGTTGGAAGATGAGTTTTACCATCTGAAAATGACGGGGTCAGAAATTGAAGCCTACATGAAACGGTCGAAAGAACTGGCCATCTTGTGTCCAACCATGGTGGACCCTCCAATCAAGCGTATCGAGTTGTACCTCAAGGGTCTAGCATCAGAAATTCAGAGCCATGTTACATCGGCAAACCTCGACAATATCCAAGACATTCAGCGTCTTGCTCATCGCCTTACGGATCAGGCGATGGAACAGAACAAGCTGCCCAAACGCATCAGTGCTACCACTACTGCTGTCACTATTTCTGCTACTCCCAGTGACAACAAGAGAAAATGGGAGGGGGATTCAAGCAAGGGATCAGTTTCTGTTCAGTCTCAAGCACAGCAGCGCAAGACAAATGACTACCAGAGTCCGAATCAGCAATCATCAGGCAGTCAGGGTGGATATCGGGGAATTCACCCATGGTGTCAGGGGCGGATCTACCTCTTAACAAGGGGTAACTCACGTTGCCCCTTGATACCCCGACGGTAGTGTGAATTTTGGAAAATTTGACGTTTTTTTTTTCCAATTTTGCTACCTCTTTTCTTTGAAACGTTGCTCCTATAAGGATTTTCTAGATCCTCCACTGCATGGTGTAGTAGGTGCAACAAACACCACAGTGGAAGATGTCGCAGGGAACATTGTCAAAGATGCCTCAAGATGGGTCATGAGGCTAAGGATTGTAGAAGCTCACGGCCAGCAAATCAGAACCAGCAACTCCCACCGCCAGCTCCACAGAACCAGCAGCAGCAGCCACAGCGTGGAAACCGGGGATGTTTCCAGTGTGGGGCTGAAGGCCACTTCAAACGTGATTGCCCTCAATTAAACCAGAACCAGAATCGCAACAACAATAACCAGGGCAATGGGAACAACAACAATGGAGGAAACAACAACAACAATGGCAACGAAGCAAGGGGACGTGCTTTCGTACTAGGTCGAGGTGATGCAATGAACGATCCCAATGTGGTGATGGGTAAGTTTCTTCTCGACGATATTTATGTTACTGTCTTATTTGATTCGGGTGCGGATACAAGTTATATATCGTTGAAAGTCAGTAAAATGTTAAAACGTGCACCAACACTCTTAACCACCAAACATATAGTAGAGTTAGCTAATGGTAAGAGTCTAGAAGCCACACATGTAGTCAGGGGTTGTAATATTGTCTTAGCCGGTCAAGCTTTCTCCATCGATCTCATACCCATGGTTTTGGGTAGTTTTGATATTGTCATTGGTATGGATTGGTTATCCCAACACCAGGCAGAAATCTTATGCAAGGAGAAGATAATTCGCATTCCCCGTTCTGGTCAAGAACTTCTCGAAGTCCAAGGCGACAAGAGTGATGCTGTGGTTGGCATCATCTCTTTCATGAAGGCTCAGAAATGTTTACGAAAGGGGCACACTGCCATTTTGGCACTCGTTACTGATGCATCAGCGAGGGAAAAGAGATTAGAGGACATTCCAGTTGTACGCGACTTTCCTCAGGTGTTTCCTGAAGATTTACCTGGTCTACCTCCTCATCGCCAAGTTGAATTCCAGATCGAGCTCGCACCAGGAGCAGCACCCATAGCTCGAGCACCGTATCGTTTAGCTCCAACCGAACTGGAAGAACTGTCAAAGCAGCTACAAGAGCTCTTGAAAAAGGGCTTTATTCGTCCTAGCTCTTCGCCTTGGGGAGCTCCAGTATTATTTGTGAAGAAGAAGGATTGTACTTTCCGTATGTGCATTGACTACCGTGAACTGAACAAGGTGACGGTGAAGAACCGTTATCCCCTTCCACGTATAGATGATTTATTCGACCAGTTGCAAGGGTCGAGTTACTACTCCAAGATTGACTTGAGGTCAGGATACCATCAGCTGAGAGTCCGGGATGAGGACGTCTCCAAAACAGCATTCAGAACTCGCTACGGCCACTACGAGTTCCTAGTCATGCCATTTGGGTTATCAAACGCGCCTGCCGTATTTATGGATCTTATGAACAGGGTGTGCAAACCCTACTTAGACAAGTTTGTAATTGTATTCATCGACGACATTCTGATCTACTCCAAGAGTCAGGAGGAACATGAGCAGCATTTGCGTCTTATCTTGGAACTTCTTCGAAAGGAACAGCTGTACGCCAAGTTCTCGAAATGTGACTTCTGGCTTCGTGAAGTCCATTTTCTAGGCCACGTGGTAAACAAGGATGGGATTCATGTTGATCCATCCAAGGTAGATTCGATCAGGAACTGGCCTGCACCGCGTACACCAACGGAAATACGCCAATTCTTGGGTTTGGCGGGATACTACAGACGGTTCATCAAGGATTTCTCAAAGATTGCTCAGCCGCTTACACTACTGACACAGAAGGGTGTCACCTACCGTTGGGGTAACACTCAGGAAACTGCTTTTCAGCACCTAAAGGATAGACTTTGCAGTGCACCTATTCTCTCATTGCCAGAGGGCACAGACGACTTCGTGGTTTACTGTGATGCATCCATCCAGGGTCCTGGATGTGTGTTAATGCAGCGTGACAAGGTCGTTGCTTACGCTTCGCGCCAACTCAAGGTTCATGAACGGAACTACACGACGCACGATTTAGAGCTGGGAGCTGTTGTTTTTGCGCTTAAGATATGGCGACACTACCTGTACGGTACCAAGTGCACTATCTACACCGATCACAGGAGTCTCGAGCATATCTTCAAGCAGAAGGAATTGAACATGCGTCAACGTCGATGGGTCGAACTTCTGAACGATTACGAATGCGCCATCAAGTACCATCCAGGCAAAGCCAACGTTGTGGCTGACGCCCTCAGTCGAAAAGATACTACACCTAGGCGCGTACGAGCCTTACAGCTCACTATTCAGTCTAATCTTCCTGCACAGATACGAGATGCTCAGGTAGAAGCATTGAAACCAGAAAACGTCAGGGCTGAAGCCTTACGCGGCTCAAGGCAACGGCTAGAACAGAAGGAAGACGGTGCCTATTACGTAACGGGGCGAATTTGGGTCCCACTACATGGCGGTTTACGAGAACTCGTGATGGATGAAGCTCACAAATCTCGCTACTCGGTACATCCAGGGTCGGATAAAATGTACCACGACATCAAGACAACGTATTGGTGGCCTAGCATGAAGGCCCACATTGCCACCTATGTCGGCAAATGCTTGACCTGTGCAAGAGTCAAAGCAGAATATCAGAAACCAGCAGGCTTACTTCAGCAACCAAAGATACCACAGTGGAAATGGGAGGAAATTTCCATGGATTTTGTTACAGGCTTACCCAGATCCCAACGTGGGAATGATACCATATGGGTGATCGTGGATCGACTCACAAAGTCTGCACACTGCTTGGCAATAAAAGAAACGGACAAGTTTTCCACACTTGCAGACATATACTTGAAGGAAGTAGTCTCAAGGCACGGGGTGCCCATCTCTATCATTTCGGATCGCGATGCGCGATTCACATCAGAACTATGGCAAGCAATGCACAAAGCTTTTGGCTCACAGCTAGACATGAGCACAACATACCACCCTCAGACGGATGGACAATCTGAACGCACGATATAAACTCTAGAAGACATGCTTCGGGCATGTGTTATCGATTTCGGCAACGGCTGGGAAAAGCATCTCCCTTTGGTGGAGTTCTCGTACAATAACAGTTACCACACCAGCATCCAAGCCGCTCCATTCGAGGCATTGCACGGGCGTAAATGCCGGTCACATCTCTGTTGGGCAGAGGTGGGGGATAGTCAGATCACGGGTCCAGAACTTATAGTGGACACCACGGAAAAGATTGCACAGATAAGGCAACGTATGGCGGCAGCGCGCGACCGTCAGAAAAGCTACGCGGATAAGTGTAGGAAGCCATTGGAATTTCAGGTCGGGGACCGGGTTTTACTTAAAGTCTCACCCTGGAAGGGTGTGGTTCGTTTTGGGAAACGGGGCAAACTCAATCCGCGGTATGTCAGACCATTCGAAATCATAGGAAGAATAGGCAAAGTAGCCTACAGATTAAACCTACCAGCTGAACTCGATGCAGTTCACAACGTTTTCCATGTGTCGAATCTGAAGAAATGCTTGTCAGATGAGACCCTCGTAATTCCTTTGAACGAGCTCACTATCGACGAACAGTTGCACTTCGTCGAGGAACCTGTAGAAGTCACGGACCGGGATGTTAAGATCCTCAAACACAAGAGAATCCCTCTTGTCCGAGTTCGTTGGAACTCCAAACGTGGCTCAGAGTACACCTGGGAACGCGAAGATCAGATGACAGAAAAGTATCCCCAGTTATTCGAAACCAATGCAACCACTACTGAGGCAGAAGCTACTACTGCGGAATTTCGGGACGAAATTCCAGATCAACGGGGGGAGGATGTGACACCCCAGGAAAACCAGTGAACGATATAACCTACCTAGCTTCCCCAGTGAGTGCGTACCAAATTTCGGGACGAAATTTCTTTTAAGTTGGGGATAATGTGACAACTCGTATTTCGAACTTATCTTGTGTTACATTACGTGTTTATGTGAACTTTAATAATTGAATGAATGCGTGATATGTGATTGTGTATATTTTTACACGAACCGAATATTTATCCGACTACACAACCCACTCGGCCCATGTATGTTTGGCCGACTCGAGACCAAGAGGCAACCCAAAGATGGGTTTGGCCCATCCCCCTAATCGCATAACACATGAGGTGTTGTAAACATCTCACATTTTTACCAAACATACACAAGTTCACAAACCCTACACACCCTCCTTCTCTCTCTCTTGAAACCGGCGACAACTCCCTTGTTCACCCGAGACCTTTCTTGTTCATCCTCTAATCCGGTTAGTGTCTTATTATCGGCTTGTATTATATGTGATATTGTTATTAATCGGATTACATGATCGGTTAGGGTTTATGCTAGTAACTCGGTTCATATGTTGTATGATATGTTGTATGATATGCGTATGCATGATAACCGCATCGAAGTTTGCTATCCTTGTTATTGTTCTTGTTGTAAATCGGATTGACTGCATGATGGACCGAATCATATGAGCTGTAGTTATTGTTAATGCTTTGGTTATGATTAGGGTTCTTATGAATCAGTTGATAAATGCCCTGTTTGATCGATGGTATGCTAATCGGATGGTTGGAAATTTGTTAATTGATATGAATGTGTTTGAATTCTGAATTGAATGTTGATTGATCTGAATTGTGAAACTGCTAAATCTGTTTGCTAATATTACGGAACTGATTGAGCTGCAAATTATGGAAATCAGGAAATCTGTTACACTTTGTCTCGACACGGATTGCGAGTCGAGAACCCTTAGTCTCGACTCGAGACCACATTACCGGCACAGAACAGCACAAACCGAGACCACGGTTGCGGGTCCGGTTGCGACTCGAGACCGTGTAGTCTCGACTAGACCATGATGACTCGAGATCTCCTTTGTTGCGACTCGAGACTTCGAAACCAGTACACCTCGAGACCGACTAGTCTCGACTTGAGATCGTTAGTCTCGACTCGAGACCGTGAACACTTGCACACTATTGGACTTTCACTGTTACGAGCCCAATTGATTGGGCCGGATACTTGGACTTGTTTACGTGTCTGCTGTTGGACTGCTATGAAATACTTGTGCATGCCATGATTTTTACTTGTGCACATTACGTGTAGAACATACGTGCTATACTTGAATACGAACCTAACTCGTATGGTAACCATGCTAGGACGTGGTTGATCACTATATAGCTTAATCGAACTTTGTGTATCTGCCGAGCAAACCAAGGTGAGTTCACACAGCCAAGGCATGGGGTTCCCGGGTGGGAATGGGATTGAATGACTTATTGTATATACTCGGATGATAGAACCTAACGACAAGATACGGCTAGACTAGTAACACTTATTGAACTGATCTTCGCACACCTGCCAAGGGTTGGCCGCGATATTATGACTGACTTCGCACACCTGCCTTAGGAAGGCCGCGAACTAAATTTATTAATCTTCGCACACCTGCCTGGGGGGGCCGCGATACGAATAAACCTAGTCTAGAATACGTGGGAAAAACATCCCCTGATATCTTCGCATACCTGCCTGGGAGGCCTTGATGGAAACTAATACGATACATGACATAACGAACGAACACACTACTACTCACACTATACTATTACTCAACTATTAACTGTGAACTCGCTCAACTAGTTGTTGACTCTCTGCTGCATGCCTTGCAGGACCTTAGGTACTTATGGAGCTTGCACAAGGAGGAGCAGGTCGTTGTGGACAAGGATTCGTGAATGTTTGTTAAACATTTATGACATTTCAAACTATTAACTATATTGGGTTTATTCACATGCTTCCGCTACTTAAACAAAGTTTGGTTTTGAACATCAATCATGTCGTGATGAATTACATTATCTACTTTTATTAAATGCTATGTTCGATATGATTGGTGGCTTGATCCTGGTCAGTCACGCTCCCAAGCGGTGATACTCCGCATGTGGATTTTTGGGGGTGTGACACATTCATCCACAATAAGAAATTGACCGTGGATCTTTCAAAGTGCACTGAAGCAAACATGTTTTATGAAAACCATGAAAAGGAGTTTAAATCGGTAATTGAGAAATTAAAGAAAGATAAAACCGAATTAACTAAAATGGTTTCCAGAAAGCAAACTGACATTAATTTGTATATAACTCGCCTTGAGATTATGCAAAAGGAAATGGCTTGTGTTAAAACCGAAAGTGAGGCGATCCAGCTCAAGCTAGACAGTTATTTGAGCTCTAGCTATGTGTTGGATCACATCATTGACATTCAGAAAGAGAAACGGGATGTCACATGCATAGGTTACAAGAAATGTCCACCACCTGTGAGACACAATTATGATGCCATGCCTGACGAGGAGGATATAACTTTCTTTGAACCATCTGTTCCTCTAGATGTTAAGGAATTTGCAACAGGACTCGGATATAAGAAAGAAGTATCATCAGATTCAGATGTATCAGCAGATACATGTGTGTCTTCTGCTGAACTGAATCAGGATCCTCTAGTTATCATTGAGGATGCTGATTCTTCTGATGATGAATCTGATGATACTGTACCAGCAAAGTCTAATGCGGAAATCAAAGAAGAGGACATACCTCTTGAGAATCATATTCTATGTGATCCTCCTGCAAAACCCGCTAAGACTGTTGCAATCGAGTCCTCGTCTGCAAACGAGTCGGAGAGTGTAAATTTGCTATACACTCTTGTTGGTGATGATAAAATTTACACAGACAAAGATTTTCCTATTAAGAATGTTAATCAATCTTTAATCAGTAAAGTCTTTGAAAACTCGACAAGTAAGTTTTTGGGAAAGACAGGATCACATGTTACAGTTACACAGTGTCCTCCTATTCCAAAGGCCGAAGTTCGAAAACAATATGGCAATCAGAAATTACCAACAGAGAAAAAGCAGCCAATTCATTCCAAACCAAAGAGAAAAACACCGACTCAGGGTCAGAAGAAACAGACCCAAAAGAAGAACAAGCAGGTGGACTTTGTGAAATCTAAGGGAACAGACAAAATCGAAACATTTGAAAACAAATCTAACTTAGATTTTGTTAAACAAGCAACAGTTTTGAAAAGAAATGAACCAAACAGTTCAAAACCTAGTACCTCGGGAGCACAAAGTTCATCATCGACAAGACGATCACATGATACTTCGGGGTTTGTTGAACGAAGATCATGTTTTGAATGTGGTACAGTTGGACATGTAATTCGAAATTGTCCATATCTTCATAAACAAAAAGGCAAAGTTGATGATCCCCGTGACAAAACTGATTGTAAGCGATCTGTTTCTGTAAAACAAGATCCCCGCCTTGTAAAAGTAAGGGAAAAGAAACAGAAATGCCAACAGGTCAAGAAAATTGAAAAGGCAATTAAAACCGATGTGGTTAGCAAAACCTCTGTTTCTGTCAAACCAGAAAATTCAAAAACTTCAGACAACCATGAAGTTAAGATTTTAAAGAATGACACTGGTAAAACAAAACAGACCTGGAAGCCAAAAACGGTTAAAGAATCAGGGGGATCATCACAATTTACAAATCATCAAAGATAGAAGTTATTGTTGTTGATGAAAATGGAAGACCCAAGACCACAATGGCTTGGGTCCCCATCTCCAACTAATCATGTGAGTTCATATGCATGGTGTTCCAGGAGGAACTATCAGTAGTCATTGGATTGTTGATAGTGGGGCATCCAGGCACATGACAGGCGACATGAAGCTTCTCTACGACGTCAAATCTATTAGAGGAGGTTATGTTGCTTTTGCTGGAGATAAGGGCGGATATATTACGGGTGAAGGAATGATATCCAACGGGATTGTCAGCTTTGATAAGATGAACTTCGTGCAACAACTTGATCACAATCTTCTCAGGGTTTCACAAATCTGTGATAAGCAGTTCTCAGTACACTTTGATGCTAATGGATGTTATGTGCTGAAACCCGGCTTCAAAATTCCTAAAGAATGGATTCTCTTATCCGCTCCAAGGATAAATGATTTGTATGTCCTTGATATGAGCCAAGCTATCACTACGTCTGCACAAACAACATGTTTCGTTTCCAAAGCCACAGAAAAAGACTCAATCTCTTGGCACAGACGAATGGGTCACATTCACTTACGCAAAATGAATCATTTGGTGTCAAATGAATTGGTGAATGGTGTTCCTCTTAAAAATTTCCATCTACAAGACGTCTGTGTTTCGTGCCAGAAAGGAAAACAAACGAAGAAACGACATCCTACAAAGAAAATCAACACGGTGGCCGTTCTGCTCGAACGTTTACACATGGATTTGTTCGGTCCTGTCAAGCACAAAAGCCTTCAGAACGATCAATATTGCCTCGTGATAACTGATGATTATTCAAGATTTTCTTGGGTGGCGTTCATGGCACACAAGAGTGAAACCTTTGGTATTATCAAAAACTTAATCATTCAGATTGAGAATTTGTATAAGTTGTAGGTTAGGCGGATACGCAGCGACAATGGTACTGAATTTAAAAATCATGCCATGGCGGAGTTTTGCACTTCAAAAGGTATTCTTCACGTGTTTAGTGCAGCTTATACTCCTCAACAGAATGGCGTCGCTGAACGTAAGAATCGCACATTGATCGAGACTGCTAGGACTATGTTGGTAGAGTCGCAGTTGCCCATTCCATTCTGGAGTGAAGCTGTGGCCTCTGCATGTTACACATTGAACCGAGTCCTTACAGTCAAAAGGCACAACAAGACCTGTTATGAGCTTCTTCACAAACGGAAACCAGAATTGTCGTATCTTGAACCGTTTGGAGCTCCATGCACAATTATCGATCCTAATGGTAAGTTTGGGGCAAAAGCAATTGAGGGATACTTTCTTGGGTATGCCACCCCGAACTTAAGAGTCTGGAATCTAGAGACAAAAAGGGTCGAGGAATGGTCTGAGGTCAGAGTACAAAGGCACACATTGCCAGTCAAATGTCCTGGTCAGCCATGGATGTTTGAGTACGATGACTTTTTCAACTCGATCAATGTTGAAGCAGTTGAAGAAAATGCTGCGGCAAGGATGTTTTTTGAGAGTGACAATGCAACAGTTTCACCGGTGGTTCGTCCAATTCTTATTAATCAAGAGCCATCTTCAGTGAACAATAATGCTCTCGACAATGAGGATTTTCACGATGCAACCGAATTGAACGAATCTTCAGAGGATGATGAATTTCTCGATGCAGATCAAGAAGCTCCAACAACAACAGTTCATGGTACTTCAGAGGGTACTCCTCCAGTGGATGCCCCTAGAACAGCTGAAGCTACTGCATCATCCTCTTTGTCAATTCCGGGCATTGAATTGGTTGTTGATCTCAATCTCAACAATATGGGTACAAATATTCCAGTTCAAGATAATCCTGAAACAAGGATTCATAATACCCATCCTCAACAAAACATCATCGGAAATGTGCAAAGTGGCATTCAAACAAGAAACATGTTGCGGAACAACAACAATGCAGGCTTGTATGCAGCGATTCGAGAATCTGGTCAACAAAATGATTGGTCTTTCGCGTGTTATGTCTCACAGGAAGAACCAAGAACTTGGAAAGAAGCTATGAAAGATAACTCTTGGGTTGAAGCAATGCAGGAAGAACTGCAACAATTCCAGAAGCTTGGTGTCTGGAAGCTCATAGAGAAACCTGCTGGTTACAAGAAGATTGGTACCCGTTGGGTTTTCAAATGCAAAAAGGATGACCGTGGAGTTGTTATCCGAAACAAAGCAAGATTAGTCGTTCAAGGTTTTCGTCAGATTGAAGGGATCGACTACAACGAAGTCTATGCACCTGTTGCACGTCTGGAAGCAATTCGGATCTTTCTGGCTTATGCCTCATTCAAAGGATTCAAGGTTTACCAGATGGATGTCAAAAGTGCTTTCTTACATGGTGTGGTTGAAGAAGAGGTGTACGTCGAACAGCCTCCAGGTTTCGAAGATCCTATCCATCCCGATCGGGTTTGGTTGCTCAACAAAGCTCTCTATGGTCTTCATCAAGCACCACGGGCTTGGTACGCAACCTTATCAAATTATCTACTGGAGAATGGTTTTCACAGAGGTCTAATCGACTATACTCTCTTCATCAAAGAACAAGATGGAGATCTTCTACTGGTACAGGTATACGTTGATGATATTATTTTTGGTTCTACTAATGATGTTTTGTGTAGGAATTTCGAGCGCATTATGCAGGATAAATTCGAGATGAGTGCTATGGGGGAAATGACTTTCTTTTTGGGCCTACAAGTGCAACAAACTGAGTCTGGGATATTCATCCATCAGACTAAATATGTTGGTGACATCTTGAGCCGGTTCCAGATGTCTGATGCAACGCCCATTGGTACCCGATTGCCATAAAATCACGGAATTACTCCAGACTTGAAGGGTGAAGCTGTCAGCCCCTCTACTACCGCGCAATGATCGGATCTCTTATGTACCTCACAGCATCAAGACCAGATATAATGTACCCAACGTGCCTGCTTGCCAGATATCAAGTCAACCCGAAGGCATCACATCTTGCAGCTGTAAAAAGGATTTTTCGTTATTTGAAGGGTTACCCTGACACCGGTCTATGGTACCCTAGGGATAATAACTTTGACTTGATCGCTTTCAGTGATTCTGATTTTGGCGGATGCAAAATCGACGGCAAATCCACAACGGCTGGATGTCAGTTTTTAGGAAATCGCCTAGTCACTTGGCAGTGCAAGAAGCAGACGTGCGTCGCTACATCAACATGCGAAGCTGAATACATTGCTGCCTCAAGTTGTTGCTCCCAAGTCCTTTGGATTCAACAACAATAGCGCGACTACGGTTTTGAATTCCTAACTACTCCTATTTACGTTGATAATTCTGCTGCTTTACAGATCACTAGAAATCATGTGCATCATTCAAAGACCAAACACATCGAAATCAAATATCACTTCATACGTGATTGCTTTGATAAAAGGCTAATCGATGTTGTTAAGGTCCACACCGATGACCAACGTGCCAACCTTTTTACCAAAGCATTTGACAAATCAAGATTTGACTTTTTATTATTGGTAAACGGCATTAAGGTCAAGCTAGAGTAAAACCAACATCGGAAAATCATTTTTGTAAATATCTTTGTGTTTTAAATCTATCTTAGTTTGTTGATTTTAGGGGGAGTAAATCCAAATTTGAAAATCCAAAAACATCGAAAAATTTCAAAAACACAAAAACAATAGAAAAACAAAAATGAGTTTCCTGGCGAGCAAAAGAGAAAATGATAGTACATCAGTGGTCTATCCAAACCTCTTTAAACCTTAAATGAAAAACGATAAGCAGCTCTATATAAGATGTATCGGTAGGCTCACAACCATTTTAAAGTGTGCAGGGTGATATAAACTTAAATCGACTGAAGACCAGGTGGGAACCATTCATTGGCATATGGTCTTAGTACCGAAATTTCGTTTGATAGATTGCCGAGGTTCTGAGATATTCGGTCTTTATGCTGCTTATCATCTGGGTATCATGGTTATATCTTTTACTGAAAAATAACGGGGACGCAAGTCTAGATCTTCCATGATACTATACATACGTGTACATACTGCATACGACCTCAATAAGTGATAAACAATAACATGTCCAAACAAATAAGTGATAAAATATCACATTTATCCGGGAGTCAAGTTCGTCTCTCTGCTGTACGAAAGTACTGACCTGTTCACGGACTTGCTCCTGTGCCCTCATGCATATGAAATCAAGTTCCTCATCAATAAGTGATTCTATCACATAGGGCTTGTTTTCAAAATCAAAATAAGTGAGAATCTCACATCATATACGGTCAAACAGATGATAATCGGTATACTCACCGGTAAGATGAACTCTCGTGCATACCTTGATACGGGAATGTGTCGTGATGTGGATGAACACCGGTCGGTAAGTATAAATCATACCTTAACGTATCCCCTCGCCATGATTACATCTGATAAGTTGAGCTTAAGTGGACAACAATACTGATAATTGTTATAGGATGCTTATCTTAATGTTAACTAATTGAACAACAAGAGCGTTTTGGCGTGACCGTACACTGATATGATTCTCTTACCCTCGAAACTCGCAAAAAGAATGTCTGTAAATATTTATTTACTGCTTTCTGTCTATACATTTGAAATATTCAAAAATACCAAAAAGATTTTAGGTGTGTTTTAATATAAACTTTATAAAAGACAAAAAGATTTTATCTCTATCTTATTTTCGATCGTACGATGTTGGAGCTCAAGTCTTCGTTACCTGAAACCTAAACGAAAACCGAATTGACTAAATCTTCATAAACGGTCGAAATTTGCAATTTTTGAAAGTTAAGAACTAAAATTGATAAATTTGTTAAACTTTCAAGCTGTCGGACGGTGTTTGATTGTGACATGGTCATTCGTGTGTCATTTGTTTATACTAACTATATTCCAAGCAGTTGTTCTCATTACGCGTTTAGATTTCTTGCATGTGCAGATTCTAAAGGCAAGGAGAACATGGTCGATGACAAGCTTCGGAATGAAGACACGACGTGAAGGCACTCAAATGATGAAGATGATCGAGTTACCGCTGACCATCATCAACACCACAAGGATCTCAAGCACTAATGATCAAGTCATTCACGAGCATAACTCAAAGGGGAGCTTATGTTAAGGGGGAGTTTGTCAACACACTTCCTACATGAAACGGGGAGTTTGTTGATACACTTTCTGCTTTCAAGACGTGAAGACATTGAAGATCCTCCGACATAGAAGACATGAAAGGCGAATCTCGCGAGTAGCGTCCAAAGGGGAGTTTGTTGATACATGGTTTGTGGACGCGACTCGACGCGACGCAACTTGGCTCAAGACACGACAATCCTTCGTCGTGTGCTTCAAAGACTTCAAGTGGGTCAAGACATGAAGAGACTAGACATAGTTCCTTGGGCTGAAAGCTGAACGGCGAAACAAGAGCATCTTTGGGCTAACAAGTTGGCGAAACAAAAGCTTGGGCCTCATCAGTTGGGCCAAAGCCCAATCTCGGCGAAACATGACTGGAAGTCGACGAAACAGAATGTTTCGTCGACATGATCTCCCTTTCGTCGCCCCTTTTTAGTTTCGTCGTGCATTTCGTCGTTGGTGATTGTGATTCGCCAAACAGTTCCGTTTCGTGGTGCTGTGACTATAAATAGTCAGTCAGTCTCTGGATAAGATTAAGGTTGAACACAGAGAGCAAAAACACACACACACGAGAGAACTTAGAGAGTTTATAGAATATATCTGTAAACATTGAGCTTGTAACTGATCTTTTCATACGTATTAATACAGAGGTGTTAATCGGTGAATATTGTGTGTTGTTTATTTGCGTGTTCTATCTCGGTTTGCTTTCCCGGTTGGATTCCGCACAACCGGGTTGGTTTGTACACAAGGATTAGGCGACTAGATCCTCCTAGCCGGACCTACAATAGGGTAAGTGATCTTGCCAAAACGATGGTGAAAACAAGCATACACATTGATTATCCATTGGTTTATCGTTTAATAAAGTTATCACTAGTTTTACCGGTTGCAACGGCTAGTGTGGAAAGAAGATTTTCTTCAATGAAGCATGTGAAGACGGAATTGTGTAATAGGGTGGGTGATGGATATATGAACGATGATTGCATTTGTTACATCGAAAAGGAGTTCTTTCAACAAGTTTCGGTCGAAGATGTAATGCAACGTTTTCAAAAGATGAAAACTCGAAGGGAACAATTATAGGTATGTTTTTTTTTAATTTGTAAGAACCTTCGTATTTGTATTACGTGTTTTTTTATTTCTAATGACCATGTTTTTTATTGTTGTATCGTATTTTTATTATTTTTATTATGTGATTAATTTGACCCGACCCGAACTGCCAGACCTACCCGAATTTTTTACATCCGGTCCTTTCATATTAGAGTGTCTAAAAAATTGAACTCATTGAAAAAAATTCCGGATCCGCCACTGCATTTTGTGTTTAAGGTCTAAGTTGCAAGTCGTTTCCCGGTCTCAACTTGCGTGGAAAATGTTAGACTAAGAGTCTTACAGTTATTATAAACGTTAGTCCAAGAGACTTATATTTATTATTCTAGAGGAGTCTAAAATTTAACTTCTAGCCCCCTATAATGGGCTGCTTTGTATCCTCTTTTTATCAATAACAGAATACAGAACAGTTACAGAACTATACGGTTCTTAAACCTTTACCCTAAAAAGTGGAAGCACAATGCTAAAAAGTGGAAAACTAGGTTAGCTGATTAATGAATAACACTTAGGTTATCACTGTAGAACGTAGGTGTGATATTTGACTTTACAAGCCACTGAACATCAATGGTGGCAGTTATGCTTCAGTTGATGATGGAGTAGATGTTGGAGATAAACGATCTATTCTTGAATGAGAAAAGTTGCGGGAGAAACAAGAATAAACAGATTTAACAATTTCGTGTATTAGATTTCAGCACACTTGTTTAGATTACATTACATACATATATAGTATTAGATATGTAAACTTAATTATGTTGGTGTTTATATATTAAATCTGCGCAATAGCGACGACAAAAGTCGCCGCTAATGCCCTCAAAAGTCGTCGCTAAAGGTTTTAGCGGCGACATGTCGCCGCTAATGAGTCGCCGCTATTGCTCCGTCGCTAAAAGGCTGTATGTCGCCGCTAAAGATCTTTATCGCTGCTAAAGGTAGTACACTATTAGCGGCAACATTGCATGTTCTAGCAACGACAATTGTCGTCGCTAAAAGTCAAAACCTGGGAAAAAAATTTTACCAGCAATTCTCAGTTTTACCGAATACAATAACTTGCTATTCTTTCCGTTTTCAGCAGTCAAACTATCAATCCATCACAAAGTCTCAGCCTAAAATCCCTCTAGTTAATATTACTCATTCAAATGTAATTATTATGTAACTCCTATTGTTGTAAATGTGGAAGATTTCTCTCCACATATTTCTCTCATTCTTGTATATTTATGTACCTCTCATTGTTATTGTAAAATCATAGAAGAAATTGATTCGGCATTGATTATATGGTATCAGCCATACCGTAAATCGATCCTTCCTTCTCCTTTTTTTTTCACCGGAAACCTTTCTTCTGTCTCTGTTCTTTTTTTTTCCAGTTCTATTTCTTCCCTTGTTCTGATTCTTTTTAGTCCCCATTCCGATCCCTGTTCGTTCACCACACCATGTCCACCACCAACGATCTCAGTGCCATTCCCCTTCACTCCTTCAGCTACTTCATAAACATCAAACTGAATTCCAATAACTACCTACCGTGGGAGAAGCAAGTTACTCTGGTGCTCGCTTGTCTCAATCTCCTAAACCACATCGACGGTTCTAACCCACCACCCTCCCAAACCATCACCACAAATGACCAAACAACACCAAAGCCGGCCTACACACCCTGGAAATCAGCCGACCAAAAGGTCCTCTTGCTGCTCAATTTGACCCTTTCTGAAGAAGTCATGGCCGAAACTATCGGTCACACCACGACTCTTCAAGTTTGGAAGGCACTTGCTGACGCCTACAGTAATTCTTCAATTGAACGTGTTCACAACCTTCAAGACTCTCTTCGCAACATTCAAAAAGGCACTTCTTCCGTTTTTGAATTTGGTCGCAAGTTCAAGGCGTTAACCGACCAACTCGCCGCTATCGGACAACTTTCTTTGTGGGCTCGGTGTAACCATCAAAAACTTCTCAACATCCCAAAGAACTATCCCCCTGCCCTGACATTTCGGGATCTTCTCGCAAATGCTGAAAATGAAGAGATGTTTATTCAAAAAATTCATGGTTCCTCAACACCCCAAGCCGCATTTTATGCTAATCAACCCAAACCTTTTACCAATCGGCCTACCACGTCACGGGGTCGAGGTCGTAACACAACTTCAAACCGTGGTCGTGGTACCACACACACCAAACGAACACCCCATTGCCAACTGTGTCGCCATGATGGTCACTATGCGACCACTTGCCCACAACTCGCCTCTTATGCCAAAAAGGCGACATCTCTTGATGCCAATCTAGCCGAAGTTTTCCTTGCCCAATGCAATGTTGCTAACGATACTCCGGATTAGACTGCAGACTCAGGTGCTACCACTCACATGCTTCCTACAACCGTTGGTTTAATTAATTCTAAACCTCAAAACGGTAACACACGAGTTACTTTTGGGAACGGGGAATCTTTACAGTTACCCATATTGGTAACACTCATATTCAAAACAATCTTCCTTTACAAAATGTTTTAATCGTGCCTAACCTCACAAAAAAATCTACTGTCCATTAGTAGATTAACTAATGATTCTCCCGTTGATGTATTGTTTTCTAACAATTATTTTCAAGTTCTAGCTAAAGGCACGTGTGAAAATGGCTTTTATGTTCTCACTCAAAGTCACAAGTCTCTTGTTGCCGCTCTTTCCGCTTCGCATCTTCGTGCTTCTTTCAATAAGTGGCATAGTCGTCTTGGACATGTCTCCTTTGACACTATTTCAACTTTAAATAAAAGCGGTCATGTTTTTGTTACATCTTTGTTACCTAAACCGGGATTATGTAATTGTGTGAAATGGCAAAAGCTAAACATTTACCTTTTCTTGAAAACCACAAACGTGCAAACCATGTTTTGGACCTCATTCATTGTGATCTTTGGGAACCCGCACAGGTCACATCCACCGATGGATACCGGTATTATGTCATTTTCATAGATGATTATTCACGCTTTACTTGGTTTTATCATTTAAAAGCAAAATCGGAATTTCCTAACATTCTTAAAACTTTCTTAGCTTTTGTTCAAAATCAATTTTCTTCAAATGTTAAGGTTTTTCAAAGCGATGGAGGAACCGAATTCACAAACCACCAAGTACAAATGTGTTTTCAACAAAATGGCATTCATCATCGAGTTTCATGCCCTCACACTCCGGAACAAAACGGAAGGGCGGAACGAAAACATCGTCACATCACTGAAACCGGGTTGGCCATAATGTTTAATGCCCACGCACCACCAATTTTTTGGTTTGATGCTTTTACAATGGACACATAAATAATCAATAGACTTCCAACAAAGCTGTTAAACAATCTCTCACCTTTTGAAATATTGTTTAAACAACCTCCCACATACTCCAATCTTCGTATTTTTGGAAGTCGAGTTTATCCATACCTAGAGACTATGTCAAAAACATACTTCTTCCTCGAAGTACTCCATGTGTTTTCATTGGCTATAGTCCTCGCTACAAAGGGTTTAGATGTCTAGATCTAACCACGGGTCGTATCTATACTACTCGACACGCAAAATTTGACGAAGACATTTTACCTTTCCAAACACCCTCTACATCTACAAATATCTCCTCTCTACCTATTACAAACTTTGAAGACCAATTACCCACACCCACTACACCCTCCCATTCTCACCCATCCACAACCCAAACTAACAACCCCATAAAACCCAACAACCCTCTATTACCCATACCTTTACTTCATCTAACTCCAAACCCATCCGACAACCAAACAAACCCACTGACCCCTCCATCCACAAACCAACCACCTTCATCCACACAATCCTCATCCGCTCCATCCACCCGAACACTTAACTCACCTTCGGCCCAACAATCAACATCCACCCAAACATCACCTTCACCCCCTACCTCAACATCAAACCAAATCTCCACTTCGGCCCAAACATATCCCTCAGCCCAAACATCTCCCTCGGCCGATACATTACCTTCGGCCCAAACCGAAACCCAATCATCATCCTCTTCTCAATCCGAAACCCAACCCACAAACACACATTCCATGCAAACTCGGTCCAAAAATGGTATTTTTAAACCCAAGCATTTTGTAAATCTTGCTAATCATTCTCATTATGTTCTTTTCTCTAGCCATGTTCCCAAAGGAATCAAAACCGCTCTCAAAGACCCTAAATGGGTCAAAGCCATGCACAACGAACTTGATTCCTTACATGGTAACCACACTTGGACACTCGTTCCACGTCCAACCAACACCAATATCATTGGTTCCAAATGGATTTATCGAATCAAATATAAATTTGATGGTTCCAACGATCGCTACAAAGCGAGACTTGTAGCCCAAGGATTCTCTCAAATACCGGGTCTCGATTTCTCACACACATTTAGTCCGGTTGTAAAATCATCCACCATTCGAGTTGTTCTAAGTCTCATGACCATTAATCAATGGAAATTAAGACAACTTGATGTTAATAATGCTTTCTTAAATGGCCATCTCGATGAAACCGTTTTCATAGAACAACCTCCGGGTTTTGAAGAGCCCAAACAACCAACTCATGTGTGCAAACTAAATCGTGCATTATACGGTCTAAAGCAAGCACCACGAGCTTCGTTTCAACGTCTAAGCACCTTTCTCATTGTTCTTGGTTTCCAAAATAGTAGAGCCGATCCATCATTGTTTATTTACAATCATCACGGGGTTTTAATTTATCTTCATGTCTATGCAGACGACATCGTTGTGACAGGAAACAACGAAAAATTCATTAATATGCTTACATCTCGTCTACACAAGGAGTTCAAAATAAAGGATCTCGGCCTACTAAATTTTTTCCTCGGCTTGGAAGTTACTCATACTTCTTCTGGTCTCTTTCTAAACCAATCCAAACATGCTTACGACATTTTATCACGTGCGGGTCTTCTTGACTCAAAATCCGTTTCCACTCCTCTAACATCAAAAGATGCTTTCACCACCCAAGGGCAACCATTTCATGATCCTACCCTCTACCGATCTCTCGTAGGCGCACTCCAATATCTCACAATCACTCGTCTCGACCTCTCATACGCCGTTAATCAAGCTAGTCAATTTCTTCAACAACCCACCACTACTCACTTTCAATTAGTGAAAAGAATTCCTCGATATGTCAAAGGAACATTATCTCAAGGTTTAACTTTTGATCGACCACCTAACACTGTTTTGCTAGGTTTTTCTGATGCAGATTGGGCACGATGTCTAGACACTAGAAGATCCACCTATGGCTACTGCATTTACTTGGGAGGAAACTTAGTCTCTTGGAGTGCAAAGAAACAACCCACCGTTTCTCACTCAAGTTGTGAATCCGAATACAGGGCTATGGCTAACACCGCTGCAGAAATAATTTGGTTGACAAATTTACTAAGTGAGCTTCATGCCTTGCCTCAAACTCGCTCAACCTTATTATGCGATAATAAGAGTGCTTTGTTCCTAAGCCAAAATCCAATCTCACACAAACGAGCAAAACACATTAATATCGATTATCACTTTGTTCATGAATTGGTTACTTCTGGTCAACTCGACACTAAATTCATCTCCACCGATCAACAAGTTGCGGATATTTTCACAAAAAGTCTCCCACAACCATTGTTCGACAAGTTTCGTTCAATGCTTCGTGTCGGACCACCTCCATCCTTGCATTGACGGGGGGTATCAATCCATCACAAAGTCTCAGCTTAAAATCCCTCTAGTCAATATTACTCATTCAAATGTAATTATTATGTAACTCCTATTGTTGTAAATGTGGAAGATTTCTCTCCACATATTTCTCTCATTCTTGTATATTTATGTACCTCTCATTGTTATTGTAAAATCATAGAAGAAATTGATTCAGCATTGATTATACAAACAATACTTCAAACATAAAACACCAAGTTGTAAACATAAGACACCAAATTTTAAACATAAAACTATAACAAAAGTATTTTGTTTGGTTAAGTTAAAGTTTTGAAACCCTTAAATTCTAAGCAAATACATCATTAATCTACCTTGTCCGTGTCATTTTCGTTGCTTTTTTTATCCCTTCTTCTTATCCACAGCTCGGTAGAGTCGTTCCATGAATCCCGGGTCTTCAAACGAATCGTCAAAATAATCCTACAAAATAAAACATATATTATTAGTTGACCCATTTGAACACTTTTAACTGAGATACAAACCCAAGTTTTCTTATTAACTTACCAATGTCACGATCTAAGACTTTAAGTTAAAACTCACTGATGTCGCCAGATTAACTTTTCGAAAAACCGACACGCTGGAAAGAAAAGAGGGAAACTATACCCATTGAAAAAACTTAAAACTTGATTCTATATCATTACATACATTTGATAATCTTAGTGTGTGTTAAGTCAGTATCCATTTTTTCCTCCTCATTTATCCTTTCCACAAGTCCCTGAAATAGTGGAAAAAAACAAGACTAGGATTGGGGTTTGTTATTTTGAGATAAACAAATGTATTTTTGTTATTCAAGACCTCAACAATTAGTATCACACTTGAAGAATTGTTTACACCCCTACTTGCAGACTAATGTATAGCAGAAAGCACTAACAAAAATGACTTACGAAAAGCTAATAGTATTCTGCTTCCCACGAAAGCTCTAAACACTCTACATCAGACAAGTTGGGAGCCACGCCGTCCCTCAACCAATATAAAACACGCCGAAAGTGCGTCCCATCCATGTCAACAAACATGTATACCCCTACAAAAATACAAAATGGTAAAAAACATGTTCCTTTAGTGCAGAAGGAAGTCTTTAGTATGATCCCATCATTACTCATCAAAACAAACAAGAACATAAGCTAGTCAACAATAGAAGAATGAAATGCACCTGATCTTTGCAAACAAACATGTTGTATACCAGATTTGACTGCATACTCACCGTATCAGAGTCCTTGTGAACGGTGTGGCGACCGCTGAACCCAAACTCAAACCCGACTTATATAGTTAGCATATCAACAGTTGTGCAAAATATGCTTCCACCTGTTTCAACAACTATGCTAAATTAAAAAAAAATGAAATCATCAAATCCATGTAGACATATCGCGGTACTGTCGATTGTGTCTGGTTAGCAGGTTGGATAGTTGGACCCAAACTCAAACCCGACTTATGTAGTTGACCCATCATAAACTTTCTTCGGTTTCCACACGCTCGAAAAGAAAGAAACAAACAAAATCAGAGGTCCGGCTTACCTTGATCACTCAGTAGAAAGATATTAACTCAACTACTGCCACAACTCTATTTATGTAGCAATACCTATAAAGACGAATGAGTTGGCATGTAGAACTAACAGGTGCATCATGCCCTTCAAGTAGAATAAGTTGGCGCCTGTTTTAGCATCCCAAACCTGTACATATCGAAGACATTAAAGGCACACGTCATGGTTTTATACATTTAATATTGTGCCAATGGTAAACTTGTTGTGGTAAATAACCTTATCAATTTTGTCTTCGCCACAAATCATTACAAAGCCAATGAAATCAATCAACCTAATGAAAATCCACTTAAAATCACATACCTTGGCATCGAGTTTAGATGCATCAGGTTTAGGGATAACATTCTGTTGAAGCAAAACTTAATTCAACGATGGCGTTGTTGCAAATCAATTTAAACAAACATCAAACAAAAAAAGCGATTGAACTGGAATACTCATATTAGTGATTTAAATAGGCCTTACCAACACTTTTTTCAATTATTTTGTGTTATAAAATCCTTATAAAACAGAATTAACAACGAAAGATGGATATCATTTTTATAGTTTTCAAATCTTCTTCCTCATTAACCTACTCCCTACAGCAAGGTAAACATTAGGACATATGTACAGGCATCAACAGATAAAAAAATAATATGCAATAAAACCAATACCTTTTAATCTTTTCGGTATCTACATCTACAACTTTAAAAGGATCATCGTCTGGGTTTGAACTTCTATTGATGAAATAGAAACCCTAGAATACGAAACGGCGTGAAATTGAGCAAAAATTATAAGTGAAAATTATAACCTGTTGGGGGCGAAACCGGTATCTTTCCACAAAAAATAGGAAGATGAAACTAACCTGGTGCAGCGTAGGCTGTGGAGCGGCGAGAAGGTGACAGCAGGTTTTGGTGGTGGCGGCTGGACTACATATTGTTCTGCTGGAGGCGGCATAGTGGGGTTTGGGAGAGGCAAGTGGAATGATTTTGGGGGGAAATGGAAGAATGGTTGCCCGCCTAGGGTTTTAATCACCTTTAAGGATGATAAAACTGGACCGTCGTCAGATTGCTTTATGATCAATGGTCAGGGACTCGTTCTCAAAAGTTGGACACGGATAGACCCTTTAGCGACGACATTTCCGAAGTCGCCGCTAAAGGTGTCGCAAGTATTGACCATATTTCTTGTATTGATATTGTGCTACTTATGTATATTCGATATGTATTATGACTTATGAACATAGAGATAAGCGGGTGAAAGTTCAAACAGTTTATGGCGGTTATTCGCGCCGTAAACAACCGCCAAAATATCTCATATATATATGTTATGTCCGGTAACAATGTCCGTCACCAAGACATTCTGAATTTCTGTTTAAATCATCCATTTCTTATTCTCGTTGTTACCCTTCATTCGTTCACTGTTCTGCACTTGTTCTTGTTCATCATGAATATCAATCCAAACATTCCTCTCAATTCCGCTGCAAAGCCAGTTGAATCACAACATAGTGGTATCAGAGCCACGGTTCCAAAGAATGAAGAAATTCATCCAACGTCAACGACGATGCCATGCAAACATTGCCTTGATGAAAAACATGAAAAGGAGAAGAAATTTCCTCGTGTAAGGCTGTGTTATTACTGTCATCAACCCGGTCATCAAATTTATTCGTGCAAAGCGAAAGAACAAGATGAGTCCACTCAATTAATCAAACAAGAGATAAGCACTGGAATTCAGAGACATGATGATGAAGTTGTCAACGGTCAAGAAATGATCGTTACCGGAACAGATGGTATGTAAGTTCAACGTTTACTCATCATTTTGCCGATAATCTAAACATGTTTAAACGAATTAAACACTTAGTTGGGGTAGAAATGAAAACAGGGGAAGAAAATTTTCTGTTTATTCGGGGAACCGGGGCTGTAGAGATCAGATCAGGGAATGAAATGTTACGAATACAAAGCTAGTGTGTTTTATGCACCGGAACTTGATCGAAATGTGTTAAGCATGGATCAATTAACATTACAAGGGTATACGGTTAAGAAATCCGGTGATACAAGCAAAATATATCCGATGTTTTCAGCACCAATCACAAACTCGGTGAACAACATAAATGGATTAACCAAAGAGGAAGAAATTGGTTTGAAAGAAAAGCAAAGGGTGATCGATCAAAGTGCAGTAAATGATGAACATAAGGAGAATTATCTCAATTCATACATTGAAGATCTGAATTTATCTTCACAAGAACCCGATTGGAGTCAAATGATCATTCATGCTATGGAATTTCATGAATTTTCTCACAGCAAGTCGCTTTGGATATGATAGAAGATGGGGAATTCGTGTTTAAGTATAAACACGAATTGGAGATAAAGTTTGAAGAAATGTTAACATGGTTTATAAACGTCAAACTGGGAATTACTACTCGACCCATTCCTCCTGTAACACCCCAAAAGTCGAATAATTAAATTCGTTAGTAGGTTACCATGTATAATTAAATGAAATACAACAACTAAGTAAATAAACCTAGTTAAATGCCTAATAACAAGTTAGGGAATGAAACATGTGGCAACTAGGATAGTATGGTAAACTTGAGGGGCTAAGATGGCCAAAAAGGGAACTTAATATATTAAAACAAAAATCACACACACACACAAGGTGTGTGTGTGTGTGCGTACGGTCGCACAAGAGAAAGGGGGAAGAAGGGGTGTAAACCCTAACCACAAGAAAATCCAGCAATTGAAGGTGTTATGGAGCAAGAATCGAATGCATGAACTTAGTTCCTCTTTAATCCATGTACATTGAACATAAGGTAAGTCAAATTATGAGTTTTAATGAGAGTTGATGAAGTGGGTTATGATCAAATCCACGAATTTGTATGAGATTTAGCATGAATATGTGTTAGAATCATCTTATGGAACATGTGTTGTGCATGATTTTGATTAATTTCATGTTTTGAAGTAAAACCCATTTGGGATGATGAACTGAGTGAATCACCATGTTCAATAATTGTGTAATTTGTGATGTAGTATATTGTATGTGATGAATTATTTTAGATAAGTTGATTAGGACATGAAATAAATGAATGTTTAGTTGAATTTGATGAATGAAGATAAGAACATGGAAGATCATACATGAATGGGTTGTACATTGTGCTAAGATAGTGGTACGCACACCAAGTGCTTGATGAAATGCCTAGGTGAGCTTGATAAATGAAATTATATGTAAGTAAAAGATGAATATATGTGGAATGTGAAAATGAGGTATTTGATAGTAAACTAACATGAGAAGTGTGTTTTAGATGTAGTTCATGTGGATATTATGTTGAAGCAATGTTGGGTTAGCTTAGTATGGGTTAAAGTGTTAGTTGTGTAAATATGAGAATACAAGTGTGGATAGAATGGATTATGTATGTATATGTGTATATGTATATAAGTAAGTGATCATGTAGTTGTAGATGTCATACAATACAAGTGTGTAATGCGTATAATGTAATATTATGGTCTACCCTATTAAGATGGATACATGTTCATAAGTTGAAAGTGTGTAAATAAGACATTTGATTTCCTGAAAGTCAACAACAAATGTATAGCATGGTTAGCTTTTCGGACATGATTGCGATAGTAGAGAAGTTATGTGTATCGTAGTAGATGATCTATGTGTCGTGTATGATGATAATTGAGTCTCGTGAATATGGAACAAGGTGACTTTTAGTCTATGCCTTATGTATGTCGTATATGGTTAATAAAAAAATGCAAGTTATGTATGAATGGAAGGAAATGAATGTTAGTATGAATGAGCATTTGTGCTAACCATAATGTAATTGTAATGACATGAAAGGATAGGGATCACATTAGCATGGACTCAAAAACGGAATGCTAACGGGTCAAGAGGAGGCGAGGAAGCAAGCTTGAACACGAACGCTTAAGGTAAGTGATTTCCGTAATCACTTCTTAGTTTGTTTGAGAAATAAAATGTTTTAATTAATTAAACATGATGTTTGAGGTCAAATATGTATTGAAGTCTTTCGTCGTAAATGATGGGATTAAAGTTGACTAAAACGCCCTTGATGGGTATATTGGGCAAACGATCTTAAAAGTAGTTTAGAAACAAGCTATTCGGTTAGTGTAATGTATTGGTCAAGTATGAAAGTGGGCAGTATGGTTTTGTAAGTCATAGACCATTTAATGCGCAAACACCTTAACGGGTCAAAATAAGCTTTTGAGCGAAAATGGGTGGAAAAAGGTGTAAGGTATCCGGGAATGAATCTTTTATGATAGATGACCTAGAAATTATTAACTTCATATGAAGTTAAGGTCAAACCAACAAGTTATGTTGCTAAATACATGAATGGGTCGAATAAATCATAAATGAGTAATAAGCCGAGAGTGCGTAAGCTAGGAATTTCCTTAATCCGGATATGGGATTTCAAGTCCACATGATAGAATGTTAATTTACAATCACGTAGGAAGAAACGTGACGTAAAACGGATAAAAAATGAGATAGTTATGTCCGTTTCGGTAAGAACTAATGGCTAGGAAAAGTGCAGAGCTGAGGCCTTTTTCTTTATTATTTATCGTAAATGAGTGAAGCATTACACATAGTATGCGTGCTTGTTGAAGAATGAGCCGGCGACTCATAGGCAGTGGCTTGGTTAAGGGAACCCACACTGCCGGGTGATTAGCTGACACGGCCGGGTGAAGGTTCTGTGAAAAAAAAAATATTATTTATGTGATTTAGGCATCGTAGGCTTCGGTACATTATCCGTGGACTACGGTGGGCCTCCCAAACATGATTTTTATCGTTCCTTTGATGCATATGGGTTATAAATCTAAGTCTAAGTCCCATGTGATTAATGTATGAGTATGTAAGAGGTATACAAGTTATTGAACGTGTACATAGGAACGTATGTACGTATGTAGATGTGTATTTATGTATATATGAAGGTACGTATGAGTGTATGCATGTATGTAGAGACATAGGAATGTATGTACGTATGTATTTGTGTATTTATGTATATATGAAGATGCGTAGGAGTATATGCATGTATGTAGAGATGTAGAAATGTAGGTACGTATGTAAATGGGTATGTATGTATGCATGAAGGTGCATATGAGTGTATGCATATGTGTAGAGGTATAGGAAGGCACGTACGTATGTAGATGTGGATGTATGCATAAAAAAATGTAAGTATGCATGATTTAGATGCGTTGAGTAATACGTTATTAATGGTGTACCTTGAGGATGAAAAGTAATGCAGGTACATTAATGAAGCCTCACCAGGATACGGATACGCAGGTGAAATGCTTAAAGCTAGAAAGATAATGAAAAGGGGGAGTGTACAGGAATAAAGTATGTTTATGTATTGTGTGCTAATGTTATGATTGTATGTGGTGAGTGCAGGTTGTGCAAATCACGGACGATTATCGCGAGGAATAGAGATCGAAGACTGAGTCACAAGATAGATTGTACGGGATTAATTGAGTATGTACTTTAGCAAACGGATGTTATGCTTTTGTTTTGTAAAACATTTATTTTTAAAATGAACTTTCAAGTAAGTTAAGACGTGTGTCAGGAAAGAAATTTTATGGTACGTATTTCCGCTGCGTCTTTTCAGTTAAAACATGTTAGGGCGTTATAAGTTGGTATCAGAGCCATGGTTTGAGTGAAATCAAGTATGGGAAGATAAATACTTGAACTCAAACCTGTGTGCTCTTGTGATAAGGAACCCGTACAATCTAAGACTCGATCAAGATCCAAGAGTAGAAGCGAATGTAAGTATGCACTTATGCATGTGAATAAAGAAACTAACGGTTTTGTATGTGCAAGGTAAGCATAAGTGTTTGAAGAGGATGGTCCGTGGACGCAGAATAGGACGAATACCAAGGCTGGCAAAGATGCAAATAGGCTAATGAATCCCAGGTACACATTATTAATATATATGGGTACCAATGTTAAAAGAAAAAGGAAGAAATCTCCTTGGGAGGGCAATTATTAAACGAAAGACATTGATATGGTCTTGGGGAAATTTTAGAGATGTGCACGAAACTGAAACCCATTTCTCGGACATAAGGCGATGATCACACGAGGGCACGAAACTAGTATGTGGATTGCGCACCTGGCTAGTACGCAAGAAGCATATGACGTTCGTGAGACCGTGGTAGTTATCGCAGGTATGTCCGGTAGAACTGGGTAGCAGGTGGGCGTGCGGGTGAAGTGGGTAGTAAGACTCTCGGGAAATTGAGAGTACTACATAAGAATAAAAGGTATGAGTGATAAGAATGAAGAATGTTGAACCCGTAAGAAAGTACGGGTCAACAGTATATGAATGAAATGTTTGACTCCGCGAGACGGATTCAAAGAATGAAAAATGTGAATGCAATGTTTGAATCCGGGAGACGGATTCAAGGAATGAAAAGTATGAAAGAAATGTTTGAACCCGCGAGACGGATTCAAAGAATGAAAAATGTGAATGCAATGTTTGAATCCAGGAGACGGATTCAAGGAATAAAAGTATGAAAGAAATGTTTGAACCCGCGAGACGGATTCAAAACATAGAAGGGAATGAATGATAGAATGAAAAAGTCTGAAATTCGTAAGTAGGTACGAGTCAAATAAGTAAGAATGAATGACAAGAATGAACTGTTCAAAATTGTAAGTAATTACTGATCAAATGAGTAAATATTCTTTACAAAGCAGATATTTTCCAAGTTATGTTTTGAACATATATATATATATATGAATATAATTACGCTCATGTATTATATGCAAGAATGGTTGAAAGGATAAATGGGTCATACGGGTCAGATGGTGATCGCCATTTGAACTCGGTATTTATTGTTTTGATCTGTTAAGTTTCATACGCATAGGTAAGCTTGATGAATGGGCACGCAATGCCACTAAATGGAAAGAAAGGACCATCGTAAGGTATGAATAACGAATCAATGGATTTCACTTGCATTAGGTATGTATAAATAGGGTTATACTTTTGAAACGAGCTTATGACTCGACTCTAGAGAGTCAAAGTGAATGACGGGTTACGACCCAGGCGGGAGGCTTAAGTTTTAATGGGAAGGATAAGTAATTGTAAGAAGCACTGAAACATGAAGCGATGAAATCGTATCTATGCTTAAATTAACGAGGAATACAAACGTGTACTTTGTCATGCGTAGTTATAATAGGAAAGAAGTGGCAGTTTGATGTGAAAAGTCAAACTGCAGAAGTTGATAAATAAGTTAAGGAATTGCGAAAGAACAGTTATGTATTGAACCGTCGTGAACGGGTCAAACAACTAAAATGATGTGTTAAGAAATGGTCAAGTATTGATCTGTTTTGAGCAGGTTAACGCACTGAGGTCTTACGAAGGAATTGAGAAAGCATTAGCATATAAATAAGGAACCAGGATGTGATAAACGTAGCAAGGCCAGTGAAAGAATGCTCATAAGAGAAAGCTCGTCACACGAAGGAATGAGGTCAATCCGAAATATGGTATGCATGATGACGAAGAGGACCGGCTCGTTGCTACATGTTGATGTACTGCGCCAAAGTAATAAGGTTAGCAAATTGTTTAATATATGAATGTAATATTTTAGCTATGGTTGAAAAAGTACTTTCGTACGAAATAATGTAGCGCATAATGTGTTATAAAAAGGAAGGTTTGGCTTTTAGAAGTTGATTAAGAATGAGTTTGGGTTTAGGCCTATGGAGTAAGCAGTGTGTGAATGAGTAGGGAGGTAGAAATAAAAAACTCCATATATAAGTGAAACTATTAGGACTTATAGTAATAGTGAAGGGTGTTAGTAAGTTGTTAAGAACTTCAAATCGTTGTAATGTGAACCATGGTATTAGACTCTTTAGGATGCTACTATTTTGCACACTTTAGTTTAAGTACGATAATGTGATGAGTTGAAAAGTTAAGAAGAAATTGATAAAGAATGGAAATGTAAGTATATGTAGTTGACCAGTTGCGAACGGGTCAATGGGATATAGAAAGCATAATAAAGAAATTGTATAAGTAGTGACTCGTTGTATTGGGTCGGTAGGGATGAATTTATGATGATAATGAAAAAGGTTTGTATTGACCCGTTATGGATGGGTCAATTAAGAAAAGCATGATGGGCTATGGTAATGGTCAAAACTTTTCCCGTGATGAACGGGTCGGATAGACTATATGTTTGATGTATAAGACACATTACATACAAATCTAGGTAGGTTGATTTGTTGAACGAGATGGAGAAAGGATTTCTATAAATAATGTTCTTAAAGTTATGACCTTACTAATGCATAAACCGATATCGATGGAGTAGGTTTCAGGGACGAAACCTTCTTTAAGGGGGGGTAGATTTATAACACCCCAAAAGTCGAATAATTAAATTCGTTAGTAGGTTACCATGTATAATTAAATGAAATACAACAACTAAGTAAATAAACCTAGTTAAATGCCTAATAAGAAGTTAGGGAATGAAACTTGTGGCAACTATGATAGTATGGTAAACTTGAGGGGCTAAGATGGCCAAAAAGGGAACTTAATATATTAAAACAAAAATCACACAGTGTGTGTGTGTGTGTGCGTACGGTCGCACAAGGGAAAGGGGGAAGAAGGGGTGTAAACCCTAACCACAAGAAAATCCAGCAATTGAAGGTGTTATGGAGCAAGAATCGAATGCATGAACTTAGTTCCTCTTTAATCCATGTACATTGAACATAAGGTAAGTCAAATTATGAGTTTTAATGAGAGTTGATGAAGTGGGTTATGATCAAATCCACGAATTTGTATGAGATTTAGCATGAATATGTGTTAGAATCATCTTATGGAACATGTGTTGTGCATGATTTTGATTAATTTCATGTTTTGAAGTAAAACCCATTGGGATGATGAAGTGAGTGAATCACCATGTTCAATAATTGTGTAATTTGTGATGTAGTATATTGTATGTGATGAATTATTTTAGATAAGTTGATTAGGACATGAAATAAATGAATGTTTAGTTGAATTTGATGAATGAAGATAAGAACATGGAAGATCATACATGAATGGGTTGTACATTGTGCTAAGATAGTGGTACGCACACCAAGTGCTTAATGAAATGCCTAGGTGAGCTTGATAAATGAAATTGTATGTAAGTAAAAGATGAATATATGTGGAATGTGAAAATGAGGTATTTGATAGTAAACTAACATGAGAAGTGTGTTTTAGATATAGTTCATGTGGATATTATGTTGAAGCAATGTTGGGTTAGCTTAGTATGGGTTAAAGTGTTGGTTGTGTAAATATGAGAATGCAAGTGTGGATAGAATGGATTATGTATGTATATGTGTATGTGTATATAAGTAAGTGATCATGTAGTTGTAGATGTCATACAATACAAGTGTGTAATGCGTATAATGTAATATTATGGTCTACCCTATTAAGATGGATACATGTTCATAAGTTCAAAGTGTGTAAATAAGACATTTGATTTCCTGAAAGTCAACAACGAATGTATAGCATGGTTAGCTTTTCGGACATGATTGTGATAGTAGAGAAGTTATGTGTATCGTAGTAGATGATCTATGTGTCGTGTATGATGATAATTGAGTCGCGTGAATACGGAACAAGGTGACTTTTAGTCTATGCCTTATGTATGTGGTATATGGTTAATAAAAAATGCAAGTTTTGTATGAATGGAAGGAAATGAATGTTAGTATGAATGAGCATTTGTGCTAACCATAATGTAATTGTAATGACATGAAAGGATAGGGATCACATTAGCATGGACTCAAGGACGGAATGCTAACGGGTCAAGAGGAGGCGAGGAAGCAAGCTTGAACACGAACGCTTAAGGTAAGTGATTTCCGTAATCACTTCTTAGTTTGTTTGAGAAATAAAATGTTTTAATTAATTAAACATGATGTTTGAGGTCAAATATGTGTTGAAGTCTTTCGTCGTAAATGATGGGATTAAAGTTGACTAAAACGCCCTTGACGGGTATATTGGGCAAACGATCTTAAAAGTAGTTTAGAAACAAGCTATTCGATTAGTGTAATGTATTGGTCAAGTATGAAAGTGGGGAGTATGGTTTTGTAAGTCATAGACCATTTAATGCGCAAACACCTTAACGGGTCAAAATAAGCTTTTGAGCGAAAATGGATGGAAAAAGGTGTAAGGTATCCGGGAATGAATCTTTTATGATAGATGACCTAGAAATTATTAAGTTCATATGAAGTTAAGGTCAAACCAACAAGTTATGTTGCTAAATACATGAACGGGTCGAATAAATCATAAATTAGTAATAAGCCGATAGTGCGTAAGCTAGGAATTTCCTTAATCCGGATATGGGATTTCAAGTCCACATGATAGAATGTTAATTTACAATCACGTAGGAAGAAACGTGACGCAAAACGCATAAAAAATGAGATAGTTTTGTCCGTTTCGGTAAGAACTAATGGCTAGGAAAAGTGCAGAGCTGACACGGCCGGGTGATTAGCTGACACGACCGAGTGAAGGTTCTGTGAAAAAAATATTATTTATGTGATTTAGGCATCGTAGGCTTCGGTACATTATCCGTGGACTACGGTGGGCCTCCCAAACATGATTTTTATCGTTCCTTTGATGCATATGGGTTATAAATCTAAGTCTAAGTCCCATGTGATTAATGTATGAGTATGTAAGAGGTATACAAGTTATTGAACGTGTACATAGGAACGTATGTACGTATGTAGATGTGTATTTATGTATATATGAAGGTACGTATGAGTGTATGCATGTATGTAGAGACATGGGAATGTATGTACGTATGTATTTGTGTATTTATGTATACATGAAGATGCGTAGGAGTATATGCATGTATGTAGAGATGTAGAAATGTAGGTACGTATGTAAATGTGTATGTATGTATGCATGAAGGTGCGTGTGAGTGTATGCGTATGTGTAGAGGTATAGGAAGGCATGTACGTATGTAGATGTGGATGTATGCATAAAAAAATGTAAGTATGCATGATTTAGATGCGTTGAGTAATACGTTATTAATGGTGTACCTTGAGGATGAAAAGTAATGCATGTATATTAATGAAGCCTCACCAGGATACGAATACACAGGTGAAATGCTTAAAGCTAGAAAGATAATGAAAAGGGGGAGTGTACAGGAATAAATTATGTTTATGTATTGTGTGCTAATGTTATGATTGTATGTGGTAAGTGCAGGTTTGCAAATCACGGACGATTATCGCGAGGAATAGAGATCGAAGACTGAGTCACAAGATAGATTGTACGGGATTAATTGAGTATGTACTTTAGCAAACGGATGTTATGCTTTTGTTTTGTAAAACAGATATTTTTAAAATGAACTTTCAAGTAAGTTAAGACGTGTGTAATGAAAGAAATTTTATGGTACGTATTTCCACTGCGTCTTTTCAGTTAAAACATGTTAGGGCGTTATACCTCCATATGCGCATCTGATAACAGAAAAGTTGACTTGCTCGGTCTCTACATGGTGGTCAAACATGATGGAGGATACAGGAAAGTAACCGATAATAATCTATGGGCTGTAGTTGCAAAGGATATGGCTTATGAATATCACAATGGTGAGTTTATGAGAATCATGTACGCGATGTATCTCGACGTTTTAGTTTACTATTACAAGTTCAAAACGGTGCAAGGAATAGTGATCGATAAAGAAGTGGTTGAACAAGATGAAGGTCCATCGGATTTCTGTCACGAAAGAAGGAAGAGCGACGGAGATGTTCAAGACGAAAAAGCTATCCATCACTATGCCTTATTTGCAGGAAACGACTGGGAAGGAGCAATGAAAATGCAGAAGAAACGCCGTCGATTCGATTTCAAGCAAGCAATGAAGACCGTGGACGAAGCTAACCGGAGTGTTCTCATGTATGCTTCTAAGCATAATCAAGTTTAGGGGGATGTATTAGATATGGAAACCTAATTATGTTAGTGTTTATTGTGCTACTTATATATATTCGATATGTATTATGACTTATGAACATAGAGATAAGCGGGTGAAAGTTCAAACCGTTTATGGCGGTTATTCGCGCCATAAACAACCACCAAAATATCTCATATATATATGTGATGTCCGTAACAATGTCCGGCACCAAGACATTCTGAATTTCTATTCGAATTGTCCATTTCTTATTCTCATTGTTGCCCTTCATTCGTTCACTGATCTGCACTTGTTCTTGTTCATCATGAATATCAATCCAAACACTCCTCTCAATTCCGCTGCAAACCCAGTTGAATCACAACATATAGACCCTTTGTAGAGGGGTTTGGTGATACTAACTGATTTGACTCATTTAGCAAATTTCGGTGACATAATAATAATAATAATAATAATAATAATAATAATAATAATAATAATAATAATAATAATAATAATAGTAATAATAATAGTAATAATACTAATAATAATAATAATAATAATAATAATAATAATAATAATAATAATAATAATAAAAACAACAACAATAATGTAACCATATGTTAGAAGTCTATACTGATTATATAAGTTAACAGTATAAATCCATACACAACTATGGAGTCCAGATTCAGACAACGGGAACAAACAAAAATTGATTATTATGAGGTAGATCAACACCAACAAGGAGACTAGAAAATGGAAATGCAATCCACCATATATGTCAAAACAACCCCATCAATAGTATAAATGGTTAAAATAAACAAGGCCCTTTCTCTCTATAAAAGCAAGCTGGCAATCAAGTATAGATACACCAACAGTTTGTAGTAGTAACTCCCAAGAAAACGTCACCAAGTAATCATGGCAAAACCTCATGTGGTGGTGATACCTTACCCTGCACAAGGCCATGTAATTCCTTTCTTGGAGCTTGCTCAACGATTAGTCCAGCAAGGAATCAGAGTTACATTTGTCAACACAGACTTTAACCAGAAGGGCGTGGCCAGCAATTGGTTAGACAAAGGCAGTTTTGGGGGTCTGATGCAGATGGTCTCTATCTCTGATGGTTTAGAACCATGGGAGGACAGGAGTGACCTTTGTAAGTTGACCTTGTCAATAATGCAAACCATGCCCCACAAGCTTGAAGAACTAATAGAGACCATTAACAAAGAAGAGAGCAGTAAAGTTAGTTGTGTTATTGCTGATGATTGTATGGCATGGGCCATACAAGTGGCGAAGAAGATGGGAATTGGTAGTGCAGCCTTCTGGCCTGCCTCAGTTGCTACATTGGCCTCCATTTTTTCCTTTCAAAAACTAATTGATGATGGCATTATAAACGAAAAAGGTGAGACATGCGTGGTTATATATAGGTGACAGTTTTTGATCCACTTTATACAACATGAACTATACATAGTACAGATTTTATTATATTACATATTAAAACATATGGTGTACATAGTAATTGTAATCATGCACAAATCACCTCTCATTTACTTATAGATTATTTAACTTTAGGCTGTGTTGTGTTTATCTTAAGGGAAACAAGACAAATGAGTTAAAAGAAATGGCGGATCCCGAATTTTTATTTGAAATTCACACAACCTCTTAATTAACGTATGAGTTAATTGCCAAAATTGTCCCAGAGGTTTGGGTGCGTTTGCCATTTTCGTCCAAAATAACACTTTTGTATCAAATTGCCCCCAACGTTTGTAACTTTTTGCTATTTTCATCCAAACCACTAATTTCGTTTATTTTTTCTGTTAAGTTGAGGATATTTGGTTGAAACTGACAAATATAATATCACAGGGACGATTTTGGCAATTTACTCAAACCCTTTTTAATTTCTTTTATTTAATTATTTTTGTTACATATATAATAAAAAAGAATACACATGGAGTTTTTAGAAAAAAAAACTTAATAGTTTTGTCACATAATTTTTATAAATTTTCATCCAAATCACTAACTCAGTTTATTTTTTATGTTAAGGTGAAAGATGTTTTAAATTTTATAAATTAATACAGAAATTAATTTACAGCTTCTTTATATAAATCAGTTTTATAAAGAAAAAACGTCATTGGTGTGCAACACTTAGCAATCAATTACAACTTTTAGTATTTATCAGTTGTAGAGATAGAAAAAAATTTGTAAAACGTTACATATTTTTAAATGTGTTGAGCACCTAGGAAATATGTTGGTAGAAATAAAATATTTATTTAATTAAGATTACGAGGGTAACTAATTAATACTTATTCTGAGTGGCTTGAGTAAGAAACTTTTGATTCATAGCATTATAATTATAATTTGGTGGGTAATTTTAAGGTTTGGTAACGATACGTTGTTTGATAGATGGGAAGGGGGGAGGCAATGGCTTCTGTTTTTCCTTAGGAGCGAATTTAAAAGAGTAGAAGATGAATTACAAACTTGGTACATATGATAAATTAAGTAGATTTTATTTTTATAAAACTGATCTATATAAAAAATTAGAAATTAATTTCTTTCTTAGTTTATAAACATCCTTCGCCTTAATAGAAAAATTAACTTAGTTAGTGGTTGAATGAAAATTTATAAAAAATATGTGGCAAAACTATTCTTTTTTTCATATAAAAATTGCATGTATATTCTTTTTTTATTATATATGTAACAAAATTAATTAAATAAAAGAAATTTAAAAGAGTTTGAATAAATTGCCAAAATCGTCCCTGTGGTTTTATATTTGTCAGTTTCATCTAAATATCATCAACTTAACAGAAAAATAAACTAAGTTAGTGGTTTGGATGAAAATGGCAAAAAGTTACAAACGTTGGGGGCAATTTGGTACAAAAATATCATTTTGAACGAAAATGGCAAACCTGCCCAAAACTCAGGGACGATTTTGGCAATTAACTCTTAACGTATTTATTATTTATATAGAAAAGAATGGAATGAGTTATAACAGCTTGATCAAATCTACACGATCTTTTTCATTTCAGCCCATGTTTAAAAAGACCCAGTTCAACCTGAACTCGTTACCTAACTTGCCACACATGCGTGTTGCCATCTTCAATATATTTCATCAAAAAAGAGAATCAAAGATGTCAATATAATCTTTTTTAACGTTTATGTAGGCATACCTCTAAAAGATCATACAATTCAGCTATCAGAAGCCATGCCTCCTATAAAATCTGAGAACCTCGCATGGGCGTGCTTTATGGACGTAGCTACCATAGAAGCCAGCTTCCAGCTTGTAAAAGAAGCTGAAGAGGCTTATAGATTGACAGAATGGTTTATATGCAACTCAACTACTGACCTGGAGGCTGCAGCATTTAGCATGTACTCGCAGTTAATGCCAATAGGCCCTCTTCTGGCAAGCAACCGACTTGCTGACCAGGCAGGCCACTTCTGGCAAGAGGACTCAACCTGTTTAACATGGCTTGATCAACAACAACCATGTTCAGTCATTTATATTGCATTTGGGAGCTTCACTATTTTCGACCAAACTCATTTTGAGGAATTGGCACTTGGTCTTGAACTTAGCAACAGACCATTCTTGTGGGTGGTGAGACCAGGTATGACCAAGGAGACTACAACTAGTTATCCAGATGGATATACGGAAAGAGTAGGCTCTCGAGGAAGAATTGTGAGTTGGGCACCACAACAGAAAGTCCTAGCTCACCCTAGTAGCATGCTTCATGAGTCACTGTGGTTGGAACTCTACTTTAGAAGGTGTCACAAACGGACTTCCTTTTCTGTGTTGGCCATACTTTGCTGATCAGTTTCACAATGAGACTTACATTTGTGACATGTGGAAGACTGGGTTAAGGATGGCAAAGGATGACGCTGGTATCATTACTCGAGGAGAAATAAAAAGTAAGTTGGAGGAGTTGCTCAGCGGTGAAACATACAAAGTTAAGGCTTTGGATATTAAAGAAAAGGTTACAAGTAGCGTCATAGAAGGGGGTTGCTCACACAAAAACCTTAGCAATTTTATTGAATGGGTTAAAGAGAGATGAAGATAATTATCATATGCAATATGCCATATTACTATTAAATAAAATCACATCATCAAACCTAAAAAAACTCTTTATTCTCTTGTTAAGTGATAATCAGTTCAGTTTAATGCCTTGAAATTTCTACCACAATATGTTTTAGTTTAGTATTTAAGAACGTTACCACCGGGATGATGTACCATTTTCCTATTTCTGGATGTCTTTATTTGGTTTAATGAATTCCTGCTGGCTTTAAAAATGTGTAGATATGGTGTCTTTTCATCAACTTTTGACCATTAACCTTTGTATTTCATTTTGTGACTTCAACTTTTTACCAACATATGATTTTTTTTTTCAAATCAATTTAAGTTGTGCAACCTAATCTCTCAACAAATATTTGCCTGGTTTATGTTAACAAAAGCTTCCTTACATTGTTTACTACATAGTTTTTCAGGTATTTTTGGTGACGCATGTGTACTTTGAGCAACTAAAGCAGTTGTTGGACTGTTGTTGAGATTGTTGCATCAGTTGTTTGCAAGGCCATCATTACAGACTCTTTTGTTTCCTCAGCATCATTTTCAAAAGCCATCAATGCCAAGTGCTTATCAGATAGGCTACTCCACTAAACATACCCTTGGTAAAGAAAGTCTGTTGCTGAGCAATTAAGTGACTGGATGAAACTACTGGAGCTGGAGTTTGAATGTATTGGACTTTTGGTGCTGGGTTTTGAACATACTGAATGGGGCATTTAAATAGGGCTTTGGACAAAGTGAGTGGTTGAATGAGTATTTGTGCTCTGGTTATAGTGATGTTGAGGTGTAGTTGATTAAGGTCTTTGATTTGGATATGTTTTCATTGGTCCAGATTGTAACATTTGATTTTATACTGAGTAAATGACCAAAATCGTCCCTAAGGTTTGGACACATTTGTTAGTTTCATCCAAAATGATTTTTTGTGTCATATTGTCTTTCACTTTTGGCAATTTTTGTCATTCTTATCCAATTCGCTAACTGGGTTTATCTTTTCTGTTAAAACTATATTTTTTTATTTTCTTTTTCTCTTTTATATTAAAACAATAAAAATATGATTTCTTTTAATCATATATATATATATAGAGAGAGAGAAAATCTTTAATTTAAAAAAATAAACAAAATATATCAATATATATTTTAGTTACTAAAACCAAAGTCATATTCCTATTCCTATATATAATATAATAATTTTTATCATGTATTCAGATTATTATTAACATAGAAAAGTATAACATTTAAGTTGATAATTAAGAAAAAAATGCATAAAAAGGAAAAAAATATATATAAAGGCAACTGATGATTGCGTTTATACTCACGGAGAGACCATTCATTTGTCACATAAGAGATAAAAGAACTCGAATAGTGGTGACTTTGATGATAGACTAAAGTTTAATGATAGTCAACATAGGTTGTTGCGTGAACCCTTTGGCAACAAGGTGTGCTTTATACCTAGTAACCACGCTGTGGCGATCTGTCTTCAACCTGTTCAGTCAACAACATTTGTACACTACAAGAACAGGGCACCTTTAGCGGCGACGGTTGTCGCCGGTATTGACCCCTTTTGTCGCCGCTATTGATATTAGCGGCGACATGTCACCGGTAAAGCGTCGCCGGTATTGCTGGGCCGCTATTGACCGGTTGTCGCCGGTAATGATTGCTGTCACCGGTATTGATGCTGCACTTTTAGCGACGACAGATGTCGTCGCTAACAGTGTCGCCGGTGTTGACTTTCGTCGGTAAAGGGAGAAGAGCAATAGCGGCGACACGTGTCGCCGCTAAAAGTCTGTTTTTTTTTTAATACAGCAGCTGTATATACAGCTGCCCAGCCAGTTTTACGGCCGAAAAAACAAAACCTGCCTATTTTTAAACAACGCAAGCATACGCAATGAACATAATCAACATATACTAAAGGTAATATAATTAAAAACTACGTTTAATTGAGTTGTACATTATATCCTACAACGTTTAATTAAATCCAAAGCATACATTAAAAACAAGTCACTCATCGTCATCGTTATCGTTGGGTTCATCGTCGGATTCATTATCGAATAAGTTGTCAGAATCGTAGTCTTTTGACTTTCCTTTTCCTTTTCCTTGTGAAGCAAGATAGTTGTTAAGTTGGTTCAAAAATGACGGGGTTTGGAACAAGCTGTTAACAAAATCCTACAATAATAGATAGCAAAACGTATATTAGCATATTAATTAACGTTACCAACATATATTTAACAAGGAAACATGCGTTCGTTTGTCATTTTTTAAATTGCGCAGTTTACCTCGGAAAAGGGTTCTTGCGTCCGAGCTTGCGAAGACGACATGTTAGATGACGAGTGCGAGGACGTGTTGGAAGAAGGTTTAGGCCCCATCCCGCGGTACCATCCTCGCCGCTCACCCAACGCTTCCTGATACGGGGCAATTGGCGGACCCTCACCGCTCCATTCACTAGTGGCATGTTGTATGTTCCGCTGTATTTTACGAAGATGATTAAATATATGTATGTGTATATATATATATATATATATATATATATATATATATATATTTGTTATAGAAAATAATACTTAAAAGAAATACTTACGTAATTTTGTTCAGCAACCGGATCAACCCAATTCCCTTGATTGTCCGTGTGGGTTTTAGCATACGTAGGTACCCAATCCATATCCTGTTTAACATTAAACTTAGATTAGACATTAAATAAACAAAAGCTTACACACACACGCACACATACATAAAACATTACATTTTTATAGGCGGTGCTACCGTACGAAGATGTCCCCCCACGGTATGGGAATTGTTGTTTCTCGCGTACTAGTGTGTTGGCCTTGCTTCTTTTAATATATTTTTCTTCCCGGAAACCTTCGATGGTTCTCAACCAGTTATCATAGGGCATATCCTTGGGATGGAATGCCCTTGCACTCTCAAGATCATTGTATCCTCCCTTGCTCTTAAATAATTTTTTAGCATCGTACTTGCGGTCAGAGTACCGCTTCATAAGCACAGCCCTAATGCCACCCGTCAAGTTTTTGGCCTCTATATCACGTTCCACTTCATCAAAATTGAAATTTTCCTACAAATTAAATAAAAAAGTTAAAATATCATATATAAATTAGATTTGCATGTGCTTAAATATTTAATAAAATTTTATGCATATAAGTTATTTACCCGTAAGTGGTTCATGAGGGCATCCTTGTAATGTTGTTCAACGTTATCCCATCCATTGTGAAGTATGTGTTTGTTGTTGCGTCTTTAGTAGGTACACCTGTCTGCCACAATTGCTTAAGCTCATCCACTAACGGTCTAAGGAAAACGTCCATGTCTTTCCCCGGTGATTTAGGGCCAGGAATCAACAAGGTCAACATGAATGTGGACTCTCGCATGCATAGCCAGGGAGGCAGATTATATGTGGTTAGTATAACCAGCCACGTGCTATGAGTCGAGGATCCACTACCGTTGTTAAAGGGATTAAAACCATCAGCTGCAAGCCCTAAGCGAACATTTCGTGGCTCCATCGCGAAGTTTGGGTACATTTTATCAAAGTCTTGCCATGCAGATCCATCAACTGGATGACGCATAGTCCCATCTTCCGATCGTCCGGTACTATGCCATATCATATCTTTCGCTGTGTGCCTTGAACAATACAAACGTCGTAGTCTAGGCGTCAAAGGAAAGTATCGCAACACCTTACGAGCCACCTTCGTGCCTTTTGTGTCTTTATCGACCCATCGACTCTCATTACAAACGGGACAATTTTGCAAGGACTCGTTTTCTTTCCAAAAGAGAGCACAATCATTTGTGCACACATCTATCATCTCATATGCCAAACCAATCTTCTTAAATGTCTTCTTAGCTACATAATACGAAGGGGGAATCTTGTTGCCTTCTGGCATTGACTCTCGCAACAACGAGAGGAGTCGATCTACTCCTTCATTTTGAAAATGGTACGTATCCTTTATATTCAAAAGCTTTGCTAAAAAGTCGATAGAAGAAAACTTAGTACAACCAGGATATAATTCTGTTTCAGCTTCCTTTATCAGGTCTTCAAAATCATCAACAACACCGCTACTATCTCCATTCGAGTTCTCTTGGTTAAGGTATGTATCTTCTTCCATACGCTCCCCCCTAATGTCTTCAATAACGTTTACCATACCGTCTTGTGGCGCAACATCGTTTATTTGTGCAATTGGAGTCGTGTCCCTGTGATAGGTCCACGAAGTGTATTCCTTCCAAAACTGTTAATACGCAAATGGTATTTCATTTCTGCCATAGTTATTAAGCCGGAATTTTTACATTGGGTACACGAACATCTAACTTCATCGTGGTTTTTTATCACTCTTTCACACATCTCGATAAATGACTCGAGTCCTTGCTTGTAGTGAGGTGAATGACGTGGGGAATCAATCCAACTTTTATCGATAGGCATTATGCAACTGAAAGAAAATCTAATTTAGGATTAACAAGACAAGGGTAGGCTGCTAAACCCACTTTTTGAACACTTTATCTCATATGTGAATGTGTATTACATGATTGTTTGTTTAAGAAAAATTCGGCAGCATTTCCTCTTAGCTCCCAAGTATATATGTAATGATATATATACCCGAGGAGCAAAGAGAAAATGATAACCGGATCCTTCTTAAACAAACAATCATGTAATACACATTCACATCCTAAATGAGATAAAGTATTCAAAAAGCAGTCCCAAGAAAACGGGGACAACCCGAAATTAATTTCTAAATCAATTTCGGGCGGGTATTTCTAAGCTCGCTATGTTTAAAATGATTAATTCAAACACGGGCACAATTTTTTAAGCTTGTTATGTTCTTAATGATTGTTTTAAATTTTGGGCGGAGTGTTATGTTTTAAATCATGATTTCAATTTCGATCGGGTGTTTTCTTAGCTCGTTATGTTTGAAATGATGATTTCAATTTTGGCGGGTATTTTCTATGTTCGTTATGTTTTAAATGATGATTTTAATATAAAGAGGCATTTCCTAACTAATATATATTTGTCAAATACACCTATATTATACTTCTATGTTCGTTATGTTTTAAATGATGATTTCAATTTTGGCGGGCATTTCCTAACTAATATATATTTGTCAAATACACCTACATTATACATTTGACATACAAACATTCATCCTTACATACACATTTGCATACTTTATACAAACATACATACTAACATACACATTTTTCACCAACATACTAACATACACCTACATAAATACATTCATTCATACACTTACATACCCACATATATTCTTACATACACCTAAATACACAAATAAATAGAGTTTCATATACTCATTTTCTCCAAATACACCTACATTATACATTTAACTAAAAATTATACAATTTCTAAACTAAAAACAATACAATTTACATCCTAAACTAAAAATTATACAATTTCTAAACATATTTACATCCTAAACTAAAAATTATACATACTAACATACACATTTTAGAATTATACATACTAACATAAGTCGTCAAAATTATACATACTAACATACACATTTTTCACCAACATACTAACATACACCTACATACATACATTCATTCATACACTTACATTCCCACATACATGCTTACATACACCTACATACACAAATACATAGATTTTCATATACACATTTTCATCAAATACACCTACATTATACATTTGACATACTAACATATACCTACACTATACATTAAAACAAACAATAATTCATTTACATACAAATATACATCTTTACATACACCTACATACACAAATACATACACCTACATATACTCATTTTCACCAAATACACCTACATTATACATTTGACATACTAACATATACCTACACTATACGTTAACACAAACAATAATTCATTTACATACAAATATACGTCTTTACATACACCTACATACACAAATACATACACCTACATATACTCATTTTCACCAAATACACCTACATTATACATTTTCACAAACATTTACATACATACATATATTCTTACATATACATTTACATAACTAAACAAAAAATTATACAATATCTAAACTTTGAAAAAACTCATATAAAACTAACCGTAATTTCAAGCTTTCAAGTAGATATAGACCGCGGAGACGAGGTGGTGACCGGAGAAGTGATGGTGGTGACCGGAGAGGTGATGGTGGTGATCCGAATTTTCTTCCATAAACATAAGTATACACAAAAACGAGCAAAAATTAAAGTCTATAACATGTAGATAACAAAATATAGAAGAGATTTAACAAAAAAAACAAGTTAAACTAACCGATTTGGTGAAAAAAGGTGGTTCTCCGGCGGTAAGGTGAAGAGTTTGGGGGAAAAAGTGAAGAAGGAGGGAAGAAATGGCGCTGTATAGGGAGTTTACGGAAAGACTTTTACCGGCGACGCCTTGTCGCCGCTACTGGTTCTTTTGTCGCCGGTATTGGGTTAACCAGGGTTAACCAGGATAAGATTTGTGTGGCTGGGGTTTAAAGTGGGACACCTACCTTTAGCGGAGACAGGGTGTCGCCGCTATTAACCCTAACGCGTCGCCGGTATTGCCTCTTTTATCCCCAACCGTTAGATCAGAATAATGATCAACGGCTGGGGTTGGGTTTGACGCAGATCGACCAATAGCGGTGACAAATGGCCTGTCGCCGCTAAAGGTGTCGCCGCTAAAACTGGTCTTTTCTTGTAGTGGTATTAGGGACATAGGGAACCAAGGACCATGTTCCGTTCTTGCGAAGTGCTTCAAATTCCTCGGTCATGGCAAGACACCACTCCGGGGATTTGCTGGCAATGGTAAAAGAGGTAGCTGTTGTGTAAGCAGAGGGGTTACAAGGAATGGTGTGTTTAGGATTTTGGTGTCGGTGAGCTGGACGAGGTCGTGGAGATGGTGGAAGTGGAGTGGGCATATCTTGTTGAGGGGTAGAGGAACTAGGGGTGGGGAAGGTGGGTCAGGTGAAGATGGTGATGATGTGGATTGTGACCGAGTAGAAGGCTGTGGTGATGATGGTTTAAAGGTCGAAGGAATAGCGGTGGTAAATGAAGGATCAGTGTGGTCGGTGGTGTTTAGTGGATCACGTGTGTGATGTGGAATGGGTTCAAGAAAAATGGAAAGAAATAAGGAGAGATAGGTGTGGCAGATGATGGGGATGGCGGGAAAACAGGAATTGAAAAGGAAAGAATGTTTATTGAAACACACATGTTTGACTATATATATCTTTTCTGTTGCGATGAGTATACGCACGTAGATAGGGAAAGCATTGACATCCAAAAACATGGAGGAAGGAGTAACCTGGTATGCGATTAAAAATTTGATAAAAGGGAGATTTATTGGAAGATCGAGGTTTTGGATTGAAGGCGATTAATAAGATAGACAACGGTTTTGGATGCAAAGTGCCCGAATCATTGTGGTAGGTAAGAATGGGCAAGGAGGGTAAGCTCGGGTTCCACAAGTTGATGATTACGGTGATGCCAAATGGTAGAGGAAGCTTTAGTTGTTGTGAAGCCATGCTTAGGAATGTACTTAAGTTGTGGAAGGCGAAGCGAGTAGAGACCATCATCACTCGGAGCCAATAGAAGGTTAGTGTGTGAAGACTCGTCCTTCCCAACAAAAAAAGGAAGAGTAAAACTCAAAATAAACATCATTATAAAGCAAAATTGTTTAACGGATAGTAAGTTCTTTTGAATGGCAGGTATGTGAAGAATATCAGACACTCCAAATGCATTATTCGGTGAGAAAATTTTGGAAGATCCAATGTGTAAAATAGGAAGGGATTACCGTCACCAACGTGGAGTGAGTCATTACCTGAATAGACCTCGGAGTTGTCAATATTCGTCAAGTCAAGAGTAACATGGCCATTAGCACCCGTGTCTAGGAACAAGGTAGTCCCAAAAGTGGATCCAATCATTGAAAAGGAGGCAAAATTTGCTTGAGGAGCAGAACGAGAAGTGGCAGCAGATTGGTTTAGGCATTGGGATGGTATGGGGCTAATTCCATAACGATTACAATGACCATGTACCATATTCTACGTTGAGGCCCACAAAAATTGTCATGAGTGGCAACCCTAGTATTGTCATGCCCCCTATTGGTGCCACGATAATGTCCGTGGTTAGCACCCCTATGGTTGTTACACTTCGGTGCGGGTCGTGAGGCATAAAGGGCCTATGATGGGCTGATAGGGTTTAACTGATCGCACAATTGGGATGCCAGTTGTTGCAATTATGTAAGGGAATAAGTAGGAGTAGTAAAAGAGTTACCTGTGATGGTAGAAAAACCTAAGAAGATGTACCAGAAGCATCTGGCAGTAACTTGTGCAACATGAAGTCATGATCCGAAAGCAATTTGTGTAGTCCATTAAAGGTGATTGGTGGGTGGCGTTCCAAAAGGTTAGACTTCAACCTACTATATTCATCAAGTAAACCAGAAATTGTAAGCGTGGCCAAATCTTTATCTTTCATCGGCTCACCTATATTCGACAAGGCTGAGGTAATTAGGGCTGTCAGTGGTGGAGGTTCAGCCATCTTTGAATGGTTTGATTCGGATTTTAGGATCTGGGCAAGGGATGGCTACAATAACATAATCATACAAGTTGCTGGTAATTAAAAAAGGTTGAAGCATTGCTTTCCAGTACCCATAATTTGTGGGGGTAAGGGTGTCACAACCCCCGTCCCCCTGGTACAAACCCGGGAACGGGCGGCCGCGGCCAGTTCTTGTGGTATCTTGTTATTGTCTAATTTGGCAGCGGAATTTTCATCAGGACCGTAGTTAGGAAATATTTTATCAGAATAAAATACCACACTTTCATACTATTAAACACATGGGATAAAACCCAAGTTTTCCGTAGACACATTTTCATAGGGATACACCCTATTTTATTTAATAAAACATCTATTTATTTTTAGGTAACTTTAATGCCACTTTTCCAAGCCTTCAGTGCTGTCCAGCTGGCTTCTATTTGGCTTTCACCTTTTGTTACCTGAAATGCGTTTAAAAACATTTTGTCAGTGGGAAATACTGGTGAGTGAATCCCAGTTTAATCAAGTTTTAATAAAAACCATTGTACAGTATTGAGGGCGATCTCGCAATTACATTTGTTTCCAAGTTATACCAATTAACATCCATGGTATCGTCATACTCAACTTGTGGAAATGTTACTCCTTGACTAGGTGGTAACAAATTTTGTATACAAAACCCCAACATACTCATGATAATTGTATCCTTACAAATACTCAATAACTGTTTAATATATAATTAATTAAGTGAGGTTTTGTAAAAACATTTAACAAAAAGAGGATTACTCACATTGCTGTCTTCGATTATCCTTTATGGTTTCCTGGTGATAATCTATAAATTACACAAATGCACGCGTGTTAGTATAATAACACATTTTAACATTAGTAATACCCTCCCGGAGACGGCATTCCAACGACTACGTCGGGCAGAACCACGACAGCCGTTACGGAACCCTAGATCAATCGGGCAGAGTATCTAATACGTCTCCAGGGGTTATGATACTTACATTGGAGCAGAACCTCGCTATTTAGGGGTGTATAATACCCGTAGATTATGCCTACAATTCAGATTTGAGAGAAAGAAAGAAATATTTGAGCGACGGAAAGTGAAATCCCGAGGCCATCTTATATAGGGCCACATTACAGCTTTTACGTGGCGCGCGTCAAACCCGGTCAACGGTGTAGCTTGGCTGGGTCAGCTTATAGGTCTGCCGGGTGTTGGGCCACTTGGCCCCAGGGTTTCGCCAAGTTTTAAGTTCTCGCGGCCCGCCGTAAGCTTAAGGGGTGGCTTACGCGGCCCACTGATGTGCTGAAAGTGGTTTAACTAAATTAACTAAATTAAACCCTAAACTAGACTCTCTAAGTTTTAAATTTATAAAACTAAGACTCTCTAAACCCTAAACCACACGACCGGCAAGTGTACCGATCGGTGTAGTATAGCCTAAGGAAGTCCGAGTATCGAACCCAAGAGACTCTACTAAATTACGCTAATGACTCGATCTAGACCTAGACTGACACGGACTTTAACTAATTGTTTATTTGATGGGGGGGGGTTTTCTAAATATCCTAAAAATATAATAAAATATTAAACTAGAAAAATCAAAGAAAAGACTAAACCCGAATGTGGACGAAGACTTTGACCAGAGATAATGAAGACTACCTAGGCTAGACGCAAGCTAAACTCAGAATGGATTCTATTCGATGATTTTGTGGTGTGGAACCGGGATCTTTAGATACTAAACCTATTAAGACACCACTAAGCCCCTCAAACACTCTCAAGGCGATTCTTGTGGCACTACCTAGGCTGTTACGCTTACCGGTTTTCTAGATTTCTTTTCCGTCCTCTAGTTTCTTGAAAGTGCCTATGTAAGACGCTCTACCTTGCCGCGCGAACGTCTAAAGCAACTACGGGTTTTAATCTTGGCTTAATAGACAATGGAATGTTAAGTCCTTATAACTAAACCGAGACCTATTAATATCCTCGAGCCTTTCCGCGACAAGTCTAGCAGAACACTTGATTTTATTTAATTACCGATTATTACTTCTAAGGTTACTTACTCGATTTTCACCCTAAAGGATCAAAGATTTATTATGTGATATAGACACTCACCAAAACCTAAAACCCTAGCCCGACTCTATTCCGTGATAAAGACCGTCACCAAGAATCGAACGAAGCAATAAACAATAATAAAATAATCACAAGCATACATACGCACCAAGTTAAATTCCCAAAGCTTTTACAATACAAGAAAAATCCACAACCACGCCAAAAATCGAATGAAGATTCAAACTTTATTTAAGTCTTGTCATCACCTAGGTAGTTTATGAAGTTTTAGCCAATAATCATGTCAACAATCAATATTAATTCAGAATTCATCATTAAAAACTAAGAATAAACGAAACCGAAAGATAAACGGAAGTATAGAACCCGAAAATCTTCAACTCCGAGTGTTCCCGAGCTTCCTAGATGATTCCTTGCTTCCGAGCACTCCCAAAATCTTCAAACAGCCTCTGTTAGTCGCCTGAAACTTCAAATTTGAAAGATGATGTTGTCGTTCAATCCCCTGTTAATTCGTGCGGCTCTCTTCCTTGCTGCCTCTTTCCTTTTTTTTTTTTCAATTGTTGCTGCTGCCCTCCAAATTTATTTGCGTCTCCCCCCTCTTTTTCTTTTCTTGTCTCTTACGGCAGTAGGTAGCATAGGGCCTCCCTTGGCTAATTGTGATGGGCCATGTAACTTTTCCAAGATCTGCCACCAAAATTAATAGGGCCGCCTCCTTTTTTATGTATGTCAGACCTAAAAATAATAGGCCAATCTCCTCTTGTGTTCGAAAACAATAATCATAATAGCTATCAATGTAAAAAGCCCACTAGCATGTTTTGAATTGAAATTTGCTGAACATTCTCACGGCCCAAGTCTGATGTGTTTATATTTTTGAATATACGGCCCAATTAGAATTCTTCTAATTATGATTGTCTGCCATGTTCCTTTTCGTCCAAGACTTTGTTTGTGATGTTGACTTCTTGATTTATAATAATAATAATAATAATAATACCAATGGCAGCTTTCGTCGTCTAATGGATATCTTAGCAGCCCAAACTTCAGACGGTAATTTTACTTCGGTCCATGGCACACCACTTTGCCCAACTGGCTGGTCATTTCCATATTACTCGTTTTTGCTCCATTTGCACCAGGACCTGCCAGAACACCAAATAATGGAATATAGTACTAAAAACTAAATAATACAAATAAAAACTATACAAAAACTATACACTTTACACGGGACAAATATGTATATTTTACCCTACATCAAATATTCCCACACTTAACCTTTTTTCGTCCCCGAAAAAGAATTATGCAAACGGAATCATAGTCGAGGTAGTCGAACGGGACAAAAGCTTAAATTACTTATTAAAACCGAAACTTGTGTTAGCCGCGATTGCAAGGTATTTTGATCCTCTTAAACCCAAACCCGGTTCCAAGCCCTTATCATGCATGTTTAGTTCAAGTGCGGTCAATCTACCTAGGGTCTCACACTAGAAATCACAGGCCCATCTAATCACACCTCAAACTTATAGGACAAAGAGAACAATCACTGGACCAATTCCCAACCGTCTTATATCAAAACCAAGAAAGTTCACAATCAGATTTCTTTTTTTTTTCTTTCGTGAGTCTAGACGGTGCTTTCCCGACACAAGAGGCAATCCGGCTGTAGAGTCGCTATCCCCAACCACAGACTACTTAGTTTCGGTACTTTTATTATTTTTTTTCTTTTTATTGCTTTGCACGGTCGATTTCACACACCCTAGCGGTAATCCGGCTGTAGAGTTGCTATCCCCAACCCAGACTACATAGAAGTGGCTACTTTCATTTAGTTTCTAGCTCACTTTTATTCTATTTTTTTTTCTTTTTTTCACGAGATAATGACCAAAAACTCTAATGATCTTAGCTTATAACGGCATCCCTTATACTATTTTTGGCGGTTTCAATTTCCCCACTTTCCCTAGATGAGAACCCACTAGTAGACCGACATTAAATATATTAAGATCAAAGGAACTCAAAACCGAACCAGGCCTACCCGCATATCCCAAACTAGACACAAGCTCAATTATTTCATCTCATATTATCATTATTTGAACCCGAACAAAAACCTCGACTTTTCTATCATTTTCCGTTTTTTAGTTGCAAACTTCTTATTTCAAAAGACATTTTCTGATTTTTTTTTTCAATTTTTTTTGGATTTTTTAATTTTTTAATTTTTTGTATTTTTTTTTTATTTTTTATGACTCAAGACTCTACTAACTAGACACTAAACGATAGTTCCCATCCCCACACTTAAATTTTACATTGCCCTCAATGTAAGATGGAAACCGACTCAAAAGACTAAAAATAAATAAGAAATAAAAGACCAAGGGCAAATTGGAAAGGACTTAGCTGGTAATATGACGCATAAGCTCCAAAACTCTCGTCCAATCCAGCTCGATCGTATAGCATTTCATTCGCGATCGGCTTGACTCTAACTAGTATACTTGATAAATGCCTGAAATTTGAATAAACAGCTCCAAAATCACCCGAATGGAGATTGAGTACGGGTGGTACGATTTAAACCTGCATAGACAAAAACAAGCAAAAACCAAAGCAATACCGACTTGACACAAACGACTGACTCAATACTACTAAATTAGACTCAATATACAAAATAAATTACTCACTATACAAACTACCAAAAATATACCAAATATATAAAATTACAAACTCTACAAAACCTCCCCACACTTGAATTTAATCAGGAGGCTTCTCTTTGACCTGGACCCTGTCCAACCCGTTTAATTCCACCCGAACCTCAAAAAATTTCAAAAATGTATTGGTGGAATTATAAAATATTTTAAAATTTTCAAACGGGTCAGACCACCAAACTTTATACTTACCTGGAAGAAACCGAATGCATGACATGTAGGGAGAAGACTGATCGTGCGTGAATTGTAATGGCTTCTTCTTTTCCATCTCGCCCCAACCTTCGATCCTCTTCCGGTTTAGATCCTTTCTCTTTCTTTTCTTTGCCTTCTCCCGTGGCTTTTCTGATTTTTCAGGTTCACCTATCACTAATACCATGGGCCAGTTGTGGTGTTCTTCTTCCTCCACCACTTTCAAAAAACGATCCCCACACTTAGTCTCTTCGTCTGGGGCAGGTTCGATCACCTCTGTCGATTCACCTTCAAGAAGAGCATCAAAGTATGCTATATCCCCATCAGGATCCAACACTCCTACCTCTTCATAGGCCGGTAAACCATCTAATTCTAACTCTAAAAACTCATCCTCCCCAGACGACTTAATTTCTACCTCTTCAATTTCTTCCTCTGCACCAAACATTAACCCTATTGAGTCTCCTAACTCTACTTCCTCCTCTATCACTTTTTCTTTTTCCACTTCATCAAACATCCAACCAGTGGAATCCCCCAATTCCACTTCTTCTTCAATTACTTTTTTCTTCACTAACGATCTTTGATACGCCACCCATTCTTCTTCGTCTATTTCATCATCAGAGTCACTCCCGAAGTCATATATAATACCCTTCTGGACCGGAGGTGGGACTTCGTCGTCCATTATCGTCTCCGTGACTGGAATGATCTCCTCATCTGACTCTTCTTCTACTTCCTCTAGCTCACCCCGCTCTCGAACTAACTCCTCTACTCTCTTTTTATTTCTCTCCGTATATTCAGCCATGCTTTCCAGGGTAGCTTGATTTTGCGCTATGAACTGCGCCATTTGTGTCATTGTCTGAGCGAACATCTCTTCTATCCTACTCATACTACCCTCAAAACCTCTATCGCTCGTCTGAACCAGGTTACGTTGCGGCTGCTGATACAGATCATTGTAATATGGCTGATGATCATAACCTTGCAGAGAATACCCCTGTGAAAAATATGGTTGCGGCTGCACAAAAGGGTTAGCATAATATGGCGTAGAGGACCCCTCATATTGGGGGCATTTAACAGTAAAATGAGGTCCTCCACAAATTTCACACATATTTACAAGACTCAAGAAAAAAAAAAGACACGGACAATTAGACTCCTACGACTCAAACACACGAAAAATAGCACGGATGTGTCAATTAAGTCCAAACAAAGTAATCAACGCAATCGCCAAGAGTCCCTGGCAACGGCGCCAAAAACTTGATGTGCTGAAAGTGGTTTAACTAAATTAACTAAATTAAACCCTAAACTAGACTCTCTAAGTTTTAAATTTATAAAACTAAGACTCTCTAAACCCTAAACCACACGACCGGCAAGTGTACCGATCGGTGTAGTATAGCCTAAGGAAGTCCGAGTATCGAACCCAAGAGACTCTACTAAATTACGCTAATGACTCGATCTAGACCTAGACTGACACGGACTTTAACTAATTGTTTATTTGATGGGGGGGGGGGTTTCTAAATATCCTAAAAATATAATAAAATATTAAACTAGAAAAATCAAAGAAAAGACTAAACCCGAATGTGGACGAAGACTTTGACCAGAGATAATGAAGACTACCTAGGCTAGACGCAAGCTAAACTCAGAATGGATTCTATTCGATGATTTTGTGGTGTGGAACCGGGATCTTTAGATACTAAACCTATTAAGACACCACTAAGCCCCTCAAACACTCTCAAGGCCATTCTTGTGGCACTACCTAGGCTGTTACGCTTACCGGTTTTCTAGATTTCTTTTCCGTCCTCTAGTTTCTTGAAAGTGCCTATGTAAGACGCTCTACCTTGCCGCGCGAACGTCTAAAGCAACTACGGGTTTTAATCTTGGCTTAATAGACAATGGAATGTTAAGTCCTTATAACTAAACCGAGACCTATTAATATCCTCGAGCCTTTCCGCGACAAGTCTAGCAGAACACTTGATTTTATTTAATTACCGATTATTACTTCTAAGGTTACTTACTCGATTTTCACCCTAAAGGATCAAAGATTTATTATGTGATATAGACACTCACCAAAACCTAAAACCCTAGCCCGACTCTATTCCGTGATAAAGACCGTCACCAAGAATCGAACGAAGCAATAAACAATAATAAAATAATCACAAGCATACATACGCACCAAGTTAAATTCCCAAAGCTTTTACAATACAAGAAAAATCCACAACCACGCCAAAAATCGAATGAAGATTCAAACTTTATTTAAGTCTTGTCATCACCTAGGTAGTTTATGAAGTTTTAGCCAATAATCATGTCAACAATCAATATTAATTCAGAATTCATAATTAAAAACTAAGAATAAACGAAACCGAAAGATAAACGGAAGTATAGAACCCGAAAATCTTCAACTCCGAGTGTTCCCGAGCTTCCTAGATGATTCCTTGCTTCCGAGCACTCCCAAAATCTTCAAACAGCCTCTGTTAGTCGCCTGAAACTTCAAATTTGAAAGATGATGTTGTCGTTCAATCCCCTGTTAATTCGTGCGGCTCTCTTCCTTGCTGCCTCTTTCCTTCTTTTTTTTTCAATTGTTGCTGCTGCCCTCCAAATTTATTTGCGTCTCCCCCCACTTTTTCTTTTCTTGTCTCTTACGGCAGTAGGTAGCATAGGGCCTCCCTTGGCTAATTGTGATGGGCCATGTAACTTTTCCAAGATCTGCCACCAAAATTAATAGGGCCGCCTCCTTTTTTATGTATGTCAGACCTAAAAATAATAGGCCAATCTCCTCTTGTGTTCGAAAACAATAATCATAATAGCCATCAATGTAAAAAGCCCACTAGCATGTTTTGAATTGAAATTTGCTGAACATTCTCACGGCCCAAGTCTGATGTGTTTATATTTTTGAATATACGGCCCAATTAGAATTCTTCTAATTATGATTGTCTGCCATGTTCCTTTTCGTCCAAGACTTTGTTTGTGATGTTGACTTCTTGATTTATAATAATAATAATAATACCAATGGCAGCTTTCGTCGTCTAATGGATATCTTAGCAGCCCAAACTTCAGACGGTAATTTTACTTCGGTCCATGGCACACCACTTTGCCCAACTGGCTGGTCATTTCCATATTACTCGTTTTTGCTCCATTTGCACCAGGACCTGCCAGAACACCAAATAATGGAATATAGTACTAAAAACTAAATAATACAAATAAAAACTATACAAAAACTATACACTTTACACGGGACAAATATGTATATTTTACCCTACATCACCCACCTAAACCCCAAAAATCAGTAATAATTAGTTTTATTAATATTTAAGGTATTCGGGGCCCGTTTTCGCATTTGGGGTGTTTTTAGGGACGTAATGGGATATTTTAAAATATATTAAGACGTCAGAAAAATTATGAGGGTGTCGGTTTTATTTAGGGTTGTTATATCCTCCCCACCTTGTTTTAGAGCTCGTCCTCGAGATCTATTGGAACAAGTGTGGATATTTCCTTTGCATTTCTGATTCAAGCTCCCATGTGTACTCAGATCTTCTTTTGGAGTCCCACTTCACTTTGACCAAAACTAATCTCTTATGCTTGAGATTCTTAATTTTCCTGTCTTCAATCTGTAGAGGCCTTTCTACGAATTTAATTGCTTATTTACCTCTATGTCCTTAAGAGGCACTACAAGTGATTCATCAGCTTGGCATTTCTTGAGATTTGATACATGAAATACATCATGTATTCCTGCCATTTCCTCTGGCAGTTGTAGCTGATAAGCTACAGGTCATATTCTTCTAATAATCTTAAAAGGTGCAACATACCTGGGACTTAGCTTTCCCCGTTTGATGAATCTTACCACTCCTTTCCAAGGAGAGACTTTTAACAATACTTTGTCACCTACCTGGAATTCTAATGGCTTACGTCTGTTATTAGCGTAGCTCTTCTGTCGATCACGTGCTGCTTTCAGTCGTTCCTTGACTTGAATGATCTTGTCGGTTGTTTCTTGCACTATCTCAGGTCCAGATAGTTGCTTTTCCCTAATTTCTGCCCAACTGACTGGGGTTCTGCACTTTCGTCCATAAAGTGCTTCGAATGGTGCAGCATTGATACTTGTGTGATAACTGTTATTATAAGAGAATTCTATTAAAGGTAAGTGATCATCCCAATTACCTCCGAAATCAATTACACAAGCTCTAAGCATGTCCTCCATTGTCTGAATTGTCCTTTCGCTTTGTCTGTCTGTTTGAGGATGATAAGCGATGCTTAGATTTAGCTTGGTTCCCATTGCTTTTTGGAAACTTGACCAAAAATGAGAGGTAAAACGGCTATCCCTATCAGAAACAATTGAGAAAGGAATTCCATGTAATGAAACAATTTCATTTACATACAATTTGGCTAATTCTTCCATACTAAAAGTTTCCTTCATTGGTAGAAAATGAACTGACTTGGTTAGCCTATCTACAATCACCCAGATTGTATCATTACCTTTTCTTGTTTTGGGTAATTTAGTAACAAAATTCATTGTTATCAATTCCCATTTCCAAACTGGCATTTCTAGCTGTTGCAGCAATCCTGAGGGTTTCTGGTGTTTAGCTTTGACTTGTGAACAGGTCAAACACTTAGAAACATAAGCTGCTATATCCTTTTTCATTCCTATCCACCAAAATTTTTTCCTTAAATCCTGGTACATCTTATCACTTCCTGGATGCATTGTATATTTAGATTTATGGGCTTCTTCTAATATATGGTGACGTAGGTTTCCTAATTTAGGTATCCATACTCTCTTTTTGTGGAATCTCCAAATTCCATCTGTTCCTTGTTCTAATTCCTTAATCATTCATTTTAATTTTTCAGTATCATCCTTGATTACCGATTCTTGTGCTTCTCTTATCTGATCATTTAAATCTACTTGCAGATTTAATTTAAGAGAACGTACCCTTTTCGGCTTTTCGTGATACTTTCGACTTAAAGCATCAGCCACTACATTGGCCTTTCCTGCATGATACTGGATATCACAATCATAATCATTAAGAATCTCCATCCAGCGTCTTTGTCTCATGTTTAGCTCTTTTTGCCCAAAAACATACCTTAAACTCTTATGATCTGTAAAAATTGTAAACTTACTACCATAAAGGTAATGTCTCCAAATCTTAAGGGCAAAATTTTGTGACCCAACCGAGTTATTCAGAAGAGTTCTTAGACTATACGAAAGGCGGAAACAGACGTATAGACTCGAAACAACTTGAATATCACTTTAACCTTCTTGTATATTGAATTGACAGAGTTTACAGTTACAAGAAATATCGGCAGCACTTCGGTACAATATCCTGATTCCCCACCAAATGACATGATCACTAGCCTATTTATAGAGTTTCTGATTCCCCACGAAAATGCAATGTTCATTTCGTGGGAAATCACCATTTCGTGGGAAATCAACATTAAAACCCTATTTTCCTGAACTACGTGACTCGATCTAACATATCTAGTGTAAGACTCGATACAAGACGAAGTCGACAGATGTATGCACTAACAGACTCCCCCTCAGATGTGACGAGTCTTCAGTGTCGAGTCTTTTCATCTTCAGTCTTTATCAATCTTTAGGCTTTTCTTTCCAATCAACATCAACAGACTCCCCCTAACAATGTGCTGGCATTCCTTAAGTTCATCAGCATCATCTGCTTCAGGATCGCAGTCTGGCAATTTACAGATTCAAGCAACGTAACCTGGCTCACTTGCAAATTCTCTACCCAAAACATAAGTTTTATGATATTAACCTTTAATTCACTCAGACACAATCTGAAAATGATTAATCATTAGTAATATCTGATGAACCACTTGCATGTATATTAAATTTTCTTTTCACACAACTTTAAAACATACATTCCCAAACCTGTTCATCATGTTCAGCACTCGGAATTTTGAAAATCAGCTCTCCAACACCAGTTGTCTAAAATCTTTTTAAATTCTTCAAAATTTATGCTAAAACACACTAAAAATATTTTTGGAATTTTGTTTAGAAAGAAATGCAGTAAAAAAAATATTTACAGGCAATATTTTTGTGAGTTTGTGTAAGAGGATCATATCAGTTTATGAGACAAATCACCAACACCGTTAAGCTTCAGTTCATTTTAAGTTCTAAACAATTCACCTAGATTGTCAGTATATTGATCCACTTAAATTTTCACACAAAGTTCAACTGATCCGAGATACGATATTAATGTCTTAGATACTTAAACTTATTCGCGTGTCCCACTACTTGAATATACTCCCGTATCCAGATCCCAATATTCAGTCTTACAAGTGAGTATACCTAGATGATATATGTAAGGGGTTAGGTTCAAAACCGTGAGAGCTCAGGTCAGAACTTCCGTTCAGCAGAGAGATGACGGTTCGACTTTAGGTGTGTCCCCTTTAGAGGATCTTTTGTTTCAACAGCAATGACTATCAATTTTATTGTTTCGTCAATTTGCTGAGGGTGGCGCTATGTTTCAAGCATTTGCAGAAAGTATTATGCGGGGACTAGGTCAGAATTTCCATTCAGCAGAAGTCCCGGGATAATACCCCAGATATCACTAAGCATAAAGACCTAGTATCTCAGAAAGAGGGACCTTTCAAACAAGATTTCGGGGGTTACCCATATATCTAAGAAGTTGTTCCCCACGATATAAGCAAGTTTGAATTTAGGTTTATATCTCATCACAACCTACTAAATGTATAAAAACCTACTGACATATCCGCAGTGAGATTGTTTATCACATTTTAACTTTCCATTTCTTTAGCATGTTGTGACAGTCCACTGATGTACTATCATATCCTCTTTTACAACAAAACTCATTTTTGATTTTATCATGTTTTTGGCTTTTTAAATTTTCTAATGTTTTTGGATTTTCTGAAATTTTCTACTCCTCCTAAAATGCAAACACATTTAAAGAAATTTGAAAACAAAAACTAAACTCTTTACCCACTAAGTAGAAACAAATTTAAAACAAACTATACAGAAAGTTGACAACCGATATCAAATCGCCTCAATTCGCCATTCACTTGGCATACACAATCAGAACTCCCCCTGTCAACAAACTATTTTCTCATTTAGATTTCAAAACACTTAAGTTTGTTTTAATCAAAATGATTTTTCCGGAAAATAAGTTTGGTTGATTTTACCACTTGTAGGTATACTATGGGAAGGTTCGGGGATGTGGTTCATCATATCGTCTTTCAATCATTTGTAGGAAAATGCAAGTACAGATTAATGTCCTTGATTTACCATTTGCATGTAAAAACAATCAAACCTTTGTACCACTTGTACGAACGAAATTACCGAAGTAAATTTCTCAAGAAAGATGTCGATTCCTGCTCCTCGCTTACCAACCTGGGAGCTCCGGCAAGTCAGGTTTTTCTATTCAAAGAAAATATCCACCCAAGCCTGACCAGCCTTGGGTGTTACCGAGTCATCATCACTCGGTTTCTTACCTTTCCTCTTCTTCTCATAGAACTCTTTAACCCCTTTGACTTTTCGATCAATCATTTTACCAAAGATATGTTTTACCTTGGGGTTAAAGGCCTTTTCAACATCAAAAACCTTTTTTTCATCATAAAATTGATTTGATATCTCAACTTTACCAATTTTCTTTTTAAAATTTTCAGCCCGAAGTGGTGGAAAATTCTCATCATCCACAGTCGAAACTGATTTTTCACCTATTGAAACAATCTGTGGCTCCTCTGATTTTGTGGAATCAGATTCATTGCCAGAAGATAGCTCCTCTGATTTTGACCTATCAGAATCATCGCTAGAGCTACCACCAAACTTCTTAACAACCCATTTCTGGTTGTCAGATTTAGCTCTTTTCTTGTAAAACTTGTTTGAACATTCACCAATTTCAAATTTTGAATTCTTAAACAATTTAGTTCTGTCAATTGGTGGTTCAAACTCAACCACTTTTTCTTTTAGTTTACGAGATACTCCCTGTTTTGATTTTGAACACTCCCTGGCAATATATCCAACTTTGTTGCATTGGAAACAGATTCTCGTATCCTTCTTCTGCTCAGCCATCTTCTTCATGTCATCTTGCTTCTTTGCAAGGAACTCACTGTTTGACTGCCTCCAGAATTCTTTCTTTTCTTCTTCTTTTGAGCTAGTTCCTGAAATAAATGTCATTTTTGCTTTAAAATCACGAACATGTTTTTCATTTTTCTGTTTTTCTGTTGGAGTAAAACCAAGACCTTTCTTTTTGAAATTACGGTTAGGGTTTGGTTTCTTGTGAAAAGAAGAACCAGAACTGTAACCTTTTTTCTTGAATAATCTTTGTTGTACTCTTGAGGTGTATTTTTTAGGTTTATCAGTAAGATTTAAATCTTTTATTTCAGAAATATTAATTTCTGTTAGTTTGAAAACCTTTTTAATCATTTCAGTTTTGACACCTCTTATTAGAAATTCCTCATCAGAATATAATTTGTCCGAATCATTCAAAGTATAAGCAACTTTAGACGGTTCATCATCCAAATTAGATTTTGATAACAGGAATTCTTTGTTATAAACTATTTTGCCCTGTTTTTCTGTTTGACCCGGAATGCTGGACTCAGACTTTGACTCTGAACTAGACTCCGAATTTGACTCCTCTGTCTCATCGTTATCTAACACATGATCCACTACTTTCTTCATCAATTGAGATTGTCAGATGATGTAAAAATGACATCAATGTTTTCTAGCAAATTGACTGACCACTCTGACTCCCATTGTAAGTTTGTAGCTTTTTTGACCCTTTCAGAATTTGGATTTCTGGGCAAATATCCATTTTCCAGTGGGGGTGGACACTTGTTGTAACTGACACCTTGTTTCTTACCAGAATTCTTCTTGTCAGACTTTTTGTTCGTGTCACTGTTCTTCTTTTCAGGAGTCTTTTCATCAGTGATCTTCTGCTCTTCAGTTACCTCATCTTCTTCAAATACCTTCATTCCTTCAATGGTAGGATAGATCCTGTCAATGACATAAGAAGTACATGAGTAACTTTTCAACAAATGATTAACTCTTTCAGTTTCAATTCTTTGTAACTCAAGCTTTTGTTCCAAAGCAGCACACTTCTCGATGTAATTGTTCACAACTTTCTGCTTGATCATGAATGCTCCTTGAAGCGTTTTCATTGTTGTAGCTTGCTCTTCACTAGTGTCATTGTACATGTTCATCGCTTTGTTCAACACATCATATGATTCTTTCAATCTATTCATATTGTGGATCAATGAATTGTTTTGTTTCTTTATAGTTTCACAATTTTCACAAGTTACTGGACTCTTCTTTGCAACAGCTTCTTCATCAATCTCGAACTTTGGAACTTCTTTTACTTTTCTTCTTACCACCGGTACTGTTTCATCATCACTGATTACCGGTGTCTTTACCTTTTTCTTTTTCTTCTTGGCTTTCTCATCCTCACTATCACTCTCAGCCATCATCTTCAAATGATCTCTCGTTTGTTTAGCATAGTATTCAGTATCACCGTCATCACTATCCATGTTTCGGTAACAGATTTCAAACAAGATTACTTTCAAACGAAATTATCCTGCTCAAACGAAATCACCTTGAATCACCGGCAAACAAACAAACAATCAGTTTAAACGAACTGAATACGTAAAAGTGTGTATTGATGAAATCAATCTAAGACTCGTGTCAAAGATTCGTGGACTCGTTACAATGTTGTTCGGGTGAAATCAGTAAATGAATGGGATTTTCACACAAAACAACTCCTTAACCAGAAAATCTTGGGCTGCTGACAAAATTCTCACTTGATTGGGCCGCTAACAAATGAAATCACATGGGTTGCCTATTCAATTCATATGTGATAACAAGTTGTTTAAATGAAACAAGTAGTGGCCGACAACAGTAGTTCACTTTATAATCCAATTGGGCTGCATATGTATGAATCTCATGATAACTTGGGCTGCTTGTATGGATCTTATCAATTCAAAAACAAATCTAGCCGGCAACAATACTGTCTTAACAAAACTGATTGGGCCTCTCCTTTCTAGATCATTTTAATTGGACCAACATTATTGATAGGACCGATTCAATATAATGATTTTGATCAGATAATCATGCAAGAATCAACAACCACATTAAATTCTACTGGACCGATTTAAAGTGTGATGTACTTCACTGTGATTAGGCCGATAACCTTTGATTTTAATATTGATTGGGCCATGAATCTTTAATAGTCACAATTAATAATGGACGGCTATATATGATAACATCTAAATTCTCATTGGGCCGATGACATATGCTTTGACTAACAAATTGATTTAATGGCCGACATTACTTTTTCACATGCAATCAAAATATAAGGGCCGACAATTTTTTAATATTCAAAATAGTCATTGGGCCGCTGATTATGGACTTCTCATGGGTCGATATAAAGTGAACTGATAATAAATGTATCAAATTAATACAATTGGACCGATTATCTGTCTCGTGACTTTTGTTGTAGGTTATTAATGACACCTGTACTTGTTGACTGACATGTTCAAACGAAACGACGACATTGTTCAAGTGAAATCAGTCTATAATGTTCAAGCGGAATCACCGATTTCAATTTCAAGCGAAACAGGACTTTATCTTTCAAGCGGAAACACCTTTTTGTAGCGGAATCTGATTCTAGAGCGGAAACATCACAAGATTCAAGCGGAATCGCGTTTGGAGCGGAATCAAGATAAAGTCTCAAGCGAAATCTTGATTTGGAGCGGAATCAAGGTGTAAACCGAAGCGAAATCACTATGACATCAGCATTTACGAACGAAATTTCAAGCGAAATTACGAAAATCTCAATTTTTAGATCGATTTTAATGCTGAAAATTACAAGGCTTTGTTAAAACATGATTACGCATATGCTGTGAAAATTTTAGCCAATTGAAACCGTAAACTTTTGTGAAATCTTGAAAAGAAAGTGTAGAAATCAGAAATTGTGATGAAAACAAGCTGTTTTGGCAAGATCTCTTCCTCCTGTGCTCTGATACCACTTGTAGGATCATTTTGTGACTCAACCGAGTCGTTCAGAAGAGTTCTTAGACTATACGAAAGGCGGAAACAGACGTATAGACTCGAAACAGCTTGAATATCACTTTAACCTTCTTGTATATTGAATTGACAGAGTTTACAGTTACAAGAAATACCGGCAGCACTTTGGTACAATATCCTGATTCCCCACCAAATGACATAATCACTAGCCTATTTATAGAGTTTCTGATTCCCCACGAAAATACAATGTTCATTTCGTGGGAAATCACCATTTCGTGGGAAATCACCATTTCGTGGGAAATCACCATTTCGTGGGAAATCACCATTTCGTGGGAAATCACCATTTCGTGGGAAATCAACATTAAAATCCTATTTTCCTTAACTACGTGACTCGATCTAACATATCTAGTGTAAGACTTGATACAAGACGAAGTCGACAGATGTATGCACTAACAAAAATTATGGCTCCTAATTCTAGATCATGGGTTGAATAATTTTCTTCATGATTCTTAAGTTGTCTGGATGCGTAAGCTATAACCTTTTGACGTTGCATCAATACACATCCATAACCTAACTTAGAAGCGTCACAATACACTACAAAGTCTTCAGTTCCTTCTGGTAACGCTAATATGGGTGCAAGGGTTAGTCTTTGCTTAAGAATTCTAAAGGCTTCTTCCTGTTTTGGTCCCCATTCAAACTTAATGGATTTACAGGTTAACTTAGTTAAGGGAATGGCTATTCTAGAGAAATCTCGAATAAATCTTCTATAATAACCGGCCAATCCTAAGAAACTTCTAACCTCGGTTGGCGACTCAGGGGTTTTCCATTGGTAATCGCCTCGATCTTTGTTGGATCCACATGAATTCCTTCACGATCAACTAAGTGTCCAAGAAACTGTACATGTTCTAACCAAAACTCACACTTTGAAAACTTAGCATAAAGCTTTTCCTTTCTTAATAAACTTAAAAGTACGTGCAAATGCTTTGCATGTTCCTCTTTACTCTTAGAGTAAATGAGAATATCATCAATAAAAACAAGAGTTAACTGCCATTTTCGTCCTTATGGTTTGGTCACTTTGGCCATTTCAGTCCATTTTTCAAAAATGCGCCATTTTCGTCCCCCACGTTCTGGAAAGGTGCCATTTCAGTCCAAAAATCATAACCCAGTTAAGTCAGTTAGTAAATAAAGACTGATTGTGTAAATTTGTAACATAAAGGACTGATTGTGTAAATTTGTAACACCACCACCACTAGCCCTGCCACCACCACCACTCCGCTGCCACCACCACCACCACCACCGCCACCACCGCCACACCGCCACCACAGCCACACCGCCACCACCGCCACCACAGCCACCACCGCCACCACAGCCACTGCCACCACCACCACCACCGCCACCACAGCCACACCGCCACCACAGTCACTGCCACCACCTCCACCACCGCGACTACGGGATCTTGTGCGATTATCTTTGGCTTGTGCGATCAAGAGTTCATCATCATCGTCAATCATCACGTTGATCATCATCAACAGTTCTTCGAACCACCATTCATAACGGCTACCACAGCCCTGCCACCACCACCACTCCGCTGCCACCACCACCACTGCCATCACCACCACCACACACTCTCTGTTTCTATCGATCTGGGTCGAATTGAACGGATATCTGAAGTTCCTTAGATCCCCACAAACATTTTACACCCCGGTTGAAAATGAGGGGTGTAAAGTTGAGTGTTTGGATGAGGTTCTGAAGATTTCTGGGTCGGATGCAACGAGCTTTGATTTGGAAAGAATTGATGCTTTGACTGTTTCGAGTTCATACAACGAGATTGGAACGAAACTATCAGAGTCGTATGAACTGAGCTTTGATTCGGAAAGAATCGATGCGCGGATTGTTTCAAATGCAGATAGCGAGATTGAAAATTTAGACTATGTTTCAACTGAATCGGTTGAAAACGAGGTAAAAGTTAAGTGTTTGAATGAGGTTGTGAAGCTTTCTGAGTCGGATGCATCGAGCTTCGATTTCGAAAGAATCGATGCACTGACCGTCTCGAGTTCAAACAACGAGATTGAAAACGAAAGAAAACTTTCTGAAGCAGATGAACGGAGCGTTGATTCGGAAAGAATCGGTGTGCAGATTGTTTCAAGTTCGGACCGTGAGATTGAAAATTTAAATTATGTTTCAACTGAGGCGGATGTCTTGAGCTTTTTGGAAAAAATCGACAAAAAGATTGAAACTATCAAAGAGAAACTTTCAGAATTAGCTGAACCGAGCTTTGATTCTGAACGAATCGATACACAGGTTGCTTTGCATTCAGACAGTGAGATTGAAATTATCAACGCGATACATTCGGAACCAGATGAACGAAATGTTTCAAATTCAGACAGTGAGATTGAAATCAAAACCACCAAAGAAAGCGAACAAGTTGTAAGCAAAAACGATGAAGAACCGCTAAAGAAAATGCAACGGATACGGACAAAGTTCTTAAGGCTTGCCTTCAACGAACAGTTGACTACGGGAGTCAACCGAGAATGAGGGGTGTAAAGTTGTGGTGGCAGGGCTGTGGTGGCGGTGGCGGTGGTGGCAGCGGAGTGGTGGTGGTGGCAGGGCTGTGGTGGTGGTGGTGGTGGCGGTGGTGGTGGTGGCAGCGGAGTGGTGGTGGTGGCAGGGCTAGTGGTGGTGGTGTTTAATATTTACTTAAATGGTCCTTTATGTTACAAATTTACACAATCAGTCCTTATTTACTAACTGATTTAACTGGGTTATGATTTTTGGACTGAAATGGCACCTTTCCAGAACGTGGGGGACGAAAATGGCGCATTTTTGAAAAATGGACTGAAATGGCCAAAGTGACCAAACCACAGGGACGAAAATGGCAGTTAACTCTAAAAACAATTATGAATTTATCCAAATATGGCTTACATATTCGGTTCATCATGTCCATGAATGCAGTTGGGGCATTGGTTAAACCAAATGGCATGACAGTAAATTCATAATGGCCATACCTTATTCTGAATGCGGTTTTAGGAATGTCCTCTTCCTGTACCTTTAATTGATGATATCCCGATCTTAAATCGATTTTAGAGAAAAATCGAGCTCCTTGAAGTTGATTGAACAGATCATCGATCCTTGGTAATGGGTACCGATTCTTAATTGTGACCTTGTTCAATTCATGGTAGTCAATGCACATACGCATTGATCCGTCCTTCTTTTTGACGAACAGTATCGGTGCTCCCCATGGCGATGAGCTTGGCTGTATGAATCCTTTCTCTAACAATTCGTCTAACTGTTTCTTCAGTTCCTGCATTTCGGCGGGTGCCAAACGGTAAGGTGCTTTGGCAATCGGTGTTGTTCCTGGTAGCAGATGGATTCTGAATTCAACTTCCCTATCTGGCGGTAGTCCTTGTAACTCTTCTGGAAATACATCTGAAAACTGAGACACTACTGGAATGTCTTTTAGTTCTTTCCCTTTAGTGTTAGTGATTATAGAAATCAAATACACTATAGATCCTTTTCTTATACAACTTGCAGTTTTCATCACAGAGATGAATTTTGTGGATCTAGATGGTTTATCTCCTTTAATTGTGATCTTTTCACCCGTTAGTGAATTTACTTGAATTGACTTTTGATCACACAGAATACTGGCTTTATTAGCTATTAACCAGTCCATTCCTAACACAATATCAAATCCTGCCAGATTCATTGGGTAAAGGTTTGCAATAAATGTTTGATTAAAAATTTCTATTCTTGCCTCCTGCAAGATTTCAAAAATCCTAACAATTTATCCATTTGCTGTCTCTACTAGACATTCTTGTGGTAGTTTAGTTAATGATTGATTTAAAAGTTTGCAAAACGAAGTATTGATAAAACTTTGGTTTGCACCAGAGTCAAATAATACTTTAGCAAAAATAGCATTAATTAAAAAGTACCAGCTATGACGTCTGGAATCATTTTGGCTTCATCGGCAGTTAGAACAAATGCTCTAGCATTTTTAGTGTTTTTGTTGTTCGCAACTGGAGCCAATTTCGGACAATTCGGCTTGATGTGGCCTTTTTCTCCACAATTGAAGCACAGTCCATTACTAGATTTCCTCTTACAATCTTCTTCCTTGTGTCCTGGTGCCTTGCAGAAATTACAGTGAGTGGAGCATCTTGCTGAATGCTTCTTTTTGCAGATCCTGCAATACGGTGCAAAGGTAGAACCTACATTCCTATGGTTGGTATTCCCAGAACGGAATTCTTGAGTAAGCCTTTGGGTTAGGTTTCTCCTCTGGTCTTCTTCTCTAGTACGCACCAGATCATCAGTCAAGGTATTGGCTAGTTCTACAGCTTCTTCTATGGTTTGGGGTCTAGCTGTCTTGGCTACATGTCTAATTTCTCCAATTAATCCCCAGATATAACGGGAGATTAATACTGGTTCGGGTGATGCAAGGGTTGGTACTATTCTAGCATATTCAAAGAATGTAGTAGTGTACCCCTTACTATCTACTCCGGTCATTCTAAGGTTCAGAAACTTATTTGCTATCTGTTCTTTTTCATTGGGAGGGCAGAATTTCCTTTCTACCATATTTTTAAATTCCTCCCATTCTATGTTGTATACTCTATCACTTCCTCTTGACTGGAGGATAGTGTTCCACCATTCTAAAGCTGAGTTCTTAAACAGATTCGAAGCAAACATTATCTTGTCTTCGTCAGCACATTTGCTTATTTTCAGAACAGCCTCAGTCTTTTCTATCCAGCGTAGAGCTGCAATGGGTCCTTCATTGCCCGAGAATTCTATTGGTTTGTAGGACCAGAATTCTTTATAAGAACAACCATATGGCATGGTTCTTCTTCTTTTGGGAATGGGCACTTGAAGTACAGGTCCATTGTTCACGCTGTGTTTCGGTTCAGTTGGTCGCTTACTGCTATGCTTACTTTTATTTTCTGCTTCCTTAACATTTTGGATAATAAATGGCATCGTATCTATGATTCCTTGTGCCACTATATGTTGAAGGGCACTATTATCCACTTGGTTTCCATTGTTATTGTTGTTCGGATTCTCGTTATTCAGATTATCGTTATTCGACTGGTTATCATTCTGGTTTTCCTGATTCACTTCGTTGTCCATCTGAATTTTAAACATTTACCACATATTAATATCACCAGTAATATTTGAATATAGTCAATCACATGACACGCACTTTGGTCAAAAGCGTCGAGCATTGCGACTTTACTCTATTCATATACTATGCGTCTATTACACACTAGTACTAAAATTAAATTACAATACCGACTGAAATTTAAAACTACACTACTAGTAATAGGCATCCGTAGTTTTTTTTTCTAACACATACACACATATTTTATTATTATATTATATTATTATAATTTCTACCATCTCCATCATCGTTTCAAGGATATGGATTCATCCAAAAATCCATATTGCGCTCGTTGTATTTCCATACGTGACGCTCTCCCACCTGTCTCATTCTCTCACTGCTTTCTAAAATTTCCTCACCAAAAGTCCTAAGTTCTTGTACGTTGTCTGCACTCATTGGGGGTGCACGTTCTAGGACTGGGTTCGGAATCTGGGGTGCGGGTTCCTGGTATGGGGGTGTAGGGGCCTGAAATGGGTACGGGTTTTCTAAGATATCCCTAATGTACACATCATTATTGAAATAGGGATCTAGAGGATCTAACCCTTGATAGGCTCCTAGATTGGGCATGGGCGAATCTTCATGGATGGGGTAACGTTGCACATAGTCCCTGTTGTCGTCCCACCATGGGTTGTAATTTGGGTCTAGGGGATTTGGTGCAGGTACCCTAGGTATTTCTTCCGGATTAAAATCATGCATTTCTACTTGGTTTTCAGGGTTTTCTATTTTCATGGGTTGGTCAGGAATTGGTGGTTGCGGTTGGGGTGCTAACAGTTGTTCCAGGTTAGGGTCAGCTGCAGTGGTTGCTAAGAGGTGGATATTGGCTATACCCTTATTAAGCATATCTTGGGCATAAGCATCGGTTTCTCTTTTAGCTGTGGCTAGTGCTCTCTGGTCTTGTAACTTTTTTCATACGCTTCCTACGCTCGTGTGCTCCCCTACTAAACCATCCCCTCTTTTTTTGAGGAAATGGCTCTTCAGATTGAGCCTTAAATACGAATATTACTTCTTCTGTGTCAGCAGAGTACCCCGAGAGGGCAAGCTGAGAAGAGGCACATTCGCTTCTAGGCGAACCAGACAATTGACGGTACGCGTCAGATGGTCCTTGGTCGCTCATACTGTAAACTAACAGATAGTCAGATAACACATAACAAGAAAATACAATTATACACGTATTTCCATAATTTATTTCCTAACACTTTGAATTTTGGCGTCAGCAGAACACTTCTGTGGCTGAATCAGTGGCTTAGCTCTGATACCACCTTCTGTCGCAACCCCCGTCCCCCTGGTACAAACCCGGGAACGGGCGGCCGCGACCAGTTCTGGTGGTATCTTGTTATTGTCTAATTTGGCAGCGGAATTTTCATCAGGACCGTAGTTAGGAAATATTTTATCAGAGTAAAATACCACACTTTCATACTATTAAACACATGGGATAAAACCCAAGTTTTCCGTACACACATTTTCATAGGGAAACACCCTATTTTATTTAATAAAACATCTATTTATTTTTAGGTAACTTTAATACCACTTTTCCAAGCCTTCAGTGCTGTCCAGCTGGCTTCTATTTGGCTTTCACCTTTTGTTACCTGAAACACGTAAAAAAACATTTTGTCAATGGCAAATACTGGTGAGTGAATCCCAGTTTAATCAAGTTTTAATAAAAACTATTGTACAGTATTGAGGGCGATCTCGCAATTACATTTGTTTCCAAGTTATACCAATTAACATCCATGGTACTGTCATACTCAACTTGTGGAAATGTTACTCCTTGACCAGGTGGTAACATATTTTGTATACAAAACCCCAACATACTGATGATAATTGTATCCTTACAAATACTCAATAACTGTTTAATATATAATTAATTAAGTGAGGTTTTGTAAAAACATTTAACAAAAAGAGGATTACTCACATTGCTGTCTTAGATTATCCTTTATGGTTTCCTGGTGGTAATCTATAAATTACACAAATGCACGCATGTTAGTATAATAACCCATTTTAACATTAGTAATACCCTCCCCGAGACGGCATTCCAATGACTACGTCGGGCAGAACCACGACAGCCGTTATGGAACCCTAGACCAATCGGGCAGAGTATCTAATACGTCTCCAAGGGTTATGATACTTACATCGGAGCAGAACCTCGCTATTTAGGGGGTATAATACCCGTAGATTATGCCTACAATTCAGATTTGAGAGAAAGAAAGAAAAATTTGAGCGACGGAAAGTGAAATCCCGAGGCCTTTATATAGGGCCACATTTCAGCTTTTACGCGGCCCGCGTAAGGGTAGACAAGGGTCTACGCGGCCCGCGTCAAACCCGGTCAACGGCGTAGCTTGGCTGGGTCAGCTTATAGGTTTGCCGGGTGTTGGGCCACGTGGCGGCCCAGGGTTTCGCCAAGTTTTAAGTTCTCGCGGCCCGCGTAAGCTTAAGGGGTGGCTTACGCGGCCCGCCTAAACCCCAAAAATCAGTTTTTAATTACTTTTATTAATATTTAAGGTATTCGGGGCCTGTTTTCGCGTATGGGGTGTTTTTAGGGACGTAATGGGATATTTTAAAATATATTAAGGTGTCAGAAAAATTATGAGGGTGTCGGTTTTATTTAGGGTTGTTATAAAGGGTGAAGGAGAACTTGTGACAGTTGTGACCAACTTTCTCAGCAGAAGAATGAAGGTGGCAAGTTGCATCGTGGTTGATTGGGAAAAAAAGGAGAGATGCCCTACTAATTAGATGCGCTACTGATGGATAGGCTAGCTCTAGATACCACAGTCAAATGTTGTGTATTATGTTACTGATAAAAAAGGATACAAAATAGCCCATTATAAGGGCTAGAAGTTACAATTTAGACCCCTCTGGAATTATAAATGTAGGCCTCTTGGACTAACATTATTATATATAATTAAAGAAGTCATTAGCTACATTGAAAATTATATTAACATGTAGGTGACTCACAAACATATTCAGATCCACTCATGTGGAATGTAATGTCATCCAATAAGATAAATTGATACATATTTTACATGAAAAATCTAAATTAATATTGTTGTAATTTTGATGAGTTATGTATTTATTTAATTAATTTCATTTTTTAAGGTAACATCCTTATTTTATAATTAATATTAAATTAAAATGAATAATAATTAGAATTAACTTTTTTGAAATCATATGGGTTTAATATTTGTGTCGTTTGTATATTTACTAAAAGTCTATAATTAAGTGAAAAGTTTGACTTGAAACACTACATAGATCCTACTACGATTAATAAATACAAAATTTCGGTAAGATGTAGGTTCAACCGCATTAAAACACCATGATATCCGACTACAATTGATTTCTCAAACAACTTCAAAAGTATTAAAAGGGTTGGGGATATATTCGTTCCTTATTTTCTATTAAAAGGCAACTGCAAAAAATAAATAAATAAACCTTCAATATACTCAAATCACATTAAAAAAATTGACTCCCACGACGCGGGGAATCAACTCTAGCTAACAATAACTATAAGACTCTTAGTCTAACAAAGATGATCAACTGGCAAACGCTGTTAGTAAATTGTTACTTAAACCCTAATTTCAGCTGCTCATATCCTAGATTGGACTCACTATTAGACTGTCCATCCAGAGGGGGAGTATTAGTAATATTAAAATCTAAATATTAATAAAAGACTTCATTTAATGTCACATGATATTTTCTTCTACAATCTCTCATTTTTTTATAATTTGATGCCACATGGCATTATCTTCTACAATCTTAAATTTTTTTCTATTTTATTTAAAAATTAATAGAATCTAATCAAACTCACCTCCTTCAATTTAATTTTTTATAAAATTAATTATCTTTGTATTTTATCTTATTCTATTATGATCGAAATTATACAACATAATACTGATTAATTTTCATTTTTTTTTCTTAATATTTATCTTTTCCATTTATGAAGTGTGGTTAGAGATAACTTTATTATATATATTTTTCCTACTTTTAATGTAGTAGTACACCGTTAAAATTTTTATGGGTTTTCATATTTTTTTACATCTTATCAATACAAATTTAAATATTATATGTTACATCGTAACAAAATTTACGTACAAATTTTCTATACTTTTAGAAGAACAAATCTTACTTCTAATACACGATTTTAAAGAATGTCATGTGTCAACATCATATCATCCCTAAAAAATTGTTTCTAATCATAATTAATTTTTTTTAAATCATGCTAATATCATACAATGACAATATTGTTTCTTTTAAAATCGTTGTCTTAATATCCGCTTTTACTTCAAATATATTTTAAATTTATAATGATAATGAGATTTTTGTATTAAAACTTACTAAAAGCTGTTAAATTCTATTATATTTATAATAGCAATAATAATGATACTTTTGAATTAAATTACCGGAAAATGCAGAACCTGCGGATTTTTAAGTATTATGATAGACAACATGATATGTTGAAACAAACTTTGAGTTACTTTGAAAGAAAATCAAATGTAAACCCAACTATGAGTTTAAATATTTTTTTCATATTTAACCGTATTACATGATTTAACAATTTAATATTTTTATTAGAAAACTTTTACGCTTATCAATATAGGTTAACAGTTTAGTAATATAGCCTAACAGTTTTTTAAATTATACGTGAGATAAGATATGTTAATTTGCATTACAAAATATATAAGGGAAAATAAACTTATTGGTTATAAAAATATGTTTTCAGTTAAACACGATATAAAATTAATAACAAAGCTTCCTAAAGAATTGATAATTAAGCACTTTAGAAGCGTGTTGGGTATCGATTATTACTATGAGTAAAAGATTGCAAGTTTGTGAGATGATTATTATGTACATTTGTTTGTATTATTGTGTTGCAAACATTTAGTTTTTATTATTCAAATCGTGTTATACACGGGACTGTAATCAACTTATATATATAATAATTCCTGTGAAAGGACCGTAGATAAGCCAATGTTAAATTATATATAATTATTCTTTTCTGTTCAATTTAATCAGGTCAAACTTTATATTTCTAACCTTGCTGTTGATACTAATTTGGTCAGAAGAATAAAAATAAAGTACTAGTGCCACAATGGAGATTAGAGTCACAAAAGGAAATACAAAGGGTTATTGGTCAAAAGTTGATGGAAAGAAACCATATATATAAAAAAATTTAAAGCAACCAGAATTCATTAAACCAAATAGAAACGACATCCAGAAATAGGAAAACGGTATCAACATCAATACCAAGCTAGAGTGCTAGACCATGCTTTAATAGCAACATTTTGTGGTGGAAAATTTCTAGAAATTAAACTGAACTTATTAGCATCAAGAGATCAAAGAGTTTTCTGGCTTGATGTAATTTGGTTAATTTCTTAGGAATATGGCAAATCTCATTGAGAATTATATTCATCTCTCTTTAATCCATTCAACAAAACTGTTAAGGTTTCTGTTTGAGCAACCCCCTTCTCTGATGCTACTTGTAACCTTTATTTTAATATCCAAAGCCTTAACTTTGTATGTTTCGTCACTGAGCAACTCCTCCAACTTACTTTTTATTTCTCCTCGATTAATGATACCAGCGTCATCCTTTTCCATCCTTAACCCAGTCTTCCAAATGTCACAAATGTATGTCTCATTGTGAAATTGATCAGCGAAGTATGGCCAACACAAAAAAGGGACACCGTTTGTGACACCTTCTAAAGTAGAGTTCCAACCACAGTGACTCATGAAACATGCTACCGAAGGGTGGGACAGGACCTTCTGTTGTGGTGCCCAACTCACGATCCTTCCATGAGAACCGACTCTTTCCATATATCCATCCAGGTAATCAGTTGTAGTCTCCTTGGTCATACCTGGGCGCACCACCCACAAGAATGGTTTGTGGCTAAGCTCAAGACCAAGTGCCAATTCGTCAAATTGGGTTTTGTTGAAAATAGTGAAGCTCCCAAATGCAATGTAAATTACTGAGCATGGTTGTTGTTGATCAAGCCATGTTAAGCAGGTTTGGTCCTCTTGCCAGAAGTGGCCTGCCTGTTCAGCAAGTCGGTTGCTTGCCAGAAGAGGGCCTATCGGCAACAACTGTGAGTACAGGCTAAATGCTGCAGCCTCCAACTCAGTAGTCGAGTTGCATATAAACCAATCTGTCAATCTAGAAGCCTCTTCAGCTTCTTTTACAACTAGGAAGCTGGCTTCTATGAGAGCCACATCCTCAAAGCACACCCATCCGAGGTTTTCCGATTTTATAGGAGGCATAGTTTCTGACAGCTTAATTGTCTGCTCTTTTAGAGGTGTGCCTACGAAAAAAATAAAAAGAATTAAGTTGGCATCTTTGAGTCATAATTGATGAAATATAGTTAAGATGGCAACACACATGTCCTGCGAGTTTGGTAACGAGTTTAGGTTGAAATGGGTCGTTTTAAGCATTGGCTGAAATGAAACAGACGGTGTAGTTTGAGTAAGTTCTTTTCTATGGTTAAATTAACAGTTTAAACCTATGAATAAAATGAATTAGGTAGTTGCATTTCAAATAAACTTTTGATGACTTTTAACCCATTTATCTTCCTCCCCTTTTATATATTTTTTTGTATTTGCCCTGTTTAAGATAAACACAACACAAGTTAAAATTAAATCATTTATAAATGAGATGTGATTTGTGCATGACTACAATTACAATATACACCACGTGTTGTAATATGTATTATAATTTGTACCGTATATAGTTCTTGTTGCATAAAGTGGTGAATATAGTAATCTTTATTAGTTTAAACTCACCTTTTTCGTTTATAATGCCATCATCAATCAGTTTCGGAAAGGACAAAAAGGAAGCCAATGTAGCAACTGAGGCAGGCCAGAAGGCTGCTCTTCTAATTCCCATCTTCTTTGCAACTCGTATGGCCCATCCCATGCAATCATCAGCAATAACACAAGTAACTTTACTTGAATCTTCTTTGTTAATTGTCTCTATTAGTTCTTCAAGCTTGTGGGGCATGGTTTGCATTATTGATAAGGTCAACTTATAAATGTCGCTCCTGTCGTCCCATGGTTCTAACCCATCAGAGATAGAGACCATCTGCATCAGATCCCCAAAACTGTCTTTGTCTAACCAATTGCTGGTCACACGTTCGTGGTTAAAGTCTGTGTTGACAAATGTAACTCTGACTCCTTGCTGGACTAACCGTTGAGCAAGCTCCAAGATAGGAATTACATGGCCTTGTGCGGGATAAGGTATCACCACAACATGAGGTGTTGCCATGATTTGTTTTCTTGGGAGTTACTATGAACTGTTGGTGTATCTATACTTGATTGCCAGCTTGCTTTTATAGAGAGAAATGGCCTTGTTTATTTTAATCATTTATACTATTGATGGGGTTGTTTTGACATTTATGGTGGATTGCATTTCCAGTTTCTAGTCTCCTTGCTGGAGTTAATCTACCTCAGAATAATCAATTTTTGTTTGTTCCCGTTGTCTGAATCTGGGCTCCATTGTTGTATATGGATATTTTCTGTTAAATTATATAAAAATTCTAGACTTTTAATATATATCCAGTCTATAGTTTATGTCACGGTAGTTTTTGTCCATTTTCTAGTCTCCTTGTTGGAGTCTAATAGCTTGACAACGAACATGTTAGAAAGTATATATTGTTGAGTTTTTGGGCCCATGAGGAAGCCCAACAATTATTTTTATGGCCCTCTCTTATCTTTGAAGATGGATAAAAGGGAGAAGTAGGGTTTCAACTTCTCAACTCCCTAACAACACACACAAAAGAAGAAGAAGTAATTTCCGTCATTTTCAAACCTAGCTGCAGCAACAGAAGCATGCAAAGAACTGTTGTGGTTGAAAAGGTTTATGCAGGAGCTTGGCTTTATGCAACAGCGCTACGTGGTTCTTTGTGATAATCAAAGTGCTATTCACCTTGCTAAGAATTCTACGTTTCACAAGAGAACAAAACATATTGATGTGAAGTATCATTGGATTAGAGATGCTCTTGAAGACAAGTTGTTTGAACTTGATAAAGTTCATACCGATGATAATGGTTCCGATATGTTGACAAAATCTTTGGCAAGGGAGAAGTTGAAGATATGTTGCTCAATCGCCGGGATGGCGAACTCTTCCTCATAGGCTAAAAAGGGGGAGAATTGTTGAGTTTTTGGGCCCATGAGGAAGCCCAACAATTATTTTTATGGCCCTCTCTTATCTTTGAAGATGGATAAAAGGGAGAAGTAGGGTTTCAACTTCTCAGCTCCCTAACAACACACACAAAAGTCACACAAAAGAAGAAGTAATTTCCGTCATTTTCAAACCTAGCTGCAGAGATCGTCGATTTCTCGGAGATTGAACCGTTGGATCACTATGATTTTTGGACACAGTCATCACGACATCAGGGCGACCTTATCCAACGGTCAGTTTGTCTTAATCACGTCCGGAAGTCTGTCTGCACAGCCTCTGTTCACTGCTGCAGATTTTGGCTATATTTCCTTCTTTTGTCTTTGTTCTTGATTCCATATGCTTGAAGTTGTTGATTCCAAGTGTATGATGTTTAGTGTATGCCTCTAGTATACCTAGGGAAGACTTTGTATTGCTCTAATTTGGTGATAGTGGATTTGAAGCGGCTCTAGTAGTCCCGTGGTTTTTACTCTCGTTTTTTAGAGGTTTTCCACGCTAAAATTTGGTGTTCTTGTTATTGTTTTTGGATTGTTTAGATTGTAGTCGATATACCCTATTTGTTTGCATCCTCATAGGTTCATTCAAGTTTGGGAAAATTGTTGGTCAAACGAAGTTTGCTTCCGCGTTTGTGTTTACCGTTTGTGACCGAGTTTCGCGTTTTTTTCCCATCATAGTGGTATCAGAGCCATTGGCTCTTGTTATTGGGTTGAAACTTGATTGAACGATGGAAGCTAATACAAGTAGGATTGTGAATTTGAATGGTTCTAATTATCATGTTTGGAAAGGCAAGATGGAAGATCTCCTTTATGTTAAGGATTACTATATGCCTGTTTTTAATACCGACAAACCGGGTGATAAAACAGATGAAGAGTGGAATATATTGCACAGAAAGGTTTGTGGTTATATTCGCCAATGGGTTGATGATAATGTTTTGAACCATATTAGCGGTGAGACTCACGCTCGTACTTTGTGGAACAAGCTTGAGGAATTGTATGCTCGAAAGACCGGAAACAATAAACTGTTCTTGATTAAACAGTTGATAAACTTGAAGTACAATGATGGAACTCCTGTTACTGATCACTTGAATGTTTTTCAGGGTATTATTAATCAGCTTGCAGGAATGGGTATCAAGTTTGAAGACGAGGTACAAGGCTTATGGCTTCTTGGTACTTTACCGGATTCTTGGGAGACTTTTAGGACATCATTGTCCAACTCTGCAGCAAATGGTATTATTACTATGGAAATGGCTAAAAGCGGTATTTTAAATGAAGAGATGAGAAGAAAATCACAAGGTTCCTCTTCACAATCCGATGTCTTGGCCACAGAGAGCAGGGGGAGAGGTCAAAGTAGAGGTCCGAGTAACAAAGGGAAGCATCGTAGTAAGTCCAGAGGTAAGTTTGCTGATTATGAGTGTCATCATTGTGGTAGGAAAGGACACACAATTAAATTCTGCAGACAATTAAAAAGGGAGAACAAGAAGGCTAATTACAACAATCAAAAGAACAATCACAAAAAGGATGATGGTGGCAATGATACTACTGAAGTTCATACTGCTACTGAAGAGTTCTTCGTTTGTTGTGATTATGATACGGTGAACATTGCACGTGATGATTCGAGTTGGGTTGTTGACAGTGGTGCTACGTGTCATGTGACATCACAAAGGGAATTTTATTCATCTTACACACCTGGTGACTTTGGGGTTGTTAAGATGGGTAATAACGGGCTATCAAAGATTGTAGGTGTTGGGGATGTTTGCTTGAAGTTTGACACTGGGATGGAGTTAGTTTTACACAATGTAAAACATGTTCCAGATATTAGATTCAATTTAATCTCCGCAGGTTTACTTGATGATGATGGTTACCATAGTACCTTTGGCGATGGTGTTTGGAAACTCACTCGTGGTTCTTTGATTGTGGTAAGAGGTAAAAGAAGTTTAAAGTTATACAGAACGCATCCAAAGATCTCCAAAGACTCGGTCAATTTGTTAGTGAATGCCGATATGACCGACTTGTGGCATAGGAGACTTGCTCACATGAGTGAAAAAGGGATGTCTATTTTGTTGAAGAAGAATGCCTTGCCCGATTTGCACGATGTTCATTTGAAGAAGTGTTCTCATTGTCTGGCAGGTAAACAGAAAAGAGTTTCTTTCAAAAGTCACCCTCCACATAGGAGAGACAATATACTTGATTTAATACATTCGGATGTTTGTGGTCCTATGAAGACTAGAACACTTGGGGGTTGCTTGTACTTTGTCACTTTTATCGATGATCATTCGAGAAAAGTTTGGGCCTATACTTTGAAGTCTAAAGATCAAGTATTAGATGTGTTCAAGCAGTTTCATGCCTTAGTTGAGAGACAAACTGAGAAGAAGCTCAAGTGTATTCGAACAGATAATGGAGGCGAGTACATTGGTCCTTTTGATGCTTACTGTAGAGAGAAAGGTATTCGGCACCAAAAGACTCCTCCAAAGACACCACAATTGAATGGTCTAGCAGAGCGGATGAATAGAACATTGGCTGAAAGGGTTAGATGTCTGTTGTCACATGCAGGGTTGCCTAATTCCTTTTGGGGTGAAGCTTTGAACACCGTAGTAAATGTTATTAATCGTACTCCTTGTGTTCCTTTGTCTTTTGATGTTCCTGACAGGGTTTGGAGCGGCAAAGATGTTTCATACGATGATTTGCGGGTCTTTGGATGCAAGGCTTTTGTGCATATTCCCAAAGATGAAAGAACAAAGCTTGATATAAAGACTAAGCCATGTATATTCCTTGGTTATGGGGGAGATGAGTTTGGACACAGGTTTTATGATCCAATCTCAAAGAAACTCATAAGAAGTTTCGATGCTGATTTTATTGAAGATCAAAGTTTGAAAGATATTGAGAAGACAAAGATAGTTCCTCAACATACTGATGATCTTACTGATTTGGATCCAGTTCCTCCACAACACTCTGAGCCACATAATGAAGATGATATTCAACATGATGAACAACACGGTACTGATAATCATGATATTCCAGAGCAGCAAGAGTTAGATGAGGGTCCTCATCCAGAGTTACCAGTGCCAGGTATGCCAACATTTATCCCACTCAGACGGTCTACAAGAAACCGTCATCCTTCCACCCGTTATTCTACTAATGAGTATGTCTTGCTCACTGATGGGGGAGAGCCCGAGTGTTATGAAGAGGCGATGGAAGATGAACACAAAAGGGAGCGGGTTGAAGCCATGCAAGATGAGATGAATTCCTTGTATGAGAACAATACCTTTGAGTTAGTAAAGTTGCCCAAGGGCAAAAGAGCTTTGAAGAACAAGTGGGTCTACAAATGAAGACTGAAGAACATACCTCGAGGCCTAGGTACAAAGCCAGATTGGTGGTTAAAGGGTTCAGTCAAAGAAAGGGTATTGATTTTGATGAGATTTTCTCTCCAGTCGTGAAGATGTGTTCCATTCGAGTGATTCTTGGTTTGGCAGCTAGTCTTGATCTTGAGGTTGAGCAAATGGATGTCAAGACAGCTTTCCTTCACGGTGACTTGGATAAAGAAATCTATATGGAGCAACCTGAAGGTTTTCAGGTTAAAGGTAAAGAAGACTATGTCTGTAAGCTTCAGAAAAGTCTTTATGGGTTGAAGCAAGCACCAAGACAGTGGTACAAGAAATTTGAGTCTATTATGGGGAAGCAAGGCTACCGAAAGACTATTTCAGATCACTGTGTTTTCTTTCAGAGGTTTGGTGATGATGATTTTATCATTTTATTACTCTATGTTGATGACATGTTGATTGTAGGCAAGAATGCAGAGAGAATTGTTCAGCTGAAGAAGGAATTGAGCTAGTCGTTCTCTATGAAAGACTTGGGGCCAGCAAAACAAATTCTTGGTATTCGGATTACCAGAGATAGAGCTTCAAAGAAGTTGCACATGTCACAAGAGCAATACATTGAGAAGGTGCTTCGCAGGTTCAACATGGATAAAGCCAAATCGGTTAGTTCACCTCTTACTCCCAATTTTAAACTAACCGATAAAGATTGCCCTTCTTCGAAGGAGGAGATTGAAGACATGGATAAAGTTCCATACGCGTCAGCGGTTGGAAGCTTGATGTATGCAATGGTGTGTACAAGACCTGATATTGCCCATGCAGTAGGTGTTGTTAGTCGGTTTCTGTCAAATCCTGGTAAGAAGCATTGGGATGCGGTTAAGTGGATTCTTAGGTATCTACGTGGTACTTCCAAATTGGGTATAACATTTGGGAATGAAGAGCCAATGCTTGTTGGTTATACTGATTCTGACTTGGCGGGAAACAAAGACAACATGAAATCCACTTCTGGATATTTGATGACTTTTGCAGGGGGAGCTGTCTCATGGCAGTCAAGACTGCAAAAGTGTGTTGCTTTGTCTACAACTGAGGCTGAGTATATTGCAGCAACAGAAGCATGCAAAGAACTGTTGTGGTTGAAAAGGTTTATGCAGGAGCTTGGCTTTATGCAACAGCGCTACGTGGTTCTTTGTGATAATCAAAGTGCTATTCACCTTGCTAAGAATTCTACGTTTCACAAGAGAACAAAACATATTGATGTGAAGTATCATTGGATTAGAGATGCTCTTGAAGACAAGTTGTTTGAACTTGATAAAGTTCATACCGATGATAATGGTTCCGATATGTTGACAAAATCTTTGGCAAGGGAGAAGTTGAAGATATGTTGCTCAATCGCCGGGATGGCGAACTCTTCCTCATAGGCCAAAAAGGGGGAGAATTGTTGAGTTTTTGGGCCCATGAGGAAGCCCAACAATTATTTTTATGGCCCTCTCTTATCTTTGAAGATGGATAAAAGGGAGAAGTAGGGTTTCAACTTCTCAACTCCCTAACAACACACACAAAAGTCACACAAAAGAAGAAGAAGTAATTTCCGTCATTTTCAAACCTAGCTGCAGAGATCGTCGATTTCTCGGAGATTGAACCGTTGGATCACTCTGATTTTTGGAAACAGTCATCACGACATCAGGGCGACCTTATCCAACGGTCAGTTTGTCTTAATCACGTCCGGAAGTCTGTCTGCACAGCCTCTGTTCACTGCTGCAGATTTTGGCTATATTTCCTTCTTTTGTCTTTGTTCTTGATTCCATATGCTTGAAGTTGTTGATTCCAAGTGTATGATGTTTAGTGTATGCCTCTAGTATACCTAGGGAAGACTTTGTATTGCTCTAATTTGGTGATAGTGGATTTGAAGCGGCTCTAGTAGTCCCGTGGTTTTTACTCTCGTTTTTGAGAGGTTTTCCACGCTAAAATTTGGTGTTCTTGTTATTGTTTTCGGATTGTTTAGATTGTAGTCGATATACCCTATTTGTTTGCATCCTCATAGGTTCATTCAAGTTTGGGAAAATTGTTGGTCAAACGAAGTTTGCTTCCGCGTTTGTGTTTACCGTTTGTGACCGGGTTTCGCGTTTTTTTCCCATCATATATAATCTAGACTTGTTTATAAGGTTGTTATTATTGTGTGTCAAATAGATAGTTAAAGTTAGTTACTAAGGAAATGAATTAAGGTATATAATTAATTATGTGACACAAACTAAGGAAATAAATTAAGGTAATTTATTAATTGGTTATTGCGAGTCAAATAGGTAGTTAAAGTTTCCATCGGGTCGGGTCAATAACTATCGTGTATTTGTGTCTGTAGTTATTGATCGACCTTAGAAGATATGTTTTTAAACCTTTTGGTGTACATATGAACCCTGCATTAGTGTGGTGCATATAGGCCGTATGGTCCAAGAGAACCTATTTTGATTAAAGATATTTTACTATTCTTAGCGATAGGCGACTAGCATTACAGCCAAGTTTCTATTCTCAATTGCAGGCATGCCAGCATGTGGATGTAGCTCATGAAGGGCAATAAAGTCCATGGTGTTAGCCGATTTATTATTAGAAATTATAGTTGATATTATTAGAAGAACTAGGTTATAACCCCGTGTATTACACGGGGTTGAATAAATAATTTTTTTATACTAAATAATAAAACAATATATCTTTAAAAACCTCAATTATTGTACGGGTTAAATAAATATAATTTTATATATTAAATAATAAAAAGTTATATATATAAGAACCATATTGTACGAGTTGAATAAGTGTAATTTTATATACCAAATAAAAAAGTTATATCTTTAAAACCACGGGTTGAATAAATGTAATATTGTTTACCAAATAATAAAATAATACATCTTTAAAAACCTTATTTATTACACGGGTTGAATAAATGTAATTTTATATACCAAATAATAAAAAATTACATCTTTAAAAGTATGCGCATTACACGATTTGAATAAATGTAATTTTCTATACTAAATAATAAAAAAATATATATATCCTTAAAAAACCCCCGTGTATTGTACGAATTAAATAAATCTAATTTTATATATCAAATAATAAAAAGTTATATCTTAAAAAACCTCATGTATTACACATTGATTGATATATAAAATTACATGTACTCAACCCATACAATACATGAGGTTCTTAAAAATGTAACTTTTTTCATTATTTAATATATAAAATTAAATTTACTCAACCCGTACAATACACAGGGTTCTTAAAAATATAACTTTTTTATTATTTAATATATAAAATTACATTTATTCAATCCATGTAATAAACGGGATTTTTAAAGATATATTATTTTATTATTTAGTATATAAAGTTACATTTATTCAACCCGTGTATTACACGGGATTCTAACCTAATAATAATAATAATAATAATAATAATAATAATAATAATAATAATAATAATAATAATAATAATAATAATAATAATAATAATAATGCTGAAATTATGTATGTTATTACTCAATATATATATTTTGTAATTCAGTTGTATATTTCATATATTCATCAATTTTGGTCTATCAACTAATCAATCCGATAATGTTGTTTTACCGTTCAAAAAAAAAAAAAACTAATCAATCCCATAAATTCATGTTAATATTAAATAAACAAACAAAAGAAAATAAAAAATATATTATTTAATATAAGATATAAAACTAAATAATATTTAGTTGGAGTATTATCTATAATTAATTAGAAAAGATTAAACTAAAATAATAATTATCTATAAGAGATGGCCTAATATAATGACAAGTGTCTCTAAAGTGGTTTCTTTTATTATATAGTATAGATAAGTATGTTTGTTGGTTTATAATTGTTACCGTTGATGTAGCTTAACAGATCTTTTGAGTAACGTACTAACGTTACTAATACGACATAAGTGGTCACCAACAATTACTTGATGGTAGTAATTGTGAATATTGATTAGCTCAGGGGCAATTATGATTTCCCTTTAGGTATCTTTAATCTATTAACTATATTGTAACACCCTAAAAATGCGTAATTGATTTATTGTGCCTTTAATTGTTTTAGTATGTAATATCATAACTTTAGTTGAATAACTTTTTAGTTGAATAACTAAGTAGTATGACACTAATGTAGAAAGAATGAAAGTTGTGCCTTAATAAAAAAACAGATGAAATTATAGGGGTTGAAAGTGCACATTTAAATAAAAGTTTAAATGAAAAAAATAAAACAAAAGTACAGTGTATGTATGTGTGTATGTGTCGCAAGAAAGAGAGCAGGAAGGAAGGAGAGAACTCTTCTCCTCCAACAACCACAAAAATTCACGACGCGGGGAATCAACTCTAGCTAACAATAACTATAAGACTCTTAGTCTAACAAAGATGATCAACTGGCAAACGCTGTTAGTAAATTGTTACTTAAACCCTAATTTCAGCTGCTCATATCCTAGATTGGACTCACTATTAGACTGTCCATCCAGAGGGGGAGTATTAGTAATATTAAAATCTAAATATTAATAAAAGACTTCATTTAATGTCACATGATATTTTCTTCTACAATCTCTCATTTTTTTATAATTTGATGCCACATGGCATTATCTTCTACAATCTTAAATTTTTTTCTATTTTATTTAAAAATTAATAGAATCTAATCAAACTCACCTCCTTCAATTTAATTTTTATAAAATTAATTATCTTTGTATTTTATCTTATTCTATTATGATCGAAATTATACAACATAATACTGATTAATTTTCATTTTTTTTTCTTAATATTTATCTTTTCCATTTATGAAGTGTGGTTAGAGATAACTTTATTATATATATTTTTCCTACTTTTAATGTAGTAGTACACCGTTAAAAATTTTATGGGTTTTCATATTTTTTTACATCTTATCAATACAAATTTAAATATTATATGTTACATCGTAACAAAATTTACGTACAAATTTTCTATACTTTTAGAAGAACAAATCTTACTTCTAATACACGATTTTAAAGAATGTCATGTGTCAACATCATATCATCCCTAAAAAATTGTTTCTAATCATAATTAATTTTTTTAAATCATGCTAATATCATACAATGACAATATTGTTTCTTTTAAAATCGTTGTCTTAATATCCGCTTTTACTTCAAATATATTTTAAATTTATAATGATAATGAGATTTTTGTATTAAAACTTACTAAAAGCTGTTAAATTCTATTATATTTATAATAGCAATAATAATGATACTTTTGAATTAAATTACCGGAAAATGCAGAACCTGCGGATTTTTAAGTATTATGATAGACAACATGATATGTTGAAACAAACTTTGAGTTACTTTGAAAGAAAATCAAATGTAAACCCAACTATGAGTTTAAATATTTTTTTCATATTTAACCGTATTACATGATTTAACAATTTAATATTTTTATTAGAAAACTTTTACGCTTATCAATATAGGTTAACAGTTTAGTAATATAGCCTAACAGTTTTTTAAATTATACGTGAGATAAGATATGTTAATTTGCATTACAAAATATATAAGGGAAAATAAACTTATTGGTTATAAAAATATGTTTTCAGTTAAACACGATATAAAATTAATAACAAAGCTTCCTAAAGAATTGATAATTAAGCACTTTAGAAGCGTGTTGGGTATCGATTATTACTATGAGTAAAAGATTGCAAGTTTGTGAGATGATTATTATGTACATTTGTTTGTATTATTGTGTTGCAAACATTTAGTTTTTATTATTCAAATCGTGTTATACACGGGACTGTAATCAACTTATATATATAATAATTCCTGTGAAAGGACCGTAGATAAGCCAATGTTAAATTATATATAATTATTCTTTTCTGTTCAATTTAATCAGGTCAAACTTTATATTTCTAACCTTGCTGTTGATACTAATTTGGTCAGAAGAATAAAAATAAAGTACTAGTGCCACAATGGAGATTAGAGTCACAAAAGGAAATACAAAGGGTTATTGGTCAAAAGTTGATGGAAAGAAACCATATATATAAAAAAATTTAAAGCAACCAGAATTCATTAAACCAAATAGAAACGACATCCAGAAATAGGAAAACGGTATCAACATCAATACCAAGCTAGAGTGCTAGACCATGCTTTAATAGCAACATTTTGTGGTGGAAAATTTCTAGAAATTAAACTGAACTTATTAGCATCAAGAGATCAAAGAGTTTTCTGGCTTGATGTAATTTGGTTAATTTCTTAGGAATATGGCAAATCTCATTGAGAATTATATTCATCTCTCTTTAATCCATTCAACAAAACTGTTAAGGTTTCTGTTTGAGCAACCCCCTTCTCTGATGCTACTTGTAACCTTTATTTTAATATCCAAAGCCTTAACTTTGTATGTTTCGTCACTGAGCAACTCCTCCAACTTACTTTTTATTTCTCCTCGATTAATGATACCAGCGTCATCCTTTTCCATCCTTAACCCAGTCTTCCAAATGTCACAAATGTATGTCTCATTGTGAAATTGATCAGCGAAGTATGGCCAACACAAAAAAGGGACACCGTTTGTGACACCTTCTAAAGTAGAGTTCCAACCACAGTGACTCATGAAACATGCTACCGAAGGGTGGGACAGGACCTTCTGTTGTGGTGCCCAACTCACGATCCTTCCATGAGAACCGACTCTTTCCATATATCCATCCAGGTAATCAGTTGTAGTCTCCTTGGTCATACCTGGGCGCACCACCCACAAGAATGGTTTGTGGCTAAGCTCAAGACCAAGTGCCAATTCGTCAAATTGGGTTTTGTTGAAAATAGTGAAGCTCCCAAATGCAATGTAAATTACTGAGCATGGTTGTTGTTGATCAAGCCATGTTAAGCAGGTTTGGTCCTCTTGCCAGAAGTGGCCTGCCTGTTCAGCAAGTCGGTTGCTTGCCAGAAGAGGGCCTATCGGCAACAACTGTGAGTACAGGCTAAATGCTGCAGCCTCCAACTCAGTAGTCGAGTTGCATATAAACCAATCTGTCAATCTAGAAGCCTCTTCAGCTTCTTTTACAACTAGGAAGCTGGCTTCTATGAGAGCCACATCCTCAAAGCACACCCATCCGAGGTTTTCCGATTTTATAGGAGGCATAGTTTCTGACAGCTTAATTGTCTGCTCTTTTAGAGGTGTGCCTACGAAAAAAATAAAAAGAATTAAGTTGGCATCTTTGAGTCATAATTGATGAAATATAGTTAAGATGGCAACACACATGTCCTGCGAGTTTGGTAACGAGTTTAGGTTGAAATGGGTCGTTTTAAGCATTGGCTGAAATGAAACAGACGGTGTAGTTTGAGTAAGTTCTTTTCTATGGTTAAATTAACAGTTTAAACCTATGAATAAAATGAATTAGGTAGTTGCATTTCAAATAAACTTTTGATGACTTTTAACCCATTTATCTTCCTCCCCTTTTATATATTTTTTTGTATTTGCCCTGTTTAAGATAAACACAACACAAGTTAAAATTAAATCATTTATAAATGAGATGTGATTTGTGCATGACTACAATTACAATATACACCACGTGTTGTAATATGTATTATAATTTGTACCGTATATAGTTCTTGTTGCATAAAGTGGTGAATATAGTAATCTTTATTAGTTTAAACTCACCTTTTTCGTTTATAATGCCATCATCAATCAGTTTCGGAAAGGACAAAAAGGAAGCCAATGTAGCAACTGAGGCAGGCCAGAAGGCTGCTCTTCTAATTCCCATCTTCTTTGCAACTCGTATGGCCCATCCCATGCAATCATCAGCAATAACACAAGTAACTTTACTTGAATCTTCTTTGTTAATTGTCTCTATTAGTTCTTCAAGCTTGTGGGGCATGGTTTGCATTATTGATAAGGTCAACTTATAAATGTCGCTCCTGTCGTCCCATGGTTCTAACCCATCAGAGATAGAGACCATCTGCATCAGATCCCCAAAACTGTCTTTGTCTAACCAATTGCTGGTCACACGTTCGTGGTTAAAGTCTGTGTTGACAAATGTAACTCTGACTCCTTGCTGGACTAACCGTTGAGCAAGCTCCAAGATAGGAATTACATGGCCTTGTGCGGGATAAGGTATCACCACAACATGAGGTGTTGCCATGATTTGTTTTCTTGGGAGTTACTATGAACTGTTGGTGTATCTATACTTGATTGCCAGCTTGCTTTTATAGAGAGAAATGGCCTTGTTTATTTTAATCATTTATACTATTGATGGGGTTGTTTTGACATTTATGGTGGATTGCATTTCCAGTTTCTAGTCTCCTTGCTGGAGTTAATCTACCTCAGAATAATCAATTTTTGTTTGTTCCCGTTGTCTGAATCTGGGCTCCATTGTTGTATATGGATATTTTCTGTTAAATTATATAAAAATTCTAGACTTTTAATATATATCCAGTCTATAGTTTATGTCACGGTAGTTTTTGTCCATTTTCTAGTCTCCTTGTTGGAGTCTAATAGCTTGACAACGAACATGTTAGAAAGTATATATTGTTGAGTTTTTGGGCCCATGAGGAAGCCCAACAATTATTTTTATGGCCCTCTCTTATCTTTGAAGATGGATAAAAGGGAGAAGTAGGGTTTCAACTTCTCAACTCCCTAACAACACACACAAAAGAAGAAGAAGTAATTTCCGTCATTTTCAAACCTAGCTGCAGCAACAGAAGCATGCAAAGAACTGTTGTGGTTGAAAAGGTTTATGCAGGAGCTTGGCTTTATGCAACAGCGCTACGTGGTTCTTTGTGATAATCAAAGTGCTATTCACCTTGCTAAGAATTCTACGTTTCACAAGAGAACAAAACATATTGATGTGAAGTATCATTGGATTAGAGATGCTCTTGAAGACAAGTTGTTTGTGTCACACCCCCAAAATCCCACCTGCGGAGTACTACCGCTTGGAGGCGTGACTGACCAGGATCCAGCCACCAATCATACTGAACAAGCATATAAATAGTTATAAAAGTTTAACCATTCACGATTGGTGTTCCAAAACAAATAAGTTTAAGTTGCAAGCGGAAGCATAAGTTTAAAGTTATAACATAAGTTCCAAAAGTTTCAAGTTTAACATAGTCTTGTAGCAATCCCTGTCCCACAACGATCCTCCTCCATGCAAGCTCCAGCTAAGTACCTATGGTCCTGCAAAGCATGTAGTAACGAGTCAACAACTAGTTGAGTGAGTTCACGGGTGGGCGTTCGTTTTAGTTATTTCGAAAACAGTTTACTTTATCTGGCATCCTGCCGTGGGGGTTACCCCATAGTTTAAAAACGTGACATGTTCGTTCCCAGTTTACTCCGGCACTCCGGCCGTGGGGGCTACCCCATGTAGTTATCAGGCATTTCGGCCGTGGGGGCTACCCCATGTACATCATCTGGCTCTCCAGCCGTGGGGGCTACCCCATGTGTATACTAGACTCGTTACCGTATCGATTGCTGACTGTAGTCATGTTTATGTGCCCTGAAAACATCAATGTCTATCATCATTGACGTGCCACAGATCCATTAGTTCACGCCCGTCCTCTGCGGCACGGTGTGAGGCTTGTCAGACCTAAATAGCGCTATCTAACTAATGACCCGCTCGCCATTGGCCCGGCGATTAGTCGATACAAAAAGGAGGGACTTCGTGATAGAGTTTTAGTCTAGTACGTTTATCCGTCCATCCGGACGAGGAATCACATTCCTGAACCACTGACGTCCTACCCAAGGTAGACGAGGAACCACGTTCCTTAACCCCGTTCCCAACCCAGGGAATCCCATGCTTTGTAAGGGTGTGAACTCACCTTGGTTTGCTCGGCAGTCAAACACAGAAAGTCAATCAAGTCGCAAGTAGTCAATAACGTCCTAACACGGATATCACGTATAATCAGATTTGAACCAAGTAGTGCACAAATGTTCAACACGTATGGCAATCACGTATAATCAGTAACAGTTAACAGTCAACAGTAGCACATACGGTTCACAAGTTCAGCCCAACTACTTAGGCCCATACACGTAAAAGCAGTTAACACAGAAGCCCATCAGTCTGGCCCATTAACTAAGGCCCAAAGTGTGGTCTCGAGTCGCAACCGGACTCGCAAGCATGGTCTCGAGTCATGCTGTGTGTTAATCATGGATGGTTGCGAGTCGCAACTGGTGTCGCAACCATGGTTTCGGTTCATCATGCTGAGGTCTCGAGTCGCAACGGGACTCGTAACCTGTGGTTTCGGCTTGTCCTGCTATGGTTGCGAGTCGCAACCGCGTGGTCTCGAGTCATCACGCTGTGGTTGCGAGTCGCAACGGGTGATTGCGAGTCGGTAAGCTGTCGTTTTCAAGTTCACGTGTTGATGCAGGTGTATCAGTCCCCTTAGTACAATATAATCAGGCCCAAATCCGGAAATAACCAATAGAAATCCACTAACATATTTCCTAATCAGGCTATTAGTCAAATGTGGATCAAAATCACAAGGGTTTTCAATCTTCAACTATCATTCAAAGTGTTCTTCACATTTTCAAACACATATTCATCAAGATCATAACATATTAATCACTTATTCACCCAAAACTATGAACAAGCATCAAAACACTAAACATAACACACAACTCGGTTTTCATGTATGTCCGATTTTCATGCCAAGTGCAACCCGATTTCATGTATCATCAAGATCTAGTAGTTTAAACTCTATTTAACACATGAACACATTCCAACACTAAACTTTTTAACATTCATAAAACTTCATCTCATTCATGCATCCATTTAAGCACAAACATATCATGAACTAACAATAATCATCAAGAAACACTAACATTAAACATCATTTCATGCATTTTATCATACATCACAAAGCACAACAAGATTAACCATAAAAATACTAACCGGTTGGTGATGTGTGTGTGTGTGCCGATCCGAAGTTCCAAGCCCGAGAGTTCTTGTGTCAACCGAGTGGATCCGAGAGTCTTGGAAATGTGTTTGTGTTCTTAAGGCTTAGAGAGAAAAGTAGAAGAGTGTGTGTGTGCAATGTTCAACAAAGTGGTAACAAATAACTAAGGTGGTGTATTTATAGCCAAGTTCCAAGTCTAGCACCCTTATGGGTTTTCGGGTGGGGTTTACGGCCCAAAGGCCCAACCGGCCAAAGGTTCTCGGCCCAAGGCCCAAAACCGATTACTATTCACTCGAGACCTCATGGTCTCGAGTCGGGTTCTTTGTTGTTTCGTGTCGGGTTCTTGGTTCTCGGGTTGGGTTCTCGGTTCACATAAAACACGTACACATATACATACAATGCACACATAATAAAGCACATATCACATAAAGGTTCACATTATCATTAAGTTTAACCGGACAGCTAGTCACATAATGTACAAGCAAGTTACAACGAAAGGTTCTAAATTTCGAGTTGTCACATCATCCCCAAGTTGAAAGAAATTTCGTCCCGAAATTTGATGGCACTCACTGAGGAAGCTAGTCAAGTTGCATGGTTTTCCCGGTTATCCTGGGGTGTCACATCCACCCCCCGTTGATCTGGAATTTCGTCCCGAAATTCCGTAGCTTCAGCCTCAGTAGCGTTTGTACTGTTCTCAAACAGTTGGGGATACTTTTGTTTCATCCGATCTTCGCGCTCCCAGGTAAACTCTGGGCCGCGACGTGAGTTCCAACGAACTCGAACAAGAGGTATTCTAGTGCTCTTGAGGACCTTAACATCCCGGTCCGTGATTTCGACAGGTTCTTCGACGAATTTCAACTGTTCGTCGATCGTGAGTTCCTTCAGAGGAACTACGTGCGTCTCATCTGACAGACACTTCTTCAGATTCGACACATGGAAAACGTTGTGAACTGCCCCGAGTTCTGCTGGTAATTTCAGTCTGTAGGCCACCTTGCCTATTTTCTCAAGGATTTCGAAAGGTCCAACGTACCGTGGGTTGAGTTTGCCGCGTTTACCAAAACGAACCACACCCTTCCAGGGTGAAACTTTGAGTAATACCCGCTCCCCAACCTGGAGCTCGAGTGGTTTCCTGCCCTTATCGGCGTATGTCTTCTGACGGTCACGAGCGGCCGCCATGCGTTGTCGTATTTGAGCAATCCGCTCAGTAGTGTCTACCACATGTTCTGGACCAGTGATCTGACTATCCCCCACCTCTGCCCAACAGAGGGGTGACCGGCATTTACGTCCGTACAATGCCTCAAACGGAGCAGCTTTAATGCTGGTGTGGTAGCTGTTATTATACGAGAATTCCACGAGTGGCAGATGCCTTTCCCAGCTGTTGCCAAAGTCGATTACACAAGCGCGAAGCATGTCTTCTAAAGTCTGAATAGTTCGCTCGGACTGCCCGTCCGTCTGTGGGTGATACGCTGTGCTCATATCAAGACGTGAGCCAAAAGACTTGTGCATTGCCTGCCACAGTTCCGAAGTAAAACGTGCATCTCGATCAGAGATGATAGAAGTGGGCACCCCGTGCCTCGAAACAACTTCCTTGAGGTATATTTCTGCTAAAGTGGAGAACTTATCCGTTTCCTTGATTGCCAAAAAGTGTGCGGACTTCGTGAGTCGATCCACGATCACCCAGATAGTATCGTTTCCGCGCTATGATCTAGGTAGGCCAGTAACGAAATCCATGGAAATTTGCTCCCATTTCCATTGTGGTATCTCTGGTTGTTGAAGTAGGCCTGAAGGTTTCTGATATTCTGTCTTGACTCGTGCACAAGTCAAACACTTGCTGACATAAGTTGCTATGTGGGCCTTCATGCTAGGCCACCAATACGTAGTTTTGATATCGTGGTACATCTTGTCCGAACCAGGGTGTACCGAGTAGCGAGATTTGTGCGCTTCATCCATCACAAGTTCTCGTAAATCGCCATAGTGCGGGACCCAGATGCGTCCTGTTACATAATAAGCACCATCTTCCTTCTGTTCTAAACGTTGCCTTGACCCGCGTAGAGCTTCAGCTCTAACGTTTTCTGCTTTCAGTGCTTCTATCTGAGCAGCTCGTATCTGCGAAGGTAGACTAGAATGTATCGTGAGTTGTAAAGCTCTTACACGCTTAGGCGTAGTGTCCTTCCGACTGAGGGCGTCTGCCACAACATTGGCCTTGCCCGGGTGATACCTGATAGAGCACTCGTAATCATTTAGCAGTTCGACCCATCGTCGCTGCCGCATATTCAGTTCCTTCTGCTTGAATATGTGTTCTAGGCTTCTGTGGTCGGTGTAGATGGCGCACTTGGTTCCGTACAGGTAATGCCGCCATAGTTTAAGTGCGAAAACAACAGCTCCCAGCTCTAAATCATGTGTCGTGTAGTTCTTCTCGTGAACTTTAAGTTGTCGCGAGGCGTAAGCTATGACTTTATCTCGTTGCATCAATACACAACCAAGACCTTGAATTGATGCATCACAGTAAACCACAAAATCTTCTGTGCCCTCTGGCAGTGAAAGGATAGGTGCACTACAGAGTCTATCCTTTAGATGTTGAAAAGCTAACTCTTGTGCATTTCCCCAATGATAAACAACGCCTTTCTGCGTTAGTAAGGTGAGAGGCTGCGCGATCTTAGAAAAATCCTTAATGAATCTCCTGTAGTAACCTGCCAATCCCAAAAATTGGCGAATTTCCTTTGGTGTGCGAGGCGCAGGCCAGTTCTTAATAGAGTCCACTTTGGATGGATCAACGTGAATCCCATCCTTGTTCACCACATGCCCTAGGAAATGGACTTCACGAAGCCAGAAGTCGCACTTCGAGAACTTTGCGTAAAGCTGTTCCTTCCGGAGGAGTTCCAAAATAAGTCGTAGATGTTGTTCGTGCTCTTCTTTGCTCTTAGAATAGATCAGGATGTCGTCGATGAAGACTATAACAAACTTGTCCAGGTACGGCTTGCACACTCGATTCATCAAATCCATAAAAACTGCCGGTGCGTTCGTCAGCCCAAACGGCATGACCAGAAACTCATAGTGCCCATATCGAGTTCTAAAGGCTGTCTTAGAGACATCCTCTTCTCGAACTCTCAGCTGGTGATATCCCGATCTCAGATCGATCTTCGAATAGTAGCTCGACCCCTGCAACTGGTCGAACAAGTCGTCAATACGCGGTAGAGGATAACGATTCTTCACAGTCACCTTGTTGAGTTCGCGATAGTCGATACACATTCTGAAGGTACCATCCTTCTTTTTCACAAATAACACTGGAGCTCCCCAAGGCGATGAGCTAGGACGAATAAAACCCTTATCCAAGAGTTCTTGTAGTTGCGTGGAGAGTTCCTCCAACTCTGATGGCGCTAAACGATAAGGTGCACGGGCTACAGGCGCGGCTCCAGGAGCTAGATCAATCTGAAACTCGACTTGGCGATGGGGCGGAAGACCAGGTAATTCCTCAGGGAATACCTCAGGATAGTCGCGTACAACCGGAAAATCTTCTAGCTTCTTCTCCTTCTCTGTGGTATCAGTAACTAGAGCCAAAATCGCAGTGTGGCCCTTTCGTAAGCATTTCTGGGCTTTAAGAAGAGAGATAATGTTCTCAACAGCACTTCTCTTGTCGCCACGAATCATGAGAGGTTCACCACCTAAACCAGGAATACGGACGATCTTCTCGTTGCAAAGAATCTCTGCTCGGTGTTGGGATAACCAATCCATCCCAATGACAACGTCGAAACTACCCAAGACAATAGGAATAAGATCGATGGCGAAGGTCTGGTTAGCGAGAATAAGCTGGCAACCCTTAACTACGTGTGAGGCTTCCAAGCTCTTACCATTAGCTAGCTCTACGGTGTGCTTGTCGCTCAGGGGTGTAGGAATACGCTTAAGCATCTTACTAACTTCTAGTGACACATAGCTAGTATCGGCACCCGAATCAAATAAGACTGTAACACAAAAGTCGTCGAGAAGGAACTTACCCGTCACCACGTTGGGATCATTCCTTGCTTCACCTTGACCAATCACGAACACTCGTCCCCTAGCACCATTGTTGTTGTTCCCATTATTACCATTCCCCTGATTGTTGTTGTTATTCTGATTCAGTTGGGGACAATCTTTCTTGAAATGACCTTCAGCTCCACACTGAAAGCACCCTTTGTTGTTACCCTGCTGCTGTCGCTGGTTTTGCTGAGGTTGCTGACGATTCTGGTTGGCAGGATATGCGCTCCTGCAATCCTTTGCAACATGACCAGGCTTGTTGCATCGATGACAGTTGCCCCTGGTGCATGGCCCACTGTGGTGTAGGCTACAACGATTGCACTTGGGGTGATTTCCTTTGTATCCACCATGACTCTGACCACTAGATGACTGCTGACCGGGGCTCTTGTGATCATCCGTCTTTCTCTGCTGAGACTGAGTTTGCACTGAAGTTGAACCCCTGCTTGAAGTTCCATCCCATTTCCGTTTATCCCCACTAGAAGCACCAGAAGTAGTTGCAGCCCCTATACGTTTCGGTAACTTGTTTTGCTCCACCGCTTGGTCAGTGAGACGGTGAGCCAACTGTACAACCTGCTGGATAGTAGTCAACCTCGCTGAAGTCACATGACTTTGGATCTCCGGCACCAAGCCCTTGAGATAGAGTTCAATTCGCTTATACGGAGGATCCACCATAGTAGGACACAACAAGGCAAGCTCATGCGATCTCTTAGTGTATGCCTCAATTTCTGATCCTGACATCTTGAGATTGTAAAACTCATCCTCCAGTTTGTGAATGTCGTCACGACTGCAGTATTCCTCCCTGATCATTTCCTTGAAGTTTTCCCATGGGGTGGCGTTGGCAGCAACCAACCCTAACATCTGTACTTGAGCATTCCACCACGTGAGAGCCAAACCCTCGAGAGTACCAGTAGCATACTTTACCCTGCGCGCTTCAGGGCATTCACACATTTCGAACACAGACTCCAGTTTCTCAAACCAGTGTAGGAGACCTACTGCTCCTTCAGTGCCGCTAAAAGTTGTGGGTCGACAGTCCATAAAGGTCTTAAAAGTGCACACCGGTGCCTGAGCTAAGGTAGGTGAAAGAAAAGGCAGAGTTTAACACAAAGGTTGGTTCACGAGAGTAGGATCCAAATGATCCTAGAACAATTTCGGACTGCAGGATATACCTCCTGCGTGTGCAGCTGCGAGCGCTGCGGCAACTCGCTCGTTGATCAAAGCCGTCAACTGGGCTTGTGTCATGTTAACGCGTCCAGACATGTTTCTTCATAACAAGAGTGATACGTGTGAGAGTGGTTCGCGAAAGTACAATAGTAGGACAGGGTAAGCACGCACGTGTTCAAACAACAGTAGTTATACTAATCAAGCATACCATGAGCAATGTACTACGCAACTAACAAGTAGGCAATATACATACATCATATTACCTAGAACGTTGAGCCTTGCATGAGGAGCGAAGTGTCGTTGTGGACCGTTGAGCACTAAACCGGTTATAGTCTGGTTTTAACAAAAACGTTTCTCCTTTATTAAAACCAAGTTCACTATAACCAATGGCTCTGATACCAATCTGTCACACCCCCAAAATCCCACCTGCGGAGTACTACCGCTTGGAGGCGTGACTGACCAGGATCCAGCCACCAATCATACTGAACAAGCATATAAATAGTTATAAAAGTTTAACCATTCACGATTGGTGTTCCAAAACAAATAAGTTTAAGTTGCAAGCGGAAGCATAAGTTTAAAGTTATAACATAAGTTCCAAAAGTTTCAAGTTTAACATAGTCTTGTAGCAATCCCTGTCCCACAACGATCCTCCTCCATGCAAGCTCCAGCTAAGTACCTATGGTCCTGCAAAGCATGTAGTAACGAGTCAACAACTAGTTGAGTGAGTTCACGGGTGGGCGTTCGTTTTAGTTATTTCGAAAACAGTTTACTTTATCTGGCATCCTGCCGTGGGGGTTACCCCATAGTTTAAAAACGTGACATGTTCGTTCCCAGTTTACTCCGGCACTCCGGCCGTGGGGGCTACCCCATGTAGTTATCAGGCATTTCGGCCGTGGGGGCTACCCCATGTACATCATCTGGCTCTCCAGCCGTGGGGGCTACCCCATGTGTATACTAGACTCGTTACCGTATCGATTGCTGACTGTAGTCATGTTTATGTGCCCTGAAAACATCAATGTCTATCATCATTGACGTGCCACAGATCCATTAGTTCACGCCCGTCCTCTGCGGCACGGTGTGAGGCTTGTCAGACCTAAATAGCGCTATCTAACTAATGACCCGCTCGCCATTGGCCCGGCGATTAGTCGATACAAAAAGGAGGGACTTCGTGATAGAGTTTTAGTCTAGTACGTTTATCCGTCCATCCGGACGAGGAATCACATTCCTGAACCACTGACGTCCTACCCAAGGTAGACGAGGAACCACGTTCCTTAACCCCGTTCCCAACCCAGGGAATCCCATGCTTTGTAAGGGTGTGAACTCACCTTGGTTTGCTCGGCAGTCAAACACAGAAAGTCAATCAAGTCGCAAGTAGTCAATAACGTCCTAACACGGATATCACGTATAATCAGATTTGAACCAAGTAGTGCACAAATGTTCAACACGTATGGCAATCACGTATAATCAGTAACAGTTAACAGTCAACAGTAGCACATACGGTTCACAAGTTCAGCCCAACTACTTAGGCCCATACACGTAAAAGCAGTTAACACAGAAGCCCATCAGTCTGGCCCATTAACTAAGGCCCAAAGTGTGGTCTCGAGTCGCAACCGGACTCGCAAGCATGGTCTCGAGTCATGCTGTGTGTTAATCATGGATGGTTGCGAGTCGCAACTGGTGTCGCAACCATGGTTTCGGTTCATCATGCTGAGGTCTCGAGTCGCAACGGGACTCGTAACCTGTGGTTTCGGCTTGTCCTGCTATGGTTGCGAGTCGCAACCGCGTGGTCTCGAGTCATCACGCTGTGGTTGCGAGTCGCAACGGGTGATTGCGAGTCGGTAAGCTGTCGTTTTCAAGTTCACGTGTTGATGCAGGTGTATCAGTCCCCTTAGTACAATATAATCAGGCCCAAATCCGGAAATAACCAATAGAAATCCACTAACATATTTCCTAATCAGGCTATTAGTCAAATGTGGATCAAAATCACAAGGGTTTTCAATCTTCAACTATCATTCAAAGTGTTCTTCACATTTTCAAACACATATTCATCAAGATCATAACATATTAATCACTTATTCACCCAAAACTATGAACAAGCATCAAAACACTAAACATAACACACAACTCGGTTTTCATGTATGTCCGATTTTCATGCCAAGTGCAACCCGATTTCATGTATCATCAAGATCTAGTAGTTTAAACTCTATTTAACACATGAACACATTCCAACACTAAACTTTTTAACATTCATAAAACTTCATCTCATTCATGCATCCATTTAAGCACAAACATATCATGAACTAACAATAATCATCAAGAAACACTAACATTAAACATCATTTCATGCATTTTATCATACATCACAAAGCACAACAAGATTAACCATAAAAATACTAACCGGTTGGTGATGTGTGTGTGTGTGCCGATCCGAAGTTCCAAGCCCGAGAGTTCTTGTGTCAACCGAGTGGATCCGAGAGTCTTGGAAATGTGTTTGTGTTCTTAAGGCTTAGAGAGAAAAGTAGAAGAGTGTGTGTGTGCAATGTTCAACAAAGTGGTAACAAATAACTAAGGTGGTGTATTTATAGCCAAGTTCCAAGTCTAGCACCCTTATGGGTTTTCGGGTGGGGTTTACGGCCCAAAGGCCCAACCGGCCAAAGGTTCTCGGCCCAAGGCCCAAAACCGATTACTATTCACTCGAGACCTCATGGTCTCGAGTCGGGTTCTTTGTTGTTTCGTGTCGGGTTCTTGGTTCTCGGGTTGGGTTCTCGGTTCACATAAAACACGTACACATATACATACAATGCACACATAATAAAGCACATATCACATAAAGGTTCACATTATCATTAAGTTTAACCGGACAGCTAGTCACATAATGTACAAGCAAGTTACAACGAAAGGTTCTAAATTTCGAGTTGTCACAGTTTGAACTTGATAAAGTTCATACCGATGATAATGGTTCCGATATGTTGACAAAATCTTTGGCAAGGGAGAAGTTGAAGATATGTTGCTCAATCGCCGGGATGGCGAACTCTTCCTCATAGGCTAAAAAGGGGGAGAATTGTTGAGTTTTTGGGCCCATGAGGAAGCCCAACAATTATTTTTATGGCCCTCTCTTATCTTTGAAGATGGATAAAAGGGAGAAGTAGGGTTTCAACTTCTCAGCTCCCTAACAACACACACAAAAGTCACACAAAAGAAGAAGTAATTTCCGTCATTTTCAAACCTAGCTGCAGAGATCATCGATTTCTCGGAGATTGAACCGTTGGATCACTATGATTTTTGGACACAGTCATCACGACATCAGGGCGACCTTATCCAACGGTCAGTTTGTCTTAATCACGTCCGGAAGTCTGTCTGCACAGCCTCTGTTCACTGCTGCAGATTTTGGCTATATTTCCTTCTTTTGTCTTTGTTCTTGATTCCATATGCTTGAAGTTGTTGATTCCAAGTGTATGATGTTTAGTGTATGCCTCTAGTATACCTAGGGAAGACTTTGTATTGCTCTAATTTGGTGATAGTGGATTTGAAGCGGCTCTAGTAGTCCCGTGGTTTTTACTCTCGTTTTTGAGAGGTTTTCCACGCTAAAATTTGGTGTTCTTGTTATTGTTTTCGGATTGTTTAGATTGTAGTCGATATACCCTATTTGTTTGCATCCTCATAGGTTCATTCAAGTTTGGGAAAATTGTTGGTCAAACGAAGTTTGCTTCCGCGTTTGTGTTTACCGTTTGTGACCGGGTTTCGCGTTTTTTTCCCATCATATATAATCTAGACTTGTTTATAAGGTTGTTATTATTGTGTGTCAAATAGATAGTTAAAGTTAGTTACTAAGGAAATGAATTAAGGTATATAATTAATTATGTGACACAAACTAAGGAAATAAATTAAGGTAATTTATTAATTGGTTATTGCGAGTCAAATAGGTAGTTAAAGTTTCCATCGGGTCGGGTCAATAACTATCGTGTATTTGTGTCTGTAGTTATTGATCGACCTTAGAAGATATGTTTTTAAACCTTTTGGTGTACATATGAACCCTGCATTAGTGTGGTGCATATAGGCCGTATGGTCCAAGAGAACCTATTTTGATTAAAGATATTTTACTATTCTTAGCGATAGGCGACTAGCATTACAGCCAAGTTTCTATTCTCAATTGCAGGCATGCCAGCATGTGGATGTAGCTCATGAAGGGCAATAAAGTCCATGGTGTTAGCCGATTTATTATTAGAAATTATAGTTGATATTATTAGAAGAACTAGGTTATAACCCCGTGTATTACACGGGGTTGAATAAATAATTTTTTTATACTAAATAATAAAACAATATATCTTTAAAAACCTCAATTATTGTACGGGTTAAATAAATATAATTTTATATATTAAATAATAAAAAGTTATATATATAAGAACCATATTGTACGAGTTGAATAAGTGTAATTTTATATACCAAATAAAAAAGTTATATCTTTAAAACCACGGGTTGAATAAATGTAATATTGTTTACCAAATAATAAAATAATACATCTTTAAAAACCTTATTTATTACACGGGTTGAATAAATGTAATTTTATATACCAAATAATAAAAAATTACATCTTTAAAAGTATGCGCATTACACGATTTGAATAAATGTAATTTTCTATACTAAATAATAAAAAAATATATATATCCTTAAAAAACCCCCGTGTATTGTACGAATTAAATAAATCTAATTTTATATATCAAATAATAAAAAGTTATATCTTAAAAAACCTCATGTATTACACATTGATTGATATATAAAATTACATGTACTCAACCCATACAATACATGAGGTTCTTAAAAATGTAACTTTTTTCATTATTTAATATATAAAATTAAATTTACTCAACCCGTACAATACACAGGGTTCTTAAAAATATAACTTTTTTATTATTTAATATATAAAATTACATTTATTCAATCCATGTAATAAACGGGATTTTTAAAGATATATTATTTTATTATTTAGTATATAAAGTTACATTTATTCAACCCGTGTATTACACGGGATTCTAACCTAATAATAATAATAATAATAATAATAATGCTGAAATTATGTATGTTATTACTCAATATATATATTTTGTAATTCAGTTGTATATTTCATATATTCATCAATTTTGGTCTATCAACTAATCAATCCGATAATGTTGTTTTACCGTTCAAAAAAAAAAAAAAACTAATCAATCCCATAAATTCATGTTAATATTAAATAAACAAACAAAAGAAAATAAAAAATATATTATTTAATATAAGATATAAAACTAAATAATATTTAGTTGGAGTATTATCTATAATTAATTAGAAAAGATTAAACTAAAATAATAATTATCTATAAGAGATGGCCTAATATAATGACAAGTGTCTCTAAAGTGGTTTCTTTTATTATATAGTATAGATAAGTATGTTTGTTGGTTTATAATTGTTACCGTTGATGTAGCTTAACAGATCTTTTGAGTAACGTACTAACGTTACTAATACGACATAAGTGGTCACCAACAATTACTTGATGGTAGTAATTGTGAATATTGATTAGCTCAGGGGCAATTATGATTTCCCTTTAGGTATCTTTAATCTATTAACTATATTGTAACACCCTAAAAATGTGTAATTGATTTATTGTGCCTTTAATTGTTTTAGTATGTAATATCATAACTTTAGTTGAATAACTTTTTAGTTGAATAACTAAGTAGTATGACACTAATGTAGAAAGAATGAAAGTTGTGCCTTAATAAAAAAACAGATGAAATTATAGGGGTTGAAAGTGCACATTTAAATAAAAGTTTAAATGAAAAAAATAAAACAAAAGTACAGTGTATGTATGTGTGTATGTGTCGCAAGAAAGAGAGCAGGAAGGAAGGAGAGAACTCTTCTCCTCCAACAACCACAAAAATTCAGCAAATTGGAAGTGTTCTAGGGCAAAATTTGAATGCATGTATTTAGTTCCTTAACCATCTAAGTATCTTCAATGTAAGGTGAATTAAATTGTATGATTTGATGATCTTGGTGAAGTGGGTTGTTGATGCAACCTCCGACCCCTACCCTGGGAGTAGGAGCCACGAGACAGCAACTGGTGGTATCGGTGTTTATTAATTTGGCAGAGGAAATGAGACATCAGGATCGTAGTTAGGAAATAAATTTCAGAGTTTCAAAACACCAAACTTTTATTATAAATAAATGGGATAAAACCCATGTTTCATTCATAACATCTTTATAGGGATAAACCTTAGTTGCTGAAAACATAAACTTTTATTTAGGTAACTTTTATAGCCACTTTCTTTAAGCCTTCAGTGCTCAATAGCTGGCTTCTTATAGCTTCATATTAAGTTACCTGAAACGCGTTTTAAAAACATTTTATCAGCAGGAAATATTGGCGAGTACATTCTAGTTTATAAATACGAGTTTTTATAACTTTACAGTATTAAGAGTAATTACAATGTTTATATCTACCCAATTACTCGTTCAGTACTTGTCACTCGACGGATCTGTGACTATGGTCATATCACACATTGGATACCCGTGCCCAATTGTGAAGGCTATCAAGTACTGTATACAAACCCCATAATACTGGAAGCAATTGTAGAATACAAAGACTTAATCATTGTAATTATAACTGATAAACATTTAAGCTTTGTAAAACATTTGAAATAATGGATCACAAATGGTGAGAAAAGAGAATGGACTCACTTTGTAGACTTAGGTATTTCTATTGCTTCCTGGTAATATTTCTTGATTATTTTCTTGAGTTTCTAGTAAAAACATACAATGCACACGTGTTATTAAGATAACCCAAATCACATTAGCCATACAACATGAGACAGAACCCCAAAGAACTTAGTCAGGCAGAGCCTCGACATGCGTTGGTGGGTCCTAAATCAATCGGGTAGGGTAACGAATTAGTGATTGGGGTTAAAATAGTTACAACGGGCAGAGCTTCGTGTTTTAGGGGTATAATATCGAGCTATAATGTTTGCACTATAGGGACAGAGAGAAAGAAAAGATATGAACGATTTGAACTGATGTTGAGAGGCTCCTTATATACATTTTTTCAGGGGTCTCTCGCGCCCCGCGACCCGTTTCCCTGGTTCTCTGGCGCCCCGTGAGAGCACCTTATTTCGATCTCAGCCCAACATACTGGTGTTCGGCACTTTTGTCCATAGAGGGCTTCAAATGTTGCAGCATTGATGCTGGTATGATAGTTGTTGTTGTAAGAAAATTCTATTAAAGGTAAATGATCGTCCCAATTTCCTCCAAAATCAATTACACAGGCTCTAAGCATATCTTCCATTGTTTAGATTGTCCTTTCACTTTGTCCGTCCGTTTGAGGATAATAAACTATGCTTAGATTTAGTCTAGTTCCCATTGCTTTTTTGAAACTTGTACAAAAATGAGAAGTAAAACGGCTGTCTCTGTCAGACACAATAGATATAGGAATTCCATGTAATGAAACTATTTCATTTACATATAGCTTGGCTAACTGTCTATACTGAAAATTTCCTTCATTGGTAAGAAATGAGCAGATTTGGTTAATCTATCTATAATCACCCAGATTGTATCATTACCTTTTCGTGTCTTGGGTAATTTAGTAACAAAGTCCATGGTTATTAATTCCCATTTCCAGATTGACATCTCCAATTAATGTAGAAGTCCTAAAGGTTTCCGATGTTCAGCTTTAACCTGTGAACATGTTAAACATTTAGCAACATAATTTGCTATATCCTTTTTCATTCCTATCCACCAGAAATTCTTTCTTAAATCTCGATACATCTTGTTACTTCCTAGAGGCATTGTATACTTAGACTTATGGGCTTCTTCTAAAATTCGGTTTCGTAGGTTTCCTTGAATAGGTATCCAGATTCTTTTCTTATGGAATTTCCAAATTCCATCTGCTCCTTTTTCTAATTCCTTAATCATTCCTTTTAAACCTTCAGCATCGTCCTTGATTGTTGTTTCATGTATCTCTCTAATTTGTTCATTTAAATCTATCTGCAGGTTTAGTCTAAGAGAGCGTACTCTTTTTGGCTTTTCATTATATTTTCGACTTAAAGCATCAGCTACTACGTTAGCTTCTACTGCATGATACTGGATATCACAATCATAATCACTAAGAATTTCCATCCATCGTCTTTGCCTCATATTTGATTCCTTTTGTCCGAGGACATATCTTAAACTCTTATGATCCGTGAAAATATAAAACTTACTACCTGTCACACCCCGATTTCCACGTGTTTCACCGGTGGGCCCGGTGGGGGATTACCGTGACGTAGTTGGCAACAATATAGTCAAACCACAATATTTAAATGCACAGCGGAAGCATAAAGATAGATTATATTTCAACCATTGATTGTAATATCCAAGTATCACGAATAGTCGAAACAAATCCACAGGGGGTCAAAATAAAAATATAAATATTGTTCAACAGATATGGCATCCCAAGCTTGCGAGCCTCTAACGATGCTTAAGAAGTGGCCAGCCTATTTCGTACAGAACCTGCATTTAATCTTTTTGAGGAAAATACGCCAGTTTACACTGGTAAATACATTCAACTGACACTTTTGTAAAAATGTTTAATAAAATTGATTTGAATGCACAAGGCACAAACTCTTTATAACTTGGGGTAATTTATTGATTAAATATTGTAAAAGAATTACATGTTGACTATGCGTTCGGCCGCCCGTGTCGTGCCGGGTTTAAGGTTAATAGACACGCCACAAAGCATAAGCCGTGGCGGGAAAACCAACGGTTATACCTTTAATTAATATAGACACATTGCCGGGTGTACGCCTACACCCGCGTGTCGAGGTCGTGGCCATTTCGTAAAATGATGCCAAGGATATCTGGGACATGGTCATTAAGCTCCCAAAGGCGTAAAGCCAACAAAACCAAATTTTAAACGGGTCACATTGATAATACCCAGCTACCAATGAGTTGGGGTCAATTGCCCGACCAAGCGGTATTTTAAATACCGTAACCCAAGCCCGTATAACGGAAAATAAGTTAAAAGTATTTACCTGAGCAAGTAATAACTTCAATTAAACAAATGCAAATATCTTTTACTGGTCTCCTATTCTGGAACGAAGGTTTATAACAACCTATTAGAATCCTAACGGGTCTTTAATTTAGCCTTAGCTTAGACCGGTCAGTTTCAAAGGATAATTACGGTTTAATCGCGTGAAAGGCGAAAACCGGGAATGGAATGTGGTTTGGGCCCCAACAAGTTTGAAGACTTGTTTTATATGGGTATAATAACCACACTCTGGAGTTTGAAGTATAAACGATAAGGTTTGACCCGTTTCGGCTAGTTTATGTAAACTAGTTACAAAAACCGAACCGTGCGCGCAAAAGGCGTAACGGGGAACCGTAAGAGTCCTACACAGGTTTCCTAAGTTAACATGCTCTAAAGAGGCCGTGGTATCAGTAGGATACCTTCCATAATGCACGTAACGAGTTTAAATCCAATATACGCCCCTTAGGGGTATTTCGGTCATTTTAAAGATTATAAAAGAGGTTTCCGAGTTCTACAGGAAATCTAAGTTTTCCGAACAGTTTATAAAGTACAAAATACTCTATTTATTATTTAAAATCAGTAGCAACTGGAATTGGGTCAAAATACCGTGTAGAACTCAAGTTATGTCCGAAAAGGGTATATTCGGTAATTACCGAATCGATGTCATAACCGCAGGTTATGAGCAGGTTAAAAATAATTAAAAATCTTTAAAAATCACAAAATATTATTTTACATCAGTGTGTAAAAGGTTTGGTGTCGAAATTTGGGTTTAGATAGGCTTTATGCTAATTGCGCCAATTAATTACTAAAGTTTCCGTAATTGCGCTATTTAGCATAGCTCCTATTCTAGACCTCGGATTGACGTGAAATTTTAGGGACATGTTTAGAAATCAGTAACTAAGGTTATTGTCCTTTCACATATCCGAAATTCTCGTTTTAAAGTAAAAAGGGCGTTATGGTCAACTTTTAGGTGTTTAACGGAAATGTGCAAAAGACTCGGACAAACGATGAACCGGTCACAGAGGGTTAAACCATCATGTAACCTGGTCCTAAGAGAGTCCTTAGGCATATTTAAATCATACCATAACGGGTCAGAACTGAAGTCAAAGCAAAAGTCAAAGTTTTGCGACTTTCGGTTCCGAACCGGGTCAAAATAGTAAATTGTCGGATCAAACAAGCTTAGACTAGTTAATATACTTATTATCATGTTATATGAGTGTTAAAACAGGTTACACGCCATCTACATTACGGATTATGCATAAAATCGAAATTTAGAATTCTGTTGACTTTTTCTAGGCAAGTTTGACTCGACATTCGGACTAGTTAGAGTGGGAATCAGAGGGTGCCCTTTTAAGGGTTTAATGCCCACATAATTACCAACATATAACTACCTTTGATTCGACAAACCACTGGACCATTTGTGATTTATCGTTAAGTCAATCGTTAATTACGACGGATTGACTTTTAGGCTATATCTAAGCAAAACTTAACCAAGAAAGGGTGGAGCATACTTACAAGAGTCCTATGCACGACTAGGGATGAGAAATGAAGGCACTTGAGCTCCAGGAATGATCAGAAGAGTTGTTTGAAGGTGTGAAGAACAATGGTGCACTAGATGGCCTTTTATAGTAAATTTCACACCTTAGATCATTGACAACTAAGGCTACAAGTGTTCTTGGGTGATCACCAAGTGTCCCTGAGTGCTAGGGGTCGTTTAGGGGGCGCCCATGCTCTCATAATTGTTTAGAAAGTCGGTTAAAACAGCAAACAGTGCTCATGTCCGACTTTTCTGTAACTGGGGGGCTGACGCGGCCCGCGTAAGAGATCACTTAACTCTTACGCGGGTCGCCTGAATCCTTCTGACAAGCCCATATCTCCTACTGACCATGCGGCCCGCGTAAGATCGCTTGGTTCGCTAACGTGGCCCGCCTGAGACCGATTTTTCAAGATTTTCAAATCTTTTGTAATTATTGCCCTGGCCTTTTGGTTTCGAAGGGGTAACTTTGCGTTTTGGGCCTCGTTTATTTACGAATAAGGGCCTTGGAACTTTTACCCAGCTTATTAACCCTTGGTTAATTTATTACTACCCGAAAAATCTTAACTTTCAAAGTTTGACGCTTTTAACCCTTCGCATACGAATTTGATCATTACTTTCTCGTTTTAAAACGGAACTTCGCGAAATTTATATCGCGCATTCTAGTGAGTATAATTTACCATTACAAAGCCCCGGGTATACCCAAAGATCACTCAGAGGTATAACTTAAACATGTTGACACATTTGGCCCCTGTAGTTTGTAATTCCTCACTTTCTTCCACAATTCGATCCGTACGATCCATGATTCATTCGTCTGAAGGTACGAACATCATTTAGGGTTACTGTACAGTATATTTATCCCTCGTTGACATTTTTAACCCTCGAATTTACATACTTTTAATGTTTGTCAACTTTAGTCCTTTATTTAGTATTTAACACCACGTGTAAACCTAAGACACGTGTCAATACATTATTGGACGCAAAATTTCGAGGTGTTACATCCTCACCCCCTTAAAAGAATCTCGACCTCGAGATTTATTGAAATAAATGAGGGTACTTTTCTTTCATCGTGGACTCTACTTCCGACGTGTATTCGGGACCTCTACGGGCATCCCATTTCACCTTCACAATTGGTATATACTTCCTGCGAAGTTTCTTAACCTGTCGATCCTCGATCGACACAGGTTTCTCAACGAACTTTAAGCTCTCGTCGATGTGTACATCTGTATGTGGTATAACCAGTGATTCATCAGCGAAACACTTCTTTAAATTGCAGATGTGGAACACATTGTGGAAACCACTGAGCTCCTCCGGTAAGTTTAATTTATAGGCAACCGATCCGACTCGTTCGATTACTTCGAATGGTCCAATATATCTCGGGCTTAACTTGCCTTTCTTACCGAATCGCATCACCCCCTTCCAGGGTGATACCTTAAGCAATACCTTGTCGCCTACTTCGAAATTGAAAGGCTTACGCTTCAAATCTGCGTAGCTCTTCTGCCTGTCTCGGGCAGCTTTCAATCGATCGCGAATTTGGACAATCTTGTCCGTTGTTTCGAATATTATGTCAGGTCCTGTCATCTGGACATCTCCAACTTCTGCCCAACAAATGGGCGTTCAACATTTTCTACCATGTAAGGCTTCAAAAGGTGCAGCCTTAATGCTGGTATGGTAGCTGTTGTTATAGGAGAATTCGACTAATGGTAGGTGGTTATCCCAACTGCCACCTAAGTCGATCGCACATGTACGAAGCATGTCTTCTAACGTTTGGATTGTACGCTCACTCTGTCCATCTGTCTGAGGGTGGTAAGCCGTACTGAAATTCAAACGTGTGCCCAAGGATTGTTGGAAACTTTTCCAAAAGTGTGACGTGTATCTGGTATCTCTATCAGAGATGATAGACACAAGCATGCCATGAAGGGCTACAATCTTATCTACAAACAACTGGGCTAGTATATCGGAGCTATGAGTCTCCTTTATGCGTAGGAAATGTGCTGACTTGGTCAGTCTATCAATTATTACCCATATTGTATCGTTTCCCTTCTTTGTCTTTGGCAACTTGGTGATGAAATCCATCGTCACCATTTCCCATTTCCACTCGGGAAGTTCAGGCTGTTGTAGCAAGCCTGACGGCTTTTGATGTTCTGCCTTTACTTGCGCATAAGTCAAACATTTCGCTACATAGGTGGCTATAGACTTCTTCAAGCCTATCCACCAGAAATTTGCCTTTAAGTCCTGGTACATTTTATCCGCTCCAGGATGAACGGAATATCGGGAACTGTGGGCTTCCTGAAGGATAACGTCACGAAGACCTCCATAAACAGGAACCCATATCCTTCCATTCAATCTCAGAATTCCATCTTTGCCATAGGATAACTGCTCTTCAGTTACTCCTAGCTTTTCGTTGGGATAGTTAGCTTCTAACACCGCTTCTTTCTGTGCAGCTAACAATCGTTCATTCAGACTGTTCTTGATTTCAATGCTCTTGGCATTGATCCTTATTGGTTTCACTTTTTCTTTTCTGCTCAAGGCATCTGCGACTACATTGGCCTTGCCTGGATGGTATCTTATTTCACAGTCATAGTCGTTTAGAGTTTCCATCCAACGTCGCTGCCTCATATTCAAATCTTTCTGATTGAACAAGTGTTGGAGGCTTTTGTGATCAGAATAGATCACAAATTTAATGCCATATAAGTAATGTCTCCAAAGCTTTAGTGTAAATACAACGGCACCCAATTCCAAGTCATGGGTGGTGTAGTTCTTTTCATGCACTTTCAATTGTCGTGACGCATAGGCAATCACCTTGCCCCTTTGCATAAGCACACAACCCATACCGGTGTGTGATGCATCACAATATACGACAAATTCTTCCGTTCCTTCCGGCAATGTCAACACTGGAGCATTGCTTAGCTTCTGTTTGAGGATATCAAAAGCTTCTTGCTGTTTAGGGCCCCAATTAAACTTTATATTCTTTCTAGTTAAAGAAGTTAAGGGTGCAACAATTCTTGAGAAATTTTCGATGAAGCGTCTGTAATATCCTGCTAGACCTAGGAAGCTGCGAATCTCCGTAGGCGTCTTCGGCTCCTGCCAATTCATGACGGTTTCAACCTTGGCGGGATCCACTTGGATGCCACGCTCACTCACAACGTGTCCAAGGAATTGAACTTCTCGTAGCCAGAATTCACACTTAGAGAATTTGGCGTAAAGCTTTTCTTGATGAAGCAGTTTGAGAATACATCGGAGATGCTTCTCATGGTCGGCTTGACTCTTCGAGTATATGAGGATGTCATCGATGAAGACAATGACAAATTTATCCAAATACGGCTTGCAAACGCGATTCATGAGATCCATGAATGCGGCAGGTGCATTTGTGAGCCCAAAAGGCATCATTAGGAACTCGAAATGACCATAACGAGTCCTAAATGCAGTCTTGTGCACGTCTTCGTCCTTGACCTTCAATTGATGGTAGCCTGACCTAAGATCAATATTGGAAAAGTAGCTCGCTCCTTGCAACTGATCGAACAGGTCGTCGATCCTGGGCAAAGGATACATATTCTTGATTATGACTTTATTCAGCTCACGGTAATCGATGCATAGACGCATCGAACCATCTTTCTTCTTGACGAACAGGATTGGTGCTCCCCAAGGAGATGAACTTGGTCTAACAAAACCTTTGGCTAGTAGATCATCTAGCTGCGTCCTCAATTCTTTCATTTCTGTGGGTGCCAATCTATAAGGTGCTCTTGCAATAGGCGCGGCTCCTGGAATGATGTCGATACTGAATTCCACTTGCCTGTCTGGTGGCAAACCAGGCAGTTCTTCCGGGAAAACTTCACGATAGTCGGAGATGACTGGGATGTCTTCAATCTTGGGTTTTTCCTCCCCAATAGTCACCTGTGTCAAATAAATAACACATCCTTTCTTCAAACATCTGGATGCCTTTAGCATAGATACTTGTGCAGGCAATCCGTGTCGAGTATCTCCCTGAATGGTAAGTGGTTCTCCAGACGGAGTCTTGATTACCACTTGTTTCTGGTTGCACACGATTTGGGCTTGGTTATGCGATAACCAATCCATACCCAATACTACGTCGAAACCAGCTAGTTTAAAGGGTAATAGGGATAAAGGAAATGAGTGATTCCTAATGGATATAAGACATCCATCTAAAACAGTTGAGACTGTTCCCATAGTCCCATCAGCTAGTTCTACTTCGTATTTCACATTCAAGGTTTTAACAGGCAATTTTAACAACTCACAGAACTTATCATCCACAAAGGATTTATCTGCTCCAGAATCAAACAATACTCTTGCGAATACATCATTAATGAGGAACGTACCGGTTATGAGGTTGTCGTTCTGGATAGCCTCTTGAACATTCATCTGAAAGACCCTCGTATTGGTCTTTTTCCCATCCTCAGCCTTCTTCACTATCTTCGGGCAGTTAGTCTTGATGTGCCCTTTCTCGTTGCAACTATAACAAGTTGCATCCTTGAGTTTCTTGCACTCAAGATTCCTATGCTCAGAGGACTTGCATATCCCACATGCCTTCGGCTGGGATTTCTTTTCATACCTGCACCTTCCGAAATGGTGCTTCTGACAAACCTTGCACAAGGGCTTATCGCCCGACTGTCGGTCATTCTTCTTGTTCTCTGACCGCTTCCTGTGTCACACCCCGATTTCCACGTGTCTCACCAGTGGGCCCGGTGGGGGATTACCGTGACGATGTTGGCAACAATATAGTCAAACCACACAATTATATAATGCACAGCGGAAGCTTAAGATAAATATATAAACTTCAACCTCTGGTTGTAATATCAAATGTATTACAGAAGTTGAATATATCCACAGCGGATCGTAAATAAACATAAAGTATTGTTCCATCAGATACTGCAATCAAGCTTGCGAGACTTATCACGACGCTAGGGAGCTAATACCAGCCAATTTACGTTTAGGTACCTGCACTTAATCTTTTTGGGGAAAATACGTCAGTTTACACTGGTAAATACATTCAACTGACACATTTGAAAATGTTTATTAAAATTGATTTGAATGCACAAGGCACAAACTCTTTTATAACTTGGGAAAATTATAATAAAATCTTGTGAACGTTTTACATGTTCTTTTATGCGTTCAGTAGCCCGGGTCGTGCCGGGTTAAAGATTTATAGACACACCACGTTTGCGTAAAACCGTAGTATAAAAACCAACGGCTACGTCTTTTAATTTAATGTCGACACTTTATACCGGGTGTACGCCTACACCGGGATGTCGATGGTCGTGGCCATTTCGTAAAATGATGCCAAGGATATCCGGGACAACGGTCATTAAACCCCCCAAAGGCTTATAAGCAACAAAACTGTTTAAATGAGCCGATCATATTATTTAATTAACCACCTAAGCGATGGAAGAATATAATGCTCAATCAAGCGGTATTAATATACCGTAACCCAAGCCCATATAGGGGTAATAAGTTAAAGTATTTACCTTTGCAAGTATATTTCCTTAATTGGATTAAATCACCGATAGCTTTTACTGGGGCTCCTAATCTGGAACGAAGGTTTTAATTAACCTCTTAGAATCCTAACGGGTCGTTAAAATGGCCGTAGCCTAGACCGGTTGGTTCCGATATATATATAGATATGGTTTAATCGCGCGAAAAGGCGAAAACCGAGAATGGAGTGTGATTCTGACCCAACAAGTCCAGAGACTTGTTTTATATGGGTTAAAGGTTCACACTCTGGATTTTGGGGTTCAAATGATATTATTTGACCCGTATCGGCTAAATTATGAAAACTAGTTTCATAAGCCGAACCGTGCGCGCAATAGGCGAAACGGTTAACCATGAGAGTCGTACGCTTATTTCCTAAGTCAATATGCCTTAAATGGGTTGTGGTATCAGTAGGATACCTTCCGTGACGCCCGTAACGAGTTTAAGTTAATATTATGCCCCTAAGGGGCTTTTCGGTCATTTTAAAGACTTTTAAAGAGCTTTTCGAGTTCTACAGGAAATCTGAGTTTCCCGATCAGTTTATAAAGTCTAAAATACTTTATTTATTATTTAAAATCAGTAGCAACTGGAATCGGGTCAAAAGACCTTGTAGAACTCATGTTTTGGCCGAAAAGGGCATATTCGGTATTTACCGAACCGTAGCCATAACCGCAGGTTATGAGCGAGGTAAAAATTATTAAAAATCTTTAAAATTCCCAAAATATTATTTTAATACAGTGGGTAAAAGTTTTGGTGACGAAATCTTGGTTTAGATGGTCGTTATGCTAATTGCGCCGTTAATTACTAAAGTTTACTTTAATTGCGCTTTTTAGCATAACTCTCATTCTAGACCTCGGATTGACGTGAAACTTTAAGGACATGCTTATAATTTAATAAGCAAGGTTTTGGTCCGTTCACGTGTCCGAAATACTTGTTTTATTTTCAAAATGGCGTTACGGTCAACTTTTAGGCGAATGACGGAAATGCGCAAAAGACTCGGATAACTCATGAACCGATCACAGAGGTTTATACCAACATGTGACCTGGTCCTAAGAGAGTCCTAAGGTATATCTATACCTCACTAAAACGGGTCAGAACTGAAGTCAAAGCAAAAGTCAAACTTTTGCGACATTCGGCTCCGAACCGGTTCAATATAGCAAATGATCGATTCAAACGAGCGCAAACAAGTTTATATACTTAATATCATATTTTATAAGTGTCAAAACAGGTTTCATAACATATGCATTACAGATTATGCATAAATCGCTAAAATAGCTTTCTGTTGACTTTTTAACCGCACGTTTGACTCGGTATTTGACATAGTTAGATTGGTGATCAGGGGGGAACCTTTTCAGAGGTTTATTACCCACATAAATACCAACTCATAACCACTTTTGATTCGTCATAGGACTGAACCATTTGCAAGTTATTGTAATGACAACCGTTAGTTACGACGGTTGTGTTTATGAGCTATAACTTTGGAAATGTATGACCAAAATGGTTATGAACGACTTACAGAAGTGTGTTCTTGCTTATAGAACAGAGAAGAGTGCTTGGGAGCTCCTTAGAATGATCAGAGATGTATGTTTGAGTTGTGTGAATGTTATGCACATGAGTTTGCTATTTATAGCCAAAGAAAACACCTAAGATCATCACAACTCAGTCTACATTTGATCATGGATCATGGGCAGGTGTCCCTAAGTGATATGGGTCAAGTGTAGGGTGCCCATGCCTCATTTATTGAGGTTTGATCGTTCACAATGCTCAAAAGGCAAGAACTACAAAGTTTCTGCATCTGGGCACTTTACGCGACCCGCATGGGAGTTCCCATGCACTTTAACGCGGGTCGCCTGGGTTTAAGAAATCAGACGCGTAATTGAGGTGGCTCGCGGCCCGCCTCAACTTAATCTTAACCTTCACGCGGGTCGCGAGAGGTCTGTTTTTCAGATTTTTAAAATCTTTTGTAATGATTATCAGAATCCGGTAATTAATAACGAAATCTTTCGTAATGATTTACCTGACCTTTCGGTTTTGAAGGGGTAACTTTGCGGTTTGGCCCTCGGTTATTTACCGATAGGGGCCTCGTGTTATTTACCCGCATTATAAAGTCCCCGGTTAGTTTATTAATTATTTGGAAAGCCTTAACTTTCACTGTTGACTCTTTTAACCCTTCTCATACGAATTCGAGTATAACTCTTTCGTTTTAAAACGGAACTTCGCGGAATTTATAAAGTATATTCTAGTGAGCGTATAATACTGTTACGAAGCTTTGGGAACGTTAAAGGGTCACTCAGAGGTATAATTAAACATGTTGACACAGTTAACCCCTGTAGTTCGTAATCTCTCACTTTCTTCCGCGTTTCGCTTCCGTACGATTTATGATTTATTCATTTGAAGGTACAAGCATTTATTTAGGGTTATTATACAGTATATTTACCCTTGTTGACATTTATAACCCTCGAATTTATATACTTTCAAGGTTTGTCAAAATTAGTCCTTTATTTATTATGGATGCCACGTGTAATCAAATGACACGTGTTAACACATCATTGGACACAAAAATTCGAGGTGTTACATCCTCACCCCCTTAAAATAAATCTCGACCCGAGATTTACTCAAATAAATAGGGGTACTTTTCTTTCATTGTAGCTTCGACTTCCCACGTATATTCAGGACCTCTACGAGCATCCCATTTGACTTTTACAATCGGTACGTGCTTTCTGCGAAGCTTCTTTACCTGTCGATCCTCAATCGACAAAGGTTTTTCTATGAATTTTAAGCTCTCATCTATATGCACATCTGTGTGTGGAATCACCAATGATTCATCGGCGAAGTACTTTTTGAGATTGCAGATGTGGAACACATTATGAATTCCATTGAGCTCTTCAGGCAAGTTCAACTTATAGGCGACTGACCCGACCCGTTCAATGACCTCAAAAGGTCCTATGTATCTCGGACTCAGTTTGCCTTTCTTGCCGAAACGCATCACCCCCTTCCAGGGTGATACCTTAAGCAACACTTTTTCACCTACTTCGAAGTGAAGATCCTTACGCTTTGGATCAGCGTAGCTCTTCTGCCTATCGCGGGCAGCCTTGAGACGTTCCCGGATCTGGACAATCTTGTCCGTTGTCTGGAAAACAATCTCTGGTCCTGATAATTGGACCTCTCCTACTTCCGCCCAACAAACAGGCGATCTACATTTCCTACCGTATAGTGCCTCAAAAGGCGCAGCCTTTATGCTGGTGTGGTAGCTATTATTGTAGGAGAATTCGATCAGGGTTAGGTTTTTATCCCAGTTACCACCTAAATCGATCGCACATGCACGAAGCATGTCTTCTAGCGTTTGGATAGTACGCTCACTCTGACCGTCCGTCTGTGGATGGTAAGCCGTACTAAAGTTCAAACGCGTGCCCAAAGATTGCTGGAAACTTTTCCAGAAGTGAGATGTGTATCTAGTATCCCTGTCGGAGATAATAGACACATGTATGCCGTCTAAGGCTACAATCTTATCAACATAAAGTTGGGCTAACATATCGGAGCTATACGTCTCCTTGATGGGTAGAAAATGAGCTGATTTAGTCAGCCTATCGACTATGACCCATATTATATCGTTTCCTTTCCTGGTTTTGGGTAACTTGGTTATGAAGTCCATAGTTACGCATTCCCACTTCCACTCGGGAAGTTCAGGCTGTTGTAGCAAGCCAGACGGCTTTTGGTGCTCGGCTTTAACCTGAGCACAAGTCAAGCACTTTAATACGTGGGCGGCTACAGACTTTTTCAAGCCTATCCACCAATAATTTGCCTTTAAGTCTTGGTACATCTTATCAGCACCAGGATGAACTGAGTATTTGGAACTATGGGCTTCCTGGAGAACAACATCTCGTAGTCCTCCATAAATCGGAACCCATATACGTCCGTTCAGCCTCAAGATTCCGTCCTTGCTAAGAGTCAACTGCTCCTCAGTTACTCCCAGCTTTTCATTTGGATAGTTAGCTTCCAACACAGCCTCTCGCTGTGCAGCTAATATCCTTTCAATTAGATTGTTCTTGACTTCAATGCTCTTGGCATTGATTCGAATAGGTTTTACCCTTTCTTTCCTGCTCAAGGCATCGGCGACTACATTCGCTTTGCCGGGATGGTACCTGATCTCACAATCATAGTCATTTAAGGTTTCCATCCAACGGCGCTGTCTCATGTTCAACTCTTTCTGGTTGAACAGGTGCTGGAGGCTTTTGTGATCAGAATAAATCACAAATTTAATACCATAAAGATAATGCCTCCATAATTTCAGTGCAAATACAACGGCACCCAACTCCAAATCATGGGTGGTGTAATTCTTTTCGTGCACTTTTAATTGCCTTGAAGCATAGGCAATCACCTTGCCCTTCTGCATAAGCACACACCCCATGCCTGTGTGTGATGCATCGCAGTAAACTACGAATTCATCCGTACCTTCTGGTAATGTCAGCACAGGTGCATTGCTTAGCTTTTGCTTCAGTATTTCGAAGGACTCTTGCTGCTTTGGGCCCCAAATAAACTTTTCTTTCTTCTTGGTTAGGGAAGTTAAGGGCGCAGCAATCCTTGAAAAATTTTCAATAAACCTTCGGTAGTATCCTGCTAATCCCAGGAAACTACGAATTTCGGTAGGCGTCTTTGGCTCTTGCCAGTTCATGACCGCCTCTACCTTAGCGGGATCCACTTGGATACCACGCTCACTCACAACGTGTCCTAAAAACTGAACCTCTCTTAGCCAGAATTCACATTTCGAGAATTTGGCGTAGAGTTTCTCACGCTGTAATAATTCGAGAATGCAACGAAGGTGCTTCTCGTGGTCTGCTTGGTTCTTGGAATATATAAGGATATCGTCGATGAAGACTATGACGAATTTGTCCAAGTACGGCTTGCAGACGCGATTCATGAGATCCATGAACGCAGCCGGTGCATTTGTGAGCCCAAAAGGCATCACTAGGAACTCGTAATGACCATAGCGAGTCCTAAATGCTGTCTTATGTACATCTTCATCTCTGACCCTTAGCTGATGATAACCCGACCTCAAGTCGATCTTGGAAAAGTAGCTTGCTCCTTGCAACTGATCGAATAGATCATCGATCCTTGGTAAAGGATATCTATTCTTTATGGTAACTTTATTTAGTTCTCGATAGTCGATGCACAACCGCATCGATCCGTCCGTCTTCTTTACAAATAGGACTGGTGCTCCCCAGGGAGATGAACTAGGTCTGATAAAACCTTTCGCCAGCAGTTCATCCAACTGGGTCCTCAGTTCTTTCATTTCCGTCGGAGCTAGCCTGTAAGGTGCTCTTGCTATCGGAGCCGCTCCAGGAATGATGTCTATTCTGAACTCCACTTGTCTATCTGGTGGCAAACCAGGTAGTTCTTCGGGAAAAACCTCGGGGTATTCAGAAATGACAGGAAGATCCTCGATCTTCGGCTTAGGTTCTTCTATTATCACCTGAGCCATGTAAATTACGCAGCCTCTGTTCAAACACCTTGAAGCTTTCAGCATAGATACGTCCTCGGGTAACCCGTATTGCGTATCTCCTCGAATGGTAAGCGATTCACCACTCGGAGTCTTTAGCACTATATGCCTCTTGCCGCAAATGATTTGGGCCTGATTACGGGATAACCAGTCCATGCCTAGCACAATGTCAAAACCCGCTAATTTGAAGGGAAGTAGAGATAAAGGAAAAGAATGGTTCCTAATGGACATTTCACATCCTTCTAGAACAGTTGAGACGGTTTCTATCGTGCCGTCTGCCAGCTCTACTTTGTATTTCGCATCAAGGGTTTTGATAGGCATATTTAGTAGTTGGCAAAATCTCTGGTCTACAAAGGATTTATCAGCGCCAGAATCGAATAGTACTCTTGCAAATATATTATTTACGAGAAAAGTACCTGTAAGCACGTTGTCGTTCTGGACCGCTTCCTTTGCATCCATGCGAAAAACTCTCGCATTTGACTTCTTTGTTTCTTCCGCCTTCTTGGCATACTTGGGGCAGTTACTCTTGATATGCCCCTTTTCATTACAACCATAGCAGGTTGCATCCTTGATCTTTTTGCACTCCACAGTCTTATGATCCTTGGACTTGCATAGTCCACAGGAAGGAGTCTTTGATTGTGACTGTGAGTTTGATGCAAATCTGCACTTCCCAGAGTGGGGTTTCTTGCATATCTTTCAGTTGGGCCTTTCACCAGCTTGCCCATCCTTCTTTGCCTCCGACCCTCTATTGCCTTCACCGCTTCCACGGTGCTTCTTCCCTGATCTTCGTGAGGTATCATCCTCACGTTTTCTCTTCTCAGCCTCCTTGTTCCTTAGTGTCCTCAGACGGACAGCGTCTAAAGTTAGAGACAAGGAGAGGTCAGTAACTGACCTGAAGGTCGTCGGCCGAGAAGCCTTTACGCTAGCCTTTATTGCAGGCTCTAATCCCCCAATGAAACGGGCGATTCTTCTGGGTTCTGGTGTCACAAGGTATGGAACTAGACGAGACATGGTATTGAAACTCGTCAAATACGCCTGGCAGTCCAGGTTCGTCATCACCAGTGAGACAAAATCAGCCTCTATCTTCTCAACCTCGTGCTGAGGGCAGTAGTTTTCTTTAATGAGAGCAATAAATTCCTCCCATGTCATCTTGTACAAAGCAGACTTACCAGATGCCTGCACCAACGCCCTCCACCATGCCAGGGCCTCGCCCTTAAAAGACTGGGACACATACTTCACCACATCCCTCGCTGCACACCCGCTGATGTCCACTATAGTGTCCATCTCATCCAGCCAGGTGATGCAATCAACAGCACCTTTCTCCCCTGTAAATTCCCGGGGCTTACATGATACAAAGTATTTGTAGGTGCAACCCTTAGCACTGGATGCGTCAGTATATTCTCTATCGCGATGAACGCTGTGCTCAGTGGACGAGTGTTTGTCGTCATCTTTCTTGGGTTCAGAGGGTGGTTTGGAGTGTGTCTTTGGTTTAGAGGGTGGTTTTGAAACGGTTCTGCCTTGGGACTCAGTATATTGACGATCAATAGCTGCCTGAACAGCATTGTCAATCAGAGCCTTCAGTTGTGCGCCTGTCAATTGCACTGGCGTATTGTCGTAGTCATCATCATTAGTATGGCTATTTTCTCCATTGGGATCCGCCATTGTAACTTGAATCTGTTACAGAAGATAACAAAATTTTATTCAGGAGATTTTTATATAATTGTCTTTTATGACAATTTTGTCAACCATGGTACAGAGACCATATTTGGTTAACTTATTATTTCATTAAATATTAGGATTTGAATATATCCTATTTCAGCTATATAAATAGTATTGGCGGCATAAAGCCTAATCATGATGATGTTTTATAATATTAGCCGAGATTTCAGAGAATCAAAGGCATAGAGAATTGAACCGTAGTTCTTTTATCTCTTTCTGACAGGGAGTCATAGACTACCACTGCCTTTTGTCCTTATAAGACAATTATTACGGCCCATAGGCACTATACCTCTAATGGATGTTTTAATATGGTTGGCCCGTAGGCACTACATCTCTAATGGATGTTTTAATATGGTTGGCCCGTAGGCACTACATCTCTAATGGATGTTTTAATAAGGTTGGCCCGTAGGCACTACATCAGTAATGGATGTTTTAATAATACTGGCCCGTAGGCACTACATCTCTAATGGATGTTTTAATAAGGTTGGCCCGTAGGCACCACATCACTAATGGATGTTTTTAATAGTATTGGCCCGTAGGCACTATACCTCTAATGGATGTTTTAATATGGTTGGCCCGTAGGCACTACATCTCTAATGGATGTTTTAATATGGTTGGCCCGTAGGCACTACATCTCTAATGGATGTTTTAATAAGGTTGGCCCGTAGGCACTACATCACTAATGGATGTTTTAATAATACTGGCCCGTAGGCACTACATCTCTAATGGATGTTTTAATAATATTGATCACCTTCATTGGTGATTTAACCCACGATTTATAAATCATTTAGTTGGGTTTTGAAATCCTTAAAGGATTATTGTATAAGAATGACGTGCGTGATTTTAACGAATCACATCTGCCATGATTGTTAACATGCGTACAGAGGTTAACAGAGAATCAGAATCTTTTCAATTAGGTCGTACCATCTTGACTGGATCTTAAAAGACACCAAGCTAGGTTTCACCTTTTTAAGATTCTTTATCTAGGCAGATCAATTAAAAGGATTGGTTTTGATTTATTTCATATATTTTATAACAAAACTCATAACGTACTCAAATACAATTACGTATTGCCCTAAACGGGTCTTTCAAATAGTACATACCTCCATAGAGGTTAAAAATAAGTGACAAGTCCACGCAGGGACTAGTACAAGATAGGTGTCCATGCAAGGACTAAAAGATAAGTCCACGTAGGGACTGAAATACGATAAGTGTCCACGCAGGGACTTATTTCAAAGTAGAAATTACATTAGTACAACCATTAAGGGCTAATGGTCACGTTTCTTCTTTTTGCCCTTTAGTAGGTTTGCCAAGCCTTTGAGAAATCCTCGGTGGCTTTTCTTCTCTTCCTCGAACTCTCTCTCCACACGATCTAGTCGATGGAGTATTTCTTCCTGTTCAGGAGGAGAGAAACGTGGTTGTGGCGCTTGATGCGGAACAGGAGGTCTGGGAGGTATTGGATACCCATGAGCTGAGTAGTCCGGTGGTCCCATGTTTCCATGTGCTCCGTCAGGGTAGCGCGCATTATATCTTGCCGACACCACATATGGGTCGCGCTCATAGCCGTAGTTGTATTGTGCTTGTGACGGTTCGAACGGGTTGTAAGCCGTTGGACCCGTATAAGCAGGTATGGGTTGGTCATACCCAAATGGTGGCGAACTTTGTGCAGCTGGTGCGGAGTTCGCCTCCTGTATAGGACTTGAAGGTCCTTCTTCTCGTAGTGGGGGATAGTGGCTACTACTAGAATGTCGAGGGGTGCTGAAGTGGATACCCCCTCCTCCTCGTGTAGACATACGAGCATTTGTCCTCCTACGCCTTGGCGGATCAGGTATTACTGGTTGCGCCGGTGGCGGAGTTGGTGGCGTAACTGCCTCAAAGCGTGAATCCTCAGAGGGATCCTGTGGGTGTCGCGGTTGTTGAGATGTCTGTTGAGGTGGCGTGTAGTACCACTCATGTCGGTCAAATAACGCTTGGAAACTGTCTGGTCCCTGATAGGGTGTGCCATGGAAGGATGACCCATCAGAGACTTCTATCGGATGCGTGGGCGTACCACGAGCTGGTTCAGTAGGATCCTCATCTTCCTCCATGGGATCTTCAGAAAAGTGGTCTTGTGATCCTAGTGGAACAAAACCTGAGGGTTCCTGTATGTAGTCAGCCGGATTAAACTGACCTATATAGTATGGAGTAGGGTCGTCATAATTCCGGGTCGATACTGAACGTTGTAGAGGTATGAAGGAAGGTTGTGGGTTGTTGGGATCATTTTCTGAGTTTGGCCCAAAGGAGTGCCGGTAGGATGGCGTCGAGCTGTGCGAAGTGGAATGCCTCGCGGGTTCGTAAAGATCCCTTCGTCGTTGTGGCTCTTCGCTCCGTGTCATCGAAGGATGTCTTGTACCTGATGGTCCACCTTCGTTATCGTGATGTGTCACGACTTCTCCTCTGCCTCTTCTTCCCCTTCCTCTTCCTCGGAATATAACAGGTGGCATTTTCCTGCTCCAAAATTTATTAAAAATCGAATCGACAATAAAGACAATAAGGAGTATTAATCCGAATTTGTCCTAAGTTCTTGTCTAGACTCAAGTATGTGCAATTGTGTCATTGAGATTAAACACAATAGGGTAGTGTTTAATTCACTCAACGTTGGCTCTGATACCAACCTGTCACACCCCGATTTCCACGTGTCTCACCAGTGGGCCCGGTGGGGGATTACCGTGACGATGTTGGCAACAATATAGTCAAACCACACAATTATATAATGCACAACGGAAGCTTAAGATAAATATATAAACTTCAACCTCTGGTTGTAATATCAAATGTATTACAGAAGTTGAATATATCCACAGCGGATCGTAAATAAACATAAAGTATTGTTCCATCAGATACTGCAATCAAGCTTGCGAGACTTATCACGACGCTAGGGAGCTAATACCAGCCAATTTACGTTTAGGTACCTGCACTTAATCTTTTTGGGGAAAATACGTCAGTTTACACTGGTAAATACATTCAACTGACACATTTGAAAATGTTTATTAAAATTGATTTGAATGCACAAGGCACAAACTCTTTTATAACTTGGGAAAATTATAATAAAATCTTGTGAACGTTTTACATGTTCTTTTATGCGTTCAGTAGCCCGGGTCGTGCCGGGTTAAAGATTTATAGACACACCATGTTTGCGTAAAACCGTAGTATAAAAACCAACGGCTACGTCTTTTAATTTAATGTCGACACTTTATACCGGGTGTACGCCTACACCGGGATGTCGATGGTCGTGGCCATTTCGTAAAATGATGCCAAGGATATCCGGGACAACGGTCATTAAACCCCCCAAAGGCTTATAAGCAACAAAACTGTTTAAATGAGCCGATCATATTATTTAATTAACCACCTAAGCGATGGAAGAATATAATGCTCAATCAAGCGGTATTAATATACCGTAACCCAAGCCCATATAGGGGTAATAAGTTAAAGTATTTACCTTTGCAAGTATATTTCCTTAATTGGATTAAATCACCGATAGCTTTTACTGGGGCTCCTAATCTGGAACGAAGGTTTTAATTAACCTCTTAGAATGCTAACGGGTCGTTAAAATGGCCGTAGCCTAGACCGGTTGGTTCCGATATATATATAGATATGGTTTAATCGCGCGAAAAGGCGAAAACCGAGAATGGAGTGTGATTCTGACCCAACAAGTCCAGAGACTTGTTTTATATGGGTTAAAGGTTCACACTCTGGATTTTGGGGTTCAAATGATATTATTTGACCCGTATCGGCTAAATTATGAAAACTAGTTTCATAAGCCGAACCGTGCGCGCAATAGGCGAAACGGTTAACCATGAGAGTCGTACGCTTATTTCCTAAGTCAATATGCCTTAAATGGGTTGTGGTATCAGTAGGATACCTTCCGTGACGCCCGTAACGAGTTTAAGTTAATATTATGCCCCTAAGGGGCTTTTCGGTCATTTTAAAGACTTTTAAAGAGCTTTTCGAGTTCTACAGGAAATCTGAGTTTCCCGATCAGTTTATAAAGTCTAAAATACTTTATTTATTATTTAAAATCAGTAGCAACTGGAATCGGGTCAAAAGACCTTGTAGAACTCATGTTTTGGCCGAAAAGGGCATATTCGGTATTTACCGAACCGTAGCCATAACCGCAGGTTATGAGCGAGGTAAAAATTATTAAAAATCTTTAAAATTCCCAAAATATTATTTTAATACAGTGGGTAAAAGTTTTGGTGACGAAATCTTGGTTTAGATGGTCGTTATGCTAATTGCGCCGTTAATTACTAAAGTTTACTTTAATTGCGCTTTTTAGCATAACTCTCATTCTAGACCTCGGATTGACGTGAAACTTTAAGGACATGCTTATAATTTAATAAGCAAGGTTTTGGTCCGTTCACGTGTCCGAAATACTTGTTTTATTTTCAAAATGGCGTTACGGTCAACTTTTAGGCGAATGACGGAAATGCGCAAAAGACTCGGATAACTCATGAACCGATCACAGAGGTTTATACCAACATGTGACCTGGTCCTAAGAGAGTCCTAAGGTATATCTATACCTCACTAAAACGGGTCAGAACTGAAGTCAAAGCAAAAGTCAAACTTTTGCGACATTCGGCTCCGAACCGGTTCAATATAGCAAATGATCGATTCAAACGAGCGCAAACAAGTTTATATACTTAATATCATATTTTATAAGTGTCAAAACAGGTTTCATAACATATGCATTACAGATTATGCATAAATCGCTAAAATAGCTTTCTGTTGACTTTTTAACCGCACGTTTGACTCGGTATTTGACATAGTTAGATTGGTGATCAGGGGGAACCTTTTCAGAGGTTTATTACCCACATAAATACCAACTCATAACCACTTTTGATTCGTCATAGGACTGAACCATTTGCAAGTTATTGTAATGACAACCGTTAGTTACGACGGTTGTGTTTATGAGCTATAACTTTGGAAATGTATGACCAAAATGGTTATGAACGACTTACAGAAGTGTGTTCTTGCTTATAGAACAGAGAAGAGTGCTTGGGAGCTCCTTAGAATGATCAGAGATGTATGTTTGAGTTGTGTGAATGTTATGCACATGAGTTTGCTATTTATAGCCAAAGAAAACACCTAAGATCATCACAACTCAGTCTACATTTGATCATGGATCATGGGCAGGTGTCCCTAAGTGATATGGGTCAAGTGTAGGGTGCCCATGCCTCATTTATTGAGGTTTGATCGTTCACAATGCTCAAAAGGCAAGAACTACAAAGTTTCTGCATCTGGGCACTTTACGCGACCCGCATGGGAGTTCCCATGCACTTTAACGCGGGTCGCCTGGGTTTAAGAAATCAGACGCGTAATTGAGGTGGCTCGCGGCCCGCCTCAACTTAATCTTAACCTTCACGCGGGTCGCGAGAGGTCTGTTTTTCAGATTTTTAAAATCTTTTGTAATGATTATCAGAATCCGGTAATTAATAACGAAATCTTTCGTAATGATTTACCTGACCTTTCGGTTTTGAAGGGGTAACTTTGCGGTTTGGCCCTCGGTTATTTACCGATAGGGGCCTCGTGTTATTTACCCGCATTATAAAGTCCGCGGTTAGTTTATTAATTATTTGGAAAGCCTTAACTTTCACTGTTGACGCTTTTAACCCTTCTCATACGAATTCGAGTATAGCTCTTTCGTTTTAAAACGGAACTTCGCGGAATTTATACAGTATATTCTAGTGAGCGTATAATACTGTTACGAAGCTTTGGGAACGTTAAAGGGTCACTCAGAGGTATAATTAAACATGTTGACACAGTTAACCCCTGTAGTTCGTAATCTCTCACTTTCTTCCGCGTTTCGCTTCCGTACGATTTATGATTTATTCATTTGAAGGTACAAGCATTTATTTAGGGTTATTATACAGTATATTTACCCTTGTTGACATTTATAACCCTCGAATTTATATACTTTCAAGGTTTGTCAAAATTAGTCCTTTATTTATTATGGATGCCACGTGTAATCAAATGACACGTGTTAACACATCATTGGACACAAAAATTCGAGGTGTTACATCCTGTGGTCACGATTTCCCCGGTGCTTCTTGTTAGATCTTCGTGAATCATCATCTTCACGTTTTCTTTTCTCACTATCAGCATTTCTCAATGATCTCTGCCTCACTGCATCCAGTGTGAGAGACAGAGATATATCTGCCACAGATCTGAAGGTAGCAGGCCTAGAAGCCTTCACGCTAGCTTTTATCTCTGGGGCCAGACCCCCAATGAAACGCGTGATCCGTTTGGGTTCCGGTGTTACAAGGTACGGAACCAATCTTGACAGAGTGTTGAAAGTCGTGAGATAAGCCTGGCAATCCAGGTTCTTCATGACTAACGATAAGAAGTCAGACTCTATCTTCTCAACCTCGTGCTGAGGGCAGTAGTTTTTCTTTGATGAGAGCAATAAATTCCTCCCATGTCATGCTATACAAAACAGCCTTCCCTGAGGCTTGAACCAATGATCTCCACCAAGCTAGGGCTTCACCCTTAAACGACTGCGATACAAACTTCACCACATCTCTCTCAGCACAACCACTTATGTCCACAACTGTGTCCATTTCGTCTAACTAGGTCATACAATCCACCGCGCCCTTTTCCCCAGTAAAATCTCAAGGTTTGCAGGAAACAAAGTACTTATACGTGCAACCCCTGGCGCGAGGTGCATCATCGACCACTTTCTTCTTAGGATGGACACTTCATTTGATGAGTGCCGATCGTCATCCTTCTTAGGCTTAGACGGGGTCGAGGGTGGTTTGCTGTGAGATTTAGAATGGGTTCTTGGCTTTGAGTGTGGTATAGATAGGGTTCTGCTTCGAGACTCGGTGTATTCTTCGTACTGCCGATCCAAGGTCGCCTTAACAGCGCCGTCTACTAGAGCTTTCGATTCAGCGCCTTTTATATGAATTTGGGCGTTATCATTGTCATCCTCCTTTGAATGACTATTAACTTCATTTGGGTCAGCCATCGCGATCTTGATCTGCTACAAGGAATATGACAGAATTTTATTTAGGAGTTTATTATGGAATTGTCTTTTATAGCAATTCATTAACCATGGTAAACATACACCATATTTGGTTAATTTGTTACTCACTTTATTTAGGATTTGAATATAACTTATCCTAATTACAAACAATATTGTTAATGGCATAAAAGCCTAGTCACAAGGATGTTTTATAATATAAGCCAGGATTTCAGAGAATCAAGGCATGAAGGTTTGAACCAGAGTTCTTTTACCCTTTGCTGACAGGGAGTCATAGACTACAACTGTCTGTTGTCTTATATGACAATAAGTATGGCCCGTAGGCACTACACCACTAACGGATGATTTAACCCATGATTTATAAATCATTAACTTAGGTTTTGGAATCCTCTAAAAGATTCTTAAATAAGAATGACGCGTGTGATTTTAACGAATCACATTTGTTAAGGGTGTTAACAGGATTACAGTGGTTAACAGGAATCTGAATCTTTTAATCAGGTCTTACCATCTTGGCCGGGTCTTATAATGACACCAGGCTAGGTTTCACCATTAAGATTCTTTATTTATGCAGATTAATTTAAAAGGAATAATTTTTGATTTATTTCATATAATAATGTATCTAATAACAAAAATGAAACTTTATAACATAACATTCCATTAATCATAATAATGATTACACACTGCCCTAAACGGGACTTTTGATAGACAAATACCTACGCAGAGGTTTACAGAAAACAAGTCCACGCATGGACCAAATACAAGGATAGATGTCCGCACAGGGACAAAAGATAAGTCCACGTAGGGACTGAAAGGCAATTGTCCACGCAGGGACTACAACAATTAAATGTCCACTCAGGGATTAAAACAAGTCCACGTAGGGACTGAAAGGCAATTGTCCACGCAGGGACTTGATTGTAGTAGTAAATACAACAGTATATAAAGAGACTAATGATCTGGTTTCTTCTTCCCTTTTAGTAGGTTTGCTAGGCCTTTAAAGAATCCACGATTGTTCTTTCGTTCTTGCTCGAAGTCTCGTTCTACCCTATTTAAACGGTGAAGGATTTCTTCCTGTTCTGGTGGGGAAAAACGTGGCTGCTGCGTTACTTGCTGAGCCGGAGTTCTAGTAGGTGCTGGATATCCATGAGCGGCGTACCCTAATCCCCAAGGATCCCCATAAGGTCTGTCGGGATGGAGGGCTTTGTAATTGGCCGCTACCACGTATGGGTCGACATCCGCATAATTATAGTTGTAGTGCGTATGCTGCTCAAATGGGTTGTACGTTATGGAACCGGCGTACGTAGGTATAGGGTTATCGTACCCAAATGGTGGTGGAGGTGGTGCAACTGGTGCAGAATTCACCTCTGCAGGGTGGCTCGAAGGTTCACCCATTTGGGGTTCTTCAGGCAATGGCGGAAAATGACTTGCACTCGAGTGGCGAGGGGTGCTAAAGTGGAATTCCCCTCCTCGGGTGGACATCCGCGCACCTGATCTCCTACGCCTTGGCGAATCTGGAGGTGCTTGCTGAACTGGTGGCGGTGGAGGCGGTGGCGTAACTGCCACGAAACGCGAATCCTCGGAAGGATCCTGTTGCTGCTGCTGCTGCTGGTGAGGTGATGAATGGTGAGAGGGTGTAAAGTACCAATCACACTGGTTAAACCTCGCCTGGTAACTGTCGGGACCTTGATAGGGTGTTCCATGAAAGGATGACCCATCAGAGATCTCGATAGGATGGTTGGGAGTACCTCTTGCAGGTTCTATGGGATCCGTGTCCTCGTCCATATCTACCGCATTATCCTCGGAGAAATGGTCTTCGGGTCCTAAAGGGTTATAACCTATTGGTTCTTGGACATAATCAGCCGGGTTGAACTGGCCTTGGAAGAAAGGAGTGGGATCGCCATAGGAACGGTGCGAAACAGAACGCTAGAGGGGTATGAAAGAAGGTTGAGGGTTACTGGGCTCGTTCTCCGAATTTGGTCCAAAAGAGTGACGGTATGAAGGTGTCGAACTGTGTGAGGTAGACCGTCTTGCGGGCTCAAAGAGGTTTCTTCTACGTCTCTGAGGTTCTTCACTCCTTGTGCTGGAAGGAGCTCGCATATGTGAAGGTCCGGCCTCGTGATCGTTGTGAGTAGTGATCGGCCCTTTGCCTCTTCCTCCTCTTCCAATTGCTGGCGGCATATCCCCTGCTTAACAAACTATAAATCACAATAAACAATAAAAGACAAACTAGAATAGCAATTCGAATTTGTCCTATGTTCTTGTCTAGACTCAAGTATGTGCAATTGTGTCATTGAGATTAAACACATAAGGATAGTGTTTAATAAACTCAACGTTGGCTCTGATACCAACCTGTCACACCCCGGTTTCCACGTGTTTCACCGGTGGGCCCGGTGGGGGATTACCGTGACGTAGTTGGCAACAATATAGTCAAACCACAATATTTAAATGCACAGCGGAAGCATAAAGATAGATTATATTTCAACCATTGATTGTAATATCCAAGTATCACGAATAGTCGAAACAAATCCACAGGGGGTCAAAATAAAAATATAAATATTGTTCAACAGATATGGCATCCCAAGCTTGCGAGATTCTAACGATGCTTAATGAGTGGCCAGCCTATTTCGTACAGAACCTGCATTTAATCTTTTTGAGGAAAATACGTCAGTTTACACTGGTAAATACATTGAACCGACACTTTTGTAAAAATGTTTAATAAAATTGATTTGAATGCACAAGGCACAAACTCTTTATAACTTGGGGTAATTTATTGATTAAATCTTGTAAAAGAATTACATATTCACTATGCGTTCGGTCGCCCGGGTCGTGCCGGGTTTAAGGTTAATAGACACGCCACAAAGCATAAAGCCGTGGCGGGAAAACCAACGGTTATACCTTTAATTAATATAGACACATTGCCGGGTGTACGCCTACACCCGCGTGTCGAGGTCGTGGCCATTTCGTAAAATGATGCCAAGGATATCCGGGACATGGTCATTAAGCTCCCAAAGGCGTAAAGCCAACAAAACCAATTTTTAAACGGGTCACATTGATAATACCCAGCTACCAATGAGTTGGGGTCAATTGCCCGACCAAGCGGTATTTTAAATAACGTAACCCAAGCCCGTATAACGGAAAATAAGTTAAAAGTATTTACCTGAGCAAGTAATAACTTCAATCAAACAAATGCAAGTATCTTTTACTGGTCTCCTATTCTGGAACGAAGGTTTATAACAACCTATTAGAATCCTAACGAGTCTTTAATTTAGCCTTAGCTTAGACCGGTCAGTTTCAAAGGATAATTACAGTTTAATCGCGTGAAAGGCGAAAACCGGGAATGGAATGTGGTTTGGGCCCCAACAAGTTTGAAGACTTGTTTTATATGGGTATAATAACCACACTCTGGAGTTTGAAGTATAAACGATAAGGTTTGACCCGTTTCGGCTAGTTTATGTAAACTAGTTACATAAACCGAACCGTGCACGCAAAAGGCGTAACGGGGAACCGTAAGAGTCCTACACAGGTTTCCTAAGTTAACATGCTCTAAAGAGGTCGTGGTATCAGTAGGATACCTTCCATAATGCCCGTAACGAGTTTAAATCCAATATACGCCCCGTATGGGTATTTCAGTCATTTTAAAGATTATAAAAGAGGTTTCCGAGTTCTACAGAAAATCTGAGTTTTCCGAACAGTTTATAAAGTCCAAAATACTCTATTTATTATTTAAAGTCAGTAGCAACTGTAATCGGGTCAAAATACCATGTAGAACTCAAGTTATGTCCGAAAAGGGTATATTCGGTAATTACCGAATCGATGTCATAACCGTAGGTTATGAGCAGGTTAAAAATAATTAAAAATCTTTAAAAATCACAAAATATTATTTTACATCAGTGTGTAAAAGGTTTGGTGTCGAAATTTGGGTTTAGATAGGCTTTATGCTAATTGCGACAATTAATTACTAAAGTTTCCGTAATTGCGCTATTTAACATAACTCCTATTCTAGACCTCGGATTGACGTGAAATTTTAGGGACATGTTTAGAAATCAGTAACTAAGGTTATTGTCCTTTCACATATCCGAAATTCTCGTTTTAAAGTAAAAAGGGCGTTATGGTCAACTTTTAGGCGTTTAACGGAAATGTGCAAAAGACTCGGACAAACGATGAACCGGTCACAGAGGGTTAAACCATCATGTAACCTGGTCCTAAGAGAGTCCTATGGAATATTTAAATCATACCATAACAGGTCAGAACTGAAGTCAAAGCAAAAGTCAAAGTTTTGCGACTTTCGGTTCCGAACCGGGTCAAAATAGTAAATGGTCGGATCAAACAAGCTTAGACTAGTTAATATACTTATTATAATGTTATATGAGTGTTAAAACAGGTTACACGCCATCTACATTACTGATTATGCATAAAATCGCAATTTAGAATTCTGTTGACTTTTTCTAGGTAAGTTTGACTCGACATTCGGACTAGTTAGAGTGGGAATCAGAGGGTGCCCTTTTAAGGGTTTAATGCCCACATAATTACCAACATATAACTACCTTTGATTCGACAAACCACTGGACCATTTGTGATTTATCGTTAAGTCAATCGTTAATTACGACGGATTGACTTTTAGGCTATATCTAAGCAAAACTTAACCAAGAAAGGGTGGAGCATACTTACAAGAGTCCTATGCATGACTAGGGATGAGAAATGAAGGCACTTGAGCTCCAGGAATGATCAGAAGAGTTGTTTGAAGGTGTGAAGAACAATGGTGCACTAGATGGCCTTTTATAGTAAATTTCACACCTTAGATCATTGAAAACTAAGGCTACAAGTGTTCTTGGATGATCACCAAGTGTCCTTGAGTGCTAGGGGTCGTTTAGGGGGCGCCCATGCTCTCATAATTGCTTGGTTAAAACAGCAAACAGTGCTCCTGTCCGACTTTTCTGTAACTGGGGGGCTGACACGGCCCGCGTAAGAGATCACTTAACTCTTACGCGGGTCGCCTGAATCCTTCTGACAAGCCCATATCTCCTACTGACCATGCGGCCCGTGTAAGATCGCTTGGTTCGCTAACGTGGCCCGCCTGAGACCAATTTTTCAAGATTTTCAAATCTTTTGTAATTATTGCCCTGGCCTTTCGATTTCGAAGGGGTAACTTTGCGTTTTGGGCCTCGTTTATTTACGAATAAGGGCCTTGGAACTTTTACCCAACTTATTAACCCTTGGTTAATTTGTTACTACCCGAAAAGTCTTAACTTTCAAAGTTTGACGCTTTTAACCCTTCGCATACGAATTTGATCATAACTTTCTCGTTTTAAAACGGAACTTCGCGAAATTTATATCGCGCATTCTAGTGAGTATAATTTACCATTACAAAGCCCCGGGTATGCCCAAAGGTCACTCAGAGGTATAACTTAAACATGTTGACACATTTGGCCCCTGTAGTTTGTAATTCCTCACTTTCTTCCACAATTCGATCCGTACGATCCATGATTCATTCATCTGAAGGTACGAACATCATTTAGGGTTACTGTACAGTATATTTATCCCTCGTTGACACTTTTAACCCTCGAATTTACATACTTTTAATGTTTGTCAACTTTAGTCCTTTATTTAGTATTTAACACCACGTGTAAACCTAAGACACGTGTCAATACATTATTGGACGCAAAATTTCGAGGTGTTACACTACCGTAAAGATAATGTCTCCAAATCTTAAGGGCAAAAATTATGGCTCCTAACTCTAGATCATGGATTGTATAATTCTCTTCATGTTTCTTAAGCTGTCTAGAGGCATAAGCAATTACTTTATGACGTTGCATCAATACACATCCAAATCCTAATTTAGAGGCATCACAGTTAGGGCTGTAAACGAACCGAACGTTCAGCGAACAGTTCGTGAACCGTCCGGCAGGAAGTTCGTTTATGTTCGTTCGTTTAATATACGAACGAACATGAACAAGAAATTTCGTTTGATTAGTTAAATGAACAAACATGAACAAAGGTCTCGTTCGTTCGATTGCGTTCGTGAACGTTCGGTAAGGTGTTCGTGAACGTGTTCGTGAACATGTTCATGAACATTCGTTGATTTGCGTTCATTTGTGTTCATATGTTTGTGTTTTAATTGAAGATCTTTGTACTTTTTTATATTTTATTTGTACTTTTTATATTATTAAACTTTTAATTTTTTTATTACCCTAACAATTAAACTAGGAAACCCACTTTCACCTTGCTTATGCATCATTTCCCTTTCATTTCTCATTATTTACATCGGCGAATACGATCGACCTCCGTTTCACAATAAAGGATGCAAGTTCGAGTGCTACTCTCTGGGCCATCTATCTTTATCATCCGTCGCATTCATCAAATTTATTTGTGTTTGTTTGTGTTCGTGAACCGTTCGCGAACACGCTCATTTCCTTATTGAACGAACACGAACATAAAATCTCGTTCGGTACGTGTTCATGAACGCATTTATTTCCTTAACGAACAAACACGAACAAGGCCTTGTTCGTGTTCGTTCGGTTCGTTTACATCCCTAATCATAGTAGACTACATAGTCTTCAGTTCCTTCCGGCAAAGCGAGTATTGGTGCATTGGTTAACCTTTGTTTTAAAATCCTAAATGCTTCCTCTTGTTTTGGTCCCCATTCAGACTTAACTGATTTGCAAGTCAGTTTGGTTAATGGAATGGCTATTCTAGAGAAATCTTGAATAAAACGTCTATAATAGTCTGCCAGTCCAAGAAAACTTCTTACTTCTATTGGTGACTCAGGGACTTTCCATTTAGTAATCTCCTCGATCTCTGTGGGATCCACATGAATTCCTTCATGATTAACCAAGTGTCCAAGGAATTGCACTTCTTGCAACCAGAATTCGCATTTGGAGAATTTAGCGTAAAGTTTTTCTCTTCTCAACAATGTCAGAAGTGTATGCAAATGCTCTGCATGTTCCTCCTTACTCTTAGAGTAAATTAGAATATCATCTATAAAGACAATTATGAATTTATCCAGGTATGGTTTATATATCCTGTTCATCATGTCCATAAATGCGGCTGTGGCATTGGTTAAACCAAATGGTGTGACGGTAAATTCATAATGACCATACCTTGTTCTGAAAGCAGTTTTAGGAATGTCATCTTCGTGTACTTTAAATTGATGATATCATGAACGTAAATCGATCTTGGAAAAGAATCGGGCTCCTTGAAGTTGATCGAACAGATCATCGATTCATGGTAATGGGTACCGATTTTTAATTGTAACCTTATTCAGTTCTCGGTAATCAATGCACATACGCATCGATCCATCTTTCTTCTTGACAAATAACACCGGTGCTCTACTAATTGATCAAGTTTTTTCTTCAATTCCTGCATCTCCGTTGGTGCTAGTCGATAAGGCGCTTTGGCAATTGGTGTCGTTCCTGGTATTAGGTGAATTCTAAATTCAACCTCTCGATCTGGCGGTAATCGAGGTAACTCTTCTGGAAAAACGTCTGTGAATTAATTTAGAGACTACAGAAATATCTTTTAATTATTTTCCTTTGGTGTTAATGATTACTGAAATCATATACACCATTCCTCCTTTCCTTGCATAACTTGCAGTTTTCATCACAGAGATGAACTTTGTGGTTTTCGTTGGCTTGTCTCCTTTAATTGTGATCTTTTTACCATTTGGTGTACTTACTTGTACCGACTTTTAATCACATAAAATACTGGCATGATTGGCTAGCAACCAATCCATTCCTAATACGACATCGAATCCGGCTAGATTCATTGGAAAAATGTTAGCAATAAAGTTATGGTTTTAAATTTCTATTCTTGCTCCCTGCAGGATTTCGCTTATCTTGATGGAACTTCCATTTACTGTCTCCACCAGACAGTCTTGGTGAAGTTTAGTTAATGGTTGATTGAGAAGTTTGCAGAAAGAAGTATTGATAAAACTTTGGTTTGCACCAGAGTCAAATAATACTTTAGCATAAACATCATTAACTAAAAACGTACCGGCAATCACATCCGGAATCATCTTGGCTTCTTCAGCTGTCAGAACGAACGCTCTGGCATTTTTCTTGGGTCCTTCAGTTGCCTTAGCCTTGTTGGTTATCACTAGAGCTAGTTTCAGACAGTTCACTTTGATATGACCAGCTTCTCCGCAGTTGTAGCATATTCTGGCACTAGCTTTCTTCCTACAATCTTCTTCCATATGTCCTGGGAACTTGCAAAAGTTGCAGAACACTGCACACTTTCCTAAGTGCTTCTTTTTACAAAACTTGCAATAGGGTGTAGAGGAAGAACTTGTTCCTTTTCCGCGATAGGAATTACCGTAACGTAATTCCTGGGTAATCTTTTGAGCTAGGTTCTTTTTCTGGTTTTCCTCTTGCGTACGTACCAATTCATCCGTCAGGGTGTTTGCAAGTTCTACTGCTTCTTCTATGGTTTGTGGTCTAGCTGCCTTGACTACATGTCTGATCTCACTGATTAATCCCCAGATGTAACGGGAGATTAATACAGGTTTAAGGCTAATGTTGGTACTATCCTTGCATATTCAAAGAATATGGTTGTACATTCCCTACAATCTACCCCAATCATTCTATGATTTAGAAACTTATTAGTAATTTGTTCTTTTTCATTAGGAGGACATAACTTCCTTTCAACTATTTCTTTAAAGTTGGTCCATTCCATGTTATATACTCTGTCACTTCCTCTGGACTGAAGAATGGTATTCCACCACTCTAAAGCTGCATTCTTAAAGATATTAGAAGCAAACATGGTCTTATCTTCATCTGCACATTTACTTATTTTTAAGACTGCTTCTGTCTTTTCTATCCAGCGCAAGGCTGAAATGACTCCTTCATTGTCTGAGAATTCTATCGATTTACAGACTAAAAATTCTTTATAAGAACAACCATATGAGATGGCCCTTCTTCTTTTTGGAATTGGAGCGTGGATAAGTGGTCCGTGATTTCCATTCATACTATGACTTGGTTTAGTGGATGCATGTTTACTTCCAATTACATAATTATTTTCTGCCTTTTTAATAGTGTTGATAATATATGGCATGGCATCTATGATTCCTTGGGCTACTATGTGTTCGATAGCACTTTTATCCACTTGGTTTCCGTTATTATCGTTATTCTGAATATCCTGATTTACTTTGTTTGCCATCTGAATTGTAAACATTTATCAGGTATCAATATCACAGAAAAAAGTTAATACAAACAAACACTCAAGCACATTTAACCAAAAACGTCGATCATTGCGACTTACTCTTTTCATATTCATATATGCATCTATTACAACTATAACTGGAATTTAAACACTATTAACTATGCATCGATACATATATATATATATATATATATATATATATATATATATATATATATATATATATATGTATATATATATATATATAGGCTAATGCTAGACAAAAAACCCTAAAAATTTTAGGCTAATGCTAGACAAAAAACCCTAAAAATTTTAGGAAACTCTGGAAACTCAAAGCTCCCGACTTTTTTTTTTTTTGAAAAAATAATATATGTAATATACATGTTTTTAAGAGTTTTGGGCCAAAAAAATCAAAAAAGCGCCGAAGGGTTTTTTTTTTTTTTTTTTAAAAAAAACAAATTTCAGCAACTTTCAGCATTTTTTGTCTAACACATGTTAGTCACCGAAGTTTCTGGAACTTGTTTATTTTTTAAAAAAAAAGTACTCGGCGCTTTTTTGATTTTTTTGAAAATCCCGGGTTTCTTAAATTTTTAGGGTTTTCTATATAGCCCAACCCTATATATATATATATATATATATATATATATATATATATATATATATATATATATATATATATATATATATATATATATATATATATAGTAGGGTTCCTACGGAAAGTGTGTTTTTCCTAGAAAGTCTAGGAAGCGATCTTGTCCATCCGATTGGTGTGTTTAAGGGTTGAGATTAAATCAATGGCAATCTTGTAATAATTAACTATATTTAATAGATTGTTTTAAATGAGTAGGGGCAATTTCGTCCTTATGTGTGTTTTAAACCAATCAAAAATAACCGTCAGATATATCACATCTCCTTAATTCACGCCAATTTCCCTCTCTCTCTCTTTCTCTCTCTAAACCCAAATTTGGAAACCCCCAAAATCATACCAAAAATACTTAAATCATGGATGAAGATAAGAGATTTTCCTTGTTCCATATACGTAAGATCAACCTTTCATTGTACTGCGTGTTTTACAAAGCGATTACGGGTGATTCTTGTTTGTAATTGACGATATTTTGCTGGTTGCAGGGAAGAGATTCAAAAAGCAGGAAACTTTGGAAAGGATAAATAGCAGCAGAACAGTTACCGGAAGCCGATCGAAAGCTGGGGCGAAATCTGCTGATGTAAAACACATTTGTATGAATCTGCTTGCTGTTAAAACACAGCTGTATGAATCTGAATTGCTGTTAAAACACAGCTGTATGAATCTGAATGATAAAACACATTTGTTGAATCTGTTTGCTGTTAAAACACAGCTGTATGAATCTAAATGGTAAAACACATTTGTATGAATCTGCTTGCTGTTAAAACACAGTTGTATGAATCTGAATGCTAAAACACAACTGTATGAATCTGCTTGCTGTTAAAACACAACTGTATGAATCTGCTTGCTGTTAAAACACACTTGTATGAATCTGAATGGTTAAACACAACTGTATGAATCTGTTTGCTGTTAAAACACAACTGTATGAATCTGAATGCTAAAACACAACTGTATGCATCTGCTTGCTGTTAAAACACAACTGTATGAATCTGCTTGTTGTTAAAACACAGTTGTATGAATCTGAATGCTAAAACACAACTGTACGAATCTGCTTGCTGTTAAAACACAACTGTATGAATCTGAATAATAAAACACAGCTGTATGAATCTGCTTGCTATTAAAACACATCACCAAGAACAAACTGTTAAAACACAGTACCAAGAACATACTGATAGATTCCAGCAAGAAAATGAAAGAATGACTGATATTACGTGAGATCAGAAATCGAAAACAATAAATTCCGAAATTTATGGATAGTTAGTTATTGAAGATAATTTCCTAAAATAAAAATAGATTGTGAAAGTACATAAATGCCCTTTTAGATAAAATCCTTCAATGCCACATGTCGCGTTCTTATTGCTTCCTAGACTTTCTAGGAAAAACACACTTTCCACCCAACTCCTACTCTATATATATATATATATATATAAATGATATTTATTAGTTATCTATTTTAGTTTATATATATATATTTTTTTATCAAAGTACAAAATACACACACACACACACACACACACACACACATATATATATATATATATATATATTGGGTGACTTGTTTCTAGTACAGCATCTCGTTCTCGTCATACTTCCAGACGAGTTTTTCTCCGATTTGGAGGATTCGATTTCCTTCTTCGACCAACTCTTCACCGTACTGGCGAAGTTCTACCACGTTCTCATGGCTCATTGGGGGCATTGGTGCTGGCACTGGTTTAGGGTAACGTGGTATTGGTTCTCCGTAAGGATATGGGTTATTCAATATTTCCTGAATTGACCGGTTGTCATCCCACCACGGATCTTGATCTAAAGGGTTCGGTACTGGAATTCTAGGTATCTCATTTGGATCAAATGCTGGGATTGGGAGTTGGTTTTCCTGGTTCTGTTCTAGCTCCATGGGTTGGTTAGGGAATAATGGTAGAAGTTGTGGGTCTGCTACTTGGTTGAGATTAAAATTTCCTTCTACATTTCCAAACGTATGAAAGTCAGCTAATTGCCTATCCAACATTTCATCCCATAAAGGTCTAGCTTCCTAATTCTGGGTATTTCTCTCTCTACTCACTATTCTTTGTTGTTGAAAATTTCCCATCCTTTTTCTCCTCTCCGATTTTGCTCAACTAAACCAACCTCTCTTTTTAGGGGGAAAAGGTTCTTCGGATTAGGCTTTGAAAACAAAGATATCCTCGGAATCAGCGGTATATCCGGGAGTTGGTTGCGATGTTCCTTCATTCATCGGCGAATGAGGTAATTGACGGTAAGCGTCAGAAGTACCCTGATCACTCATACTGTAAACTAGAAAATTGTCAAAATAATAATATATATTTTTACACAGAATAACACATGAGTTATTTCCTAACATAATTGGTTAAAATTTAGGTATTAAAATAACACCTAAATGGCTTAAACCAGTGACTCTGATACCACATTCTGTCGCAACCCCTGACCCCTACCCTGGGAGCGGGAGCCGCGAGACAGCAGCTGGTGGTATCGGTGTTTATTAATTTGGCAGTGGAAATGAGACATCAGGATCGTAGTTAGGAAATAAATTTCAGAGTTTCAAAACACCAAACTTTTATAATAAACAAATGGGATAAAACCATGTTTCATTCATAACATCTTTATAGGGGATAAACCCTAGTTGCTGAAAACATAAACTTTTATTTAGGTAACTTTTATAGCCACTTTCTTTAAGCCTCCAGTGCTCCATAGCTGGCTTCTTATAGCTTCACATTAAGTTACCTGAAACGCGTTTTAAAAACATTTTATCAGCAAGAAATACTGGCGAGTACATTCAAGTTTATAAAAATGAGTTTTTATAACTTTACAGTATTAAGAGCGATTACAATGTTTATATCTACCCAATTATTCGTTCAGTACTTGTCACTCGACGGGATCTGTGACTATGGTCATATCACACATTGGATACACGTGCCCAATTGTGAAGGTTATCAAGTACGGTATACAAACCGCATAATACTGGCAGCAATTGTAGAATACAAAGACTTAACCACTGTAATTATAACTGATAAACATTTAAGCTTTGTAAAACATTTGAAATAATGGCTCACAAACGGTGAGAAAAGAGAATGGACTCACTTTGTAGACTTAGGTATTTCTATGGCTTCCTGGTAATATTTCTTGATTATTTTCTTGAGTTTCTAGTAAAAACATACAATGCACACGTGTTAGTAAGATAACCCAAATCACATTAGCCCTATAACACGAGACAAAACCCCAACGAACCTAGTCAGGCAGAGCCTCGACATGCGTTGGTAGGTCCTAAATCAATCAGATAGGGTAACGAATCAGTGATTGGGGTTAAAATACTTACAACAGGGCAGAGCTTCGTGTTTTAGGGGTATAATATCGAGCTATAATGTTTTCACTATAGGGACAGAGATAAAGAAAAGAAATGAACGATTTGAACTGATGTTGAGAGGCTCCTTATATACATTTTTCCAGGGGTCTCTCGCGCCCCGCGACCCATTTCCCTGGTTCTCTCACGCCCCACGAGGGCACCCTAACTATGGCTAGGGTTGCCGGGTGGCTAATCTAGGCTTGACACGCATTTGGACACATGGCGCTTTGGGTGTCCGGCACACAATGGGCTGTCGTGCCCCGCGAGACACAAGGGTGTGTCTGTCGCGGCCCGCGAGCAACACAAAATAATTATTTTATTTGTTTTTAATAAAAACTAAGGTTATACGGGTCTGGTTATGTTTATATGGGTCAAATTAGGGTGTTTTTGAGGGTTGTTATAGTTGTAATCAATCTATGAAATTAAATGAAACTAACCTTGGATATTGGTTAGAATCATCATGTAGAAGATGATTTATTCTTGAATTTGGTAATATTGATGACTTGAAGTGAAACCCACTTCTAGTAGCATGATGAGATATGGTGATCATATAATTGCAAAATTCGTGTAATATTGATGTATGATTATGTATGTATTAGAATATTGTTAGATAAATTTGATATAGAATTGAAGGATAATGTGAATTTAGTTGATTTGATGATTCATGATGTGAACTAGCAAGGATATGCATAGAACACCTGTACATTATGCCTTGTGAGTAGTACGCACACCTAGTGTTTGATGAAATGCCTTAGTTAAGAATTTTGCAATTTGACTTCGGACCCTACATAATGATCATGATTTGAGTATGTAAATGACAAATGTGTTAAGTTTTTATGATGTCTTATCCAAGAATATATGTGAAGTGAGCATGAGACATGAATTCTAAGCATAAACGGTTATGTATAGGGATAAAGGAAGAAGGTTCGAGTCACATGAAGCAACAAGGAAATCAAGACCGAGATACGTTACTTGTACAAATTAAGTTTTATTAGCAATAATGCTCATCATCATATTTATAGAATAATTTCACGATTGACCCGTTACGAACGGGTCAAACAAACTTGAATGTTCTATGAAAGAATGGTCATGCGATTAACCTGTTACGAATGGGTCGAATGAACTTGAAGGTTATGATTAAGAATGATTATGTAGTTGACTTGTTGTGAATGGATCAAGTTTACAAGTATGTTAAGCATGGAAATGATTGTGTATTTGACCCGTTGTAAACGGGTCAAATAAGTGAAAGTTGTAAATTAAAACAAGGAAGAATGTTGAATGAAGTATTGTATGCAAACAAGAAAAAAAGAATGATTATCATGTTTGATGAAGCTAGTATGATACAATTATGTCTAACTGATATTTGGTTCGTGTTGATGTGTTATATGTAAAGCCACACTTTAAATGGCATGCTAAGCTCGGACGAACACACCCCATGTTGCCCTCACGCGTTTCCGGATTTAAATTTAGTAAACGGGTCAAAATACTTTTGTTATCATGTAGTTAAAGGGTAGTTGTTAAACTTTACTCCAAGACTTGTGTTCGTAACTTTTTATAAACGTTGGATGTTTTGTAGTTAGTTAAAAATGGTTAAATTTTTGTATGCATAACCAATTTTACTTTAATAATGTGTAAAAGTTTAAATTTGAACGTAAATTTTATTGTTTAAACTTTGGTATTTGACCGACTGAGAAATGGGCATTTCAAGTTGGTATCAGAGTCAAGGTTTATGAGACTCAAGTACAAGGATCGAAGTGCTTAAACTCAAACGAAAGCTCATGCATAGTGTGTGTTCGCTCCGAGGCACAAAGCAAGTAAGTATATTTAAATTTTAAGGATTTTGTTAAAGGATAATGATACGGGATGTCACGGTATTTTATGGGACGTTATGGTCAGTTTGGGTTGGAACGGGGTTTGGAAACGAGTCTTACAAGCTGAACAAAGGAAAACATCGGTAACACAGAGGTGGGATCGCTGACGGCCCATGTGGCGTCGCCGACGTTGCCCCCGTGTTCCGACACCTTAAAAATCTGCCTACGCAAATTGTTGAAGACGCAGGTGATGCGGGATGTGTCGCCGACGCCGCCTGTAACCTTGGGATGCTGATTTTGATAATTTTTCATACCACGAGCCCCGTACCTCCTAAAACATGTTCTGTGACCCCACTAGAACCCCGAAAAGTGATAAAGCTGATCAAAAGTCGTGTAAAATTTATGGTGCTATGTTAATATGCCTCGGAAACAAATCGTTTCGAAAGGAAGGTTGAGAATGTATAGAATGATAAGTTACCCGACCATGTGATGACACATAAATGCTACGTTGTCGTTTTCGGCCACACGGTAGAAAGAATGCGAAAGTATGAAATACGTCTATGATTGTTAAAATATATAAATGCTATAAAACAAATGAATGTGAAATGCTAATGAAAGAACGATAAGATTGTGTAGATGGCGGATGAAAGGAATTTTAATGACAATGATTTAGCACGTCAGGACGCATTAAACGAGAAAGTTTTGGAATAGGTGGGAAAGGCTATATAAGCCAACCTTCCTCAACTCGCTTAGGAAGTAGAAAGCCACGTCTTAGAAGCGGTTGAAGCTATGATGGCCAGTGAGATGAAAGAATTAAAGGAGATGAACGGGGAGTCCCAAAGCAAAAAGGGGGCTCGTAGATGTATATAGTGATTTCATGGCATGTAACCTTTCATTATATGATGGAAAGATTGATCCGATAGTATGTCAGAGGTGGATCTCCAATATGGAAGCGGTGTTCGTACGAAGCCGATGCGAGAAGGAAGACCAAGTGATGCTTGCTACGGGTCAACTGCAACTTCAAGCTAAGGATTGGTGGGATGCTCATTGTAAGGAATTGGGCGAAGATAAACTTCAATCATTGACATGGCAAGAATTTAAGGAACCTTTCCTAAAATATCATTTCCCCCAATCAGCCGTTGATAGGATTCAAGAAGACTTCTTACGTCTCCAACAAAAAGGAAAAACGATCGACGAAATTACCAACACTTTTCTGGACAAAATGAAATTTTGTCAAGATTTCATGAAGACGAAAAGAATGAAGATAAACCGTTACTACGATATGCTGAAAGCTGAATTTGGGGAGTTTATCACTCCCTCGAAGTGTGAAACTCTAAAGGAGCTCATAAATTGGGCTTGAGATAGGGAAATTGAGCTGAAAAGGCAAGAAGAACGGGGAGAGAAGAGACCATCAGAGAAGACTACAAACCCAAACCCTTCTAAGAAGCCAAGGTTCCAAGGCCATGGCAAGAAATAGAAGTCAAGAGGTGGGATCCCTCATTGTAATACTTGCGGGAAACTCCACACGGGTGTGTGTTTATTGGGCAAGAAAGGATGCTATAACTATGGTCAAGAGGGACATCCGTACTATAAGTGCCCCAATCCTTCAAAGACATGTTTTAACTGTTTCTAAGTGAGACATATAAAAGCAGAATGCCCAAAGCTTCAACAAGGGGCAAACAAAGAAGGAAGGAAGGAAGGATGAGAACCCCAAGGCTCGAGGAAGGATGTTTCAAATAACCTCTGAAGAGGCCAAAGTTCACCCGAATGTTGTTTCAAGTATATTCCTGTTAAATTCAATGCCTACTTATGTGCTATTTGATATCGGAGCTAGTAAGTCGTTTGTGTCGAGTGATATTATACGTCACCCTTCATTTAGAATTGAAAAGATGTTGGTACCTCTAGAAGTAGAAATAGTTGATAACAAACACTACCTATTACATGAAATATGTAGGTGTTGCAAAATAACTATAGAGGATGAGGTTTTTGATATTGACCTTATTCCCATGATCTTGGGAGAATTCAAAGTAGTAGTGGGTATGGATTGGTTAGCCCGACATCATGCAAAAATCCAGTGTGAAAGTAAGATTATACATATGTTGTCGCCTAGTGGCAGACGAGTATCCATATACGCGGAAAGAGATGTTAAACCCAAATTGTGCACAATTACTTAAGCGGTCAAGTACGTCCGAAACGGAAGTAAGGCATTCTTAGCTTACGTGGTGGATACCTAGATGCGGGAGTTAATGACACAATTGCAAGAATTGCTCGACAAGGTCTTTATACGTTCAAGTGTGTCACCATGGGGAGCACCCGTTTTATTTGTGAAAAAGAAGGATGGCGCGATGCGAATGTGCATCGACTATCGAGAATTAAACAAACTAACGGTCAAGAACCGTTATCCCTTGCCTAGAATTAATGACCTTTTCGATCAATTGCAAGGGGCAAGTTGGCTCTCAAAAATTGATTTGCGTTCGGGTTATCACCAACTCCGAGTACGAGAGGAGGATGTAGCCAAAACGGTGTTTAGGACCCGTTATGGACATTATGAGTTCTTGGTGATGTCCTTTGGGTTGGCAAACGCACCGGCCGCATTCATGGATTTGATGAATCGAGTATGTCGAACTATGTTGGACAGGTCTGTGAAAGTTTTCATCGATGACATATTGGTGTACTCCCGAAGTGGGTTTCAACATACATGCCATTTACGTGAGGTACTAAAAACACTTTGTAAAGAAAAGTTGTATGCAAAATTTGGCTAAGGGAAGTGTGTGAGGTACGTGAATCTGAACATACGTGCCATTTATTGTCCTGGTACGATCGAGTCCAGTATAAATAGGGTTCTGATATAGTCTTCGAACCGCTGTATACCTGGTAATATCGATGCATACCGGCCAACCGGTTTAAGCCCATGTTAAAATTTTAGGTTTAACTGATTATTGGTAACTAGAACTTCTTATTTTATATTGTGTGAAACGAAAGTAGGTATTCTCTTGTTGATGAGGATAACGATGATAGTGAACTTCATCTTTCAAACGATGATGAACTTGATACATTTAACACTCCGATTCCATAAAGCTATTGTAGACTTTTATTTATAAAACTTTTTTGGAAAACTGATTTTATAGGGTTAACTAGTCAACCCAGTTAAACCGCTCTATATAACCTATAACCTGATACAACCGGTTGAGCTGTTTTTAAGCCTAACCCAGTACAATTTAAAAACCGGTTTTTAAAAACATTGCTTGGGAACACAACATAAGAGAACCGTTATGATGAGCGAGAGACAGCGAGGACAGAGCACAACACGAAACAATAATTTTCCATATGGACTCGGCTACTTGGTCATGGGAGGGTTGCGGCACTTCGGGATTTTCAGTTAGTGGAATGAAACAAAGGATTTTTGATGCTTCTAATGTGCAGCCGGCGGTGTCTTTTTGTGGTGTAATTGTGTTCCAAAAAAAGGTGGGGGTTGTGGCTTGCCGTGCGTTTTTTGATAGGTTACCGACATCTGAAGCTCTGGCTAGGCGGCAAATACAGATTGATCCGTACCTATGCAAGATTTGCGAGTCTGGGATTGAGTCAGCGGATCATTTGTTTACTGGATGCCCGGTTTTTTCTGAAGTTTGGCAGGTGGTTTTTGCATGGTGTCATGTCACAAACTTCTTTGCTTTTCATGTTCGGGATTTGTTGAGCTACCATCTTACGGCCATGGCAGGTACTCGGAGTAGAAAGGCGTTTTACGGGGTGATACTTACAGCTGGAGTATTTGGAGAGCGGGGAACGATCACATTTTCAGTCACAAGCAGGTTTCGGTTGGAAAAATCTTGGAAAAAATCAAGATAATGAGCTACTTGTGGATTAAGAATCGCGGGAAGATGTCGGATATGTCTTGGGAGTCATGGTGTAGGTTTGATTTGACAAGAATGGGGTAGTGTCGGGTAGTTTTTTTTTTCCAGATTTCGTTGTTTGTTTTCAGTTGTTTGTTTCCGGGTCTTGTTTCGGATTGTGTTGTGCTAGCATCTTGTTAGCTTTTGAAATAAAAGTTTCGTTGGCCATTCAAAAAAAAAAAAAGACTCGGCTCAATCAACCGAAAATAAAACTTTCCTTAAGAGACCTTAGACTCCATCAATGAATCCTTAGTATAGAATACTGATGGAGAAGGATGGGCCCTCGACATATCCAAAAACACAAGCAATTGGGCCATCCTAGACAGGTTGAGCAGTAGCCTAAAACACAAGCCCAAAAAAACCATAAGAAATAAGAAAAAAAATTTAAGTGTTTGATGTTTTAAATTATTATTTTCAACAAGGAACTACTACCAAAAGACTCCCACAACCTTGACCCAGCTAAGCTTCTTAACAGGAGAAAACGGTCCGTTACAATCGCTAATGACCCATGAAATAATTCGAAGACAAAACGATCTGTTAATTAAACACATGTAATCATATTTTTTTAAGTTCTAGACATTTAAAGGAGAAGTTTATAATCAGTGATATCATATGTGAAAATAAGGAGAATCAAACGATTTGGCTAATCATGATATTTAACATCACTGTGCCATTATGCCATTTACACTTGCACAACCCTACTATTATCATATGATTAATTCACATTAGTATTGGTATGTGTAAACTATAAAGCCTGTGTGATCATTCTAGGCACCTGTATGTATCTTTATCTTGTATCCAGTCAATGAAGATGCTAAGATTCTTGTGTGAGTTCCCACCTTCCTCCACATTGCTCATAATCTTTTCCTTTAAATTCATGGCTATTTCTTTAAATGTTTTGTCACTGAGCAGGTGCTTTAGCTTACTTTTAATCTCTTCGCGTGTGATATATCCCGCCTCGTCTCTATCAAACCCCAGCCCATTCTTCCAGACATCACAAATATAAGTTTGGTTACTAAACTGATCCGAAATGTACGGCCAACACAAGAAAGGGACTCCATTTGTCACACCTTCCAAAGTAGAGTTCCAACCACAGTGGCTTAAGAAGCAACCTACAGAAGGGTGAGCCAACACCTTCTGTTGAGGTGCCCAACTCACAATCCTCCCACGAGTGTGTGTTCTTTCCGTATATCCATCTGGGTAGGAAACTGTAGTCTCTTTGGTCATACCTGGCCTCACAACCCACAAGAATGGTCTGTTGCTAAGTTCGAGACCTAACGCCAACTCTTCAAACTGCCTCTGGTCAAATATTGTGAAGCTCCCGAATGCTATATAAATTACTGAGCATACTGGATTTTGATCAAGCCATTTTAGGCAGGAGAAGTCTTCATGCCAGAAGTGACCCGCTTGATCTGCAAGTCGGTTGCTTGCCAATAGTGGCCCTATTGGCAAAATCTTGGAATATATGCTAAATTCCTCAGGCTCCAGCTCATTAGCAGAGTTGCAAGTAATCCATTCCGTCATCGTTGCAGCCTCTGCTACATCTACTGATATTTTAAAAACTGATTTTGTCGTTGCTAAGTCACCGACAAAGGACCATGGGAGGTTTGAAGGTTTTATAGGTGGCATGTTTGGTGACAGTTGAATTGTCTGATCTTTTATAGGGATTCCTGAAATACAAAGTTTTACAAATGTTACTTGAGTTTAATTCTTAGAATTAAACTTTAATGAAATAAAATTGTTTAAGTAAAAGCTAACTTAATCCTTATATAGTTGTATATGTGAACAACAATTTGATTGACCATTCTATAAGCCTTTTTTGAGTGTTTATGTTAGCATGAACATGATCAGTCGGCTTTTGGTTATAGATTAGGTTGAAATAGAGCAGTGGTCTTACCTTTGTTGTCTATGATTCCATCATCAGTAAGCTTTTTAATGCTCAACGCGGGGGCCAGTGAAGCAACTGATGAAGGCCAGAAGACTGCTCTTTTGGTTCCGATCTTCTTTGCCACTCGTATAGCCCATGCCGCACAACCATCAGCAATAACACAGGTAACCTTATGTGTGCCTTGGTTGTTAATTGTCTCTATAAGTTCTTCTAGCTTACCAGGCATGGTTTTTAATATCGACTCGGTCAACTTACCAAGGTCACTTCTGTCTTCCCATGATTCCAACCCGTCTGGGATGGAAACCATATGCATCAGTTCTTTGAAACTATCTTTTTCTACCCAGGTGCTTGTTACAAGTTCATGATTGATCTCTGTGTTTACGAACGTGACTCGGACACCTTGATTGACCAAACGTTGACTTAGCTCCATCAGAGGGATTACATGTCCTTGTGCTGGATAAGGTATAACTATAACATGAGCCATTTCCATCTTATCCTATTGGTCTTTTTTTTTTTGTTCTGGAATTTAACAAGTGCATGCACTGTCTTACATGATTGTTCTCACATTTTTATAGACCTGTACAGCTAAAAATTCTGCTTGACATCTGCCTTGTATAGCTAATATCTCTTTTACCTTACCAGACCTGATACTTAATATATTACATTACATTACATTTCTTATAAATTATGACTTGTTTTAGCGCACGTGTATTGGGTCGATGCTTTTCTTTGGGTGTTGCTATCAACACACCACCCCCACCTGTCACATCATATAGGTCGTAGGTGAAAAAAAGGTCATACGGGCCATATGACTATGTCAGTGGTCATGTAAGTCATTTATTAGTCAAAACATCATACAGGCCGTATAACTTGGCTCTCGTATGACTCATATAACCATTTGTTGCCGTATCATATAGCCCGTATAACTATCATACGACCCGTTTGACCAAATTTAGCCCTATCTATGGCCCGTATGTCAATGGTGTTTGTATAGCGACGGCCTTTCCATTCCTTGATGACATAAAATGTTTTGGAATTTTTATATCTGACAAACCAGGCCTTGTTGATTACGATCTATCCCACTAGAAAAAACAAAACACTTTTTAAAATCTAGTGTTATTCGGCCATATAGAATATGCTGCCCTTTCATGTATTATAAAATGCGATTTGATCGACAAAAAAATAACTAATTTGATGAAGATTTCAATAGTAGAACTTTGGCATCATCCCGAAAAACAATTAGATGTAGCAAGTGTGATTGGAGCAAACCTCGTGTTGGTCTAAAAACTGAACATATGTTGAAATTCTATTATAACTAGTAATAAGCCTCCCGCGTTTCGGTGGGGGCCGTAAAACCGTGCCAGATAGTACCAATGTCACACCACCGTCAACGACCACCAACACTGAAGTTGTGGTGTGTTAACACAAATAAATTAGACCGAAACGTAAAGCATAGGAAATAATAACTAAGTCGATTAAGGACCCCGCACGTTGTGACGAACCTGTCAAACGGGAAAAATGGACAACGTAAAACATTAAACCACGCACGCACGTTGAGTCGTGTTAACTCGCAAAATTTAGAACGAAACATAAAAATGTTGCATCACACACGCACGTTGCGCCGTGTTAACTCGTAAAATTTAGAACGAAACATAAAACAAAAAATTTGCCAAACATGAAAAGTATCGGGGACCAAAGTTGAAAGTAAAAAAGTTGTAACGTTAAATTGCAAAAGATGAAAGATTTTAGTTTAAAAGTAAAAAATCAAATAATTTTAGATTAAAACTGTAATATCATTTTTGTTTAGTTTGAAAATCCTCCTAAATGTTGGGTGTAACCCATTTATGCACAAAGATGTTGCAAATTTATACTATGAAAATATTAATATTAATGTTTACTTTCTTTGGAGATTTTTTAACCCTCTCAGGGCAAAAGAGAGTGGAACAACTCTCATAAGAAATGCCACCCAAAATCATTCAGGAATGAATATCACATTGCCACGTGTACATTAATTGTTTAAGTAGATAACATCTGGTCTAAGATGGTTTTGATTTATTATAATTTATAGAAGATTATAGATTATAGATTTTTTTTCTAGATGTCTTGATCAGGGGTAGCTCACGGGGTACTGAAGTAAATAATTAAAGGGTTATTGGATTTTATCACCTTCAACTATCGGCCTTTGGCCATTGCCACCCCCAACTAACACTTTGACACCCGGCACCATGGTTGTAAAACAAGGTTTCCAAGGCCGAGTACTCCCCGAGTAGTCGCTACAAGGTAGGCTGCCGAGGCGAATTTCTCTAACTCCGCCTAATTACTCGGAACCGATCAAACGTAGTCAAACTCGGCCAAAATCCGATCTAGTAGGTCAATTCGGGCCGAGATTGACTTAAAAAATAATAAAACATAATTTATATGATCACTATCATATTAAATAATGAATATCATTTTTACGTATTTTGTTAAAAATACTAGTAAATTTATGTTATTAGACATATATTTAATTTCCGAAAACTAATTTCTTTATAATTTAACATGTCCGAGTACTCCCCGAGTACTCTCCGCCTATGCCGAGTACTCTCAACTCCCCGGTCGACCGACTAGGGAGCGCCTAGCGACTTTTGCAACCATGCCCGGCACCCCCAACTTGACTTTTCGTTTGTGATGACACCACGTCGTTAACCAAACACTAACTTAGTTAATTTTCTATCCTACGTGGCACTCAATTTCCTATGTGGCAAGATGAGGTGGATTATTTGGAGACTTATGTGTATATTTTAATTACTATACTTAATATATACATATATAAACTATAATTAATATATAGGAGTTGGCTACAAAGTCATTTTTTCCTAGAAAGTGTAGGAAGTCTCCTACATGTGACATGTGGCAATTGGAGTTTTTAATCAAAAAGGTATTAAGGTAATTTTATTATTATTGTAATTATGGATTATATTAATAGATTAACTAACTAAGCAGATAATTAAGAAAAGTAGATATCTCATTGAAATCAAATCGACAGTTTCGTTTAAATTATACAATTGATAAAACATATTCCCAGAGCATTCATATTGCATCTGGTTCTTCATAACATCTTTACTGATCAAAATCATGGCGTCAAATGTTATGGTTGATTGTGGTGATGGTAAAGTTTTATGATATTGCATAACTTGAATTTTTGTTTGATGTATTGTAGCAATTGTATGATTTATCTAACAATGATTACGATATTGAATTAATGTTGGAGGATTTCTTGACAGTGTGTTTTAACAGCAAGCAGACTAATACCGTTGTGCTTTAGGAGTTTATAATTGGATTAATTAGAGGATTTGTTGTCGTTGTGTTTTAAACATTCACAACGTAACATGTGTTTTACCAGCTGCAATCCTTCGTGAATAATTTCTTGACAATGTGTTTTACCAATTACAAGTTAATTCACAGTGTGTTATAGCCGTTTATGTTTTAGAAAGGAGATGTATTTTGTAATTATTAACGTGTTTTTAGGAAGGAAATGTATTTATAATTTCTTGACGATGTGTTTTACTAGTTACAGGTTAATTCACAACGTGTTATACCAGTTATGATTCACAAATGACATGTATTTTGTGGTTTCTTGATCTTGTGTTATATAATTTTTGGGTTCTTCATGATGTGTTATATTGTATAACACACCATACAAGTTAAATGACGTTGCGTTATATTGTATGATTCACGATATGTTTTCTTGGGTTTTCTTCACGATGTGTGATATTGTATGATTCACGATGTGTTTTCTTAGCATTGTGTTTCTTCATGAAGGAGAGAAGGAAAGAAAGAGAGAGAGAGAGAGAGAGAGAGAGAGAGAGAGAGAGAGAGAGAGAGAGAGAGAGAATCGCTAGAAATGTGGTGTGGTTTATGGGATGATTATTATTTCCATGTTTAAAACAAGCTAAATGACACATCTACCCCTAATTAATTAAATCATCCTATTTTTAAGACATACATATTACCAAAATGCCACCAAGATGATCTCAACCATCAAACACACTCATCCAATGGTCAAGATCACTTTCTACACTTTGTAGGAAAAACACACTTTGTAGAGGAACCTTACCCTATCTAATATATACATAATAGATAATGTTGCTGAGAAAAAACACACAGTTTGTGTGTGTTTATGTCGCTCACCCTCTCCACCACCTACATCAACCACCACCCTCCACAACCGTCATCAACCACCACCGCCCCACATGCGCAAAACTGATCCCTCTCTTTACCCCTTCTCCCTACATCTCTCTATCTCTCCCTCCCACACTCCACCGTCATCAACCACCACCGCCCTGCCTGCGGTTAACTTGAAACCAAACTACCGGTGTCGGAAGAGACGACGGCGGTGCTTATGTTCAGAGGAAATGATTTCAGCGATGGCGGCAGGGTTCCAACAAATCTTTGGTCAGTTCAGATCGTTTAGATTAGGGCTTTTTAGTGGTAGTTAGGGTTAGATTAGGGCAGTGGTTGTGGTGGTTTTGATGAGGGCGGTAGATCTGAGTCGATTTCAACAAAAGTGGGTCTTGATGAGGGCGGTGGTGGATTTTGAAGAGGAAAGAGGGTGGCGGTGGTGATGGATTTCGAAGATGATATATAATTTGAAAGTTGGGTTTTGCAGATTATATAGAAATTAGATTTGGAATGAAGATGATATAGAATTTGTATGTTGGATTTTGTAGAATGATGTAGAAATTAGATTTAGGATTAGATTTAGGTTTTGTTTTTTTTATTTGTTATTGTTCATGAACTTGCAGATGTCCTTGCTATTAAAATGATGAAACTGATATGACATAGCCCCAGATCTTCAAAATGATGAATTAGAATTTAGGATTTGTTATTGTTTTTTTTTTTAATATTGTAAAGAAGGAGATGAGGTTTAGATACACATCAGCGTCACGTAATCATCTCCAACTCTGCAAACTTGTGCCACGTTGGACAAAAAAACTAACCAAGTTAGTACAGATTTAAGTGGGTGGTGCCATTACAAACAAAAAGTCAAGTTGGGGGTGCCGAGTGTCAAAGTGTTAGTTGGGGGTGACAACGGCTAAAGACCGATAGTTGGGGTGATAAAATCCAATAACCCATAATTAAACTATATGTAGGTAATTTGAGATTCTTGCCCGTGGGATTTGTGCTCCATAATTATACATAGAGTGAATTGCAAGTTTTGTCCTTTATCTTTAGGCCATTTTGCAAGTTTTGTCCTTTATGTTTAAATTTGACGAGTTTTGTCCTTTATGTTTGAAAATCAAGCACGTTTTACCCTTTGGGGCAAAACGTGCTTGATTTTTAAGGACAAAACGTGCTTGATTTTTTAAACATAAAGGACAAAACGTGCTTGATTTTTAAACATAAAGGACAAAACGTGCTTGATTTTTAAACATAAAGGACAAAACGTGCTTGATTTTTAAGGCCCAAAGGGTAAAACGTGCTTGATTTTTAAACATAAAGGACAAAACTTGTCAAATTTAAACATAAAGGACAAAACTTGCAAAATGGCCTAAAGATAAAGGACAAAACTTGCAATTCACTCTTATACATATACACATAGATGATGTAGGAATTATAAAATTAAAAGTGATGTTCTTTAAAGAAAAATGCCCTATTATTCTTAGATCATTCACAACAGCTCCACCAAATTATGTCCTATAATTTAACTAAAAGATTATATTTTTCAAAATTTATCTACTTTATAAAAAAATCGCTCACATATTTTTATATTTATCTTAGTTACAAACACTTATTTTGTTATATTCCTCGTTTTTATATACTCATAATAATTTGATAGAAGATGAATAGTAACTTTTCATATATAAAAATTTACTGTAGCAATTTTTCAAATTATAAAACTAGTTTTTTTACTATCGCCGCGTCGCGGCGAACATCTTTTGTTGTTTAATCTGTGTTTACATGTGTTTTGAAATCACTACGAGCGCGTTGCGTACAGAAACTGCTGACACGAATAAAAAGAAAATATAGAAAAAATACAAAAAGATAACCAAAAGAAAATCAACCAAAAAAGTTGTATGGTAATAATGTTATTCGTATGAAACCTATGGTCAGAGATGAGCAAATGATATTGGGTACCGGTACCGAATTTCCCGAACCGAAAGATCTTAAGTAACATGTGTTTTGAAATCACTACGAGCGCGTTGCGTACGGAAACCACTGAGCTCATCCCTACCCCTGAAACTAAAAAAAGAAATCATTAAAAGTTGAAGAAAATCAACAAAAAAAGTTGCACGATACCCTTGTTGTTTGTACGACAGCCATGATCAGGGATGAGTAAATGGTATCGGGTAGTAGTACCGAATTTCCCGAACTAAAAGATTTTCAGAATCAATTCGATACCGACTTTTGATGTTTTCTGTACTAGGCTGGTGTCGGTTTTTTACCTTCATGTACCGATAACCGCACTGGTATTTTCGATACGAAAGCCGGTTGACACAAGCTTATCTAACTTAAAAGTAAAAAAGATAATAAAAATTATTAAAAAAAACTATATATATTGGAAAGCACTGTTCAAAACATTTGTTTTTTTAATATATAGGAGAATATGGTTGTAAATATGATGGTTGTGATATGGAGTGAAAAATGATAATTTTTAGACATTTATCTTATATTTTGAAAACAGAAAGAAATATGCTTTGGACCCCCTAAAAACTTGAGTTGATCATAGCAATCATCAAAAGAAAAAAAAGAAAAAAAAAAAAAAAAAAGCAAAAATCAACTTAAGGGGGCGTATATGCATATAATCGATAGTTACAGCGTCCAACTGACTACTTTTATAACTATAGGGGTGGTAACTGACAATATTGAATATCCTTTGCTGATTGTCGGCATTTTCTAGGGCTTTTGACTTTACAGATCAAAGGTGAATTCATTTCATTTCTCTTGTTGATTGCCCTTAATTACTTTGCAGATGGTGTTCATTTCATAATCAAACGGTAATTGCTTCATTCATCTTCACATAAATGTTTGTATTCATAATAATTGCTGTTTTTTGATCGTTAAGATAGTTTGACTTGAATGAATCTCAATCGTTTTGAATTTCAGCGATATTGTGGCTTTGAATTATGTGCTTTTGATCGGGTTTGGTCGATCTCTTATAATGTTAATTTATAAATGTTGAAATGATTTTTTTTTTGAATTTAATAATAATTTTAGTTTGTGAGATAAGTGGTGAAGTTTGACCAATTAGGGTTTTTGTGTTGTAAGATGTTTTTAGTTAGTCATGTCATTTTATGATCCTTGTATTTGATGAATGTGTGGTTAAACATAGTGTGTTTATAAAAACAGTTGAAATCGTCCCGCAAACTGAAGAAAGTCGGCCAGGTTGGGCAGTTTGAGGTCCAAACGGTTCAGTTTACGGTTTGGTTTTGGTGGTTTGCTGGTTTATCCGTTTGGTGCAGTTGGAACCTGATCGTTTAACTTATATTATTTGTATATATATTTTTCTTTTGTTCTTGGGATGGAACCATTTTACTTCTGATCAGTCTGGCCAATCCACCCAACCTGGCTGGCTTGGTTTGTCGTTCCCCATTAAACGATAGTTAGCGGTTTGACCCAGAATGTTCGTCAAATCTGGCCGAATCAGACCGGGGGCACCCCTGCGTAACAGGGGTCTTTATTATCAGGGTAAATTAAATAAAACTTTTGAATCCTCTTTTGCTCATTGTATCTGATATGTGAACTTTGAGTTAGTAACTTGATCAGCAAACCCATTCCTGTGGTTATGTTAGCTCACTTCTTCACTGATGAGTGAACATCAAGTTTGTGCAGGAATGTAGAACGAATATTATTTTATTTTATTTTATTTTTTTTTAATCCAATACATTTCCACCTTTAATGTTATAAAATATTCTAGAAATTTTCTTGTTTATGTCTGCTTAACACTGTTTATCGTGCTTTATTGGTTTTCTTTTATAAAAGAACTGATGTATATGTGCAAGTGTCACACTTAACCATCGTTTGGATTTTTATTTGCTAAGAACTGTGTTGTCAATCTTTTGCAGAATAGGCTTATTCAAGAGTTATCAGATGCTGTAAGCAATCAGTGACTCGGGTTCTACTTTTTCTAGCGATATGTTGTCTGATGAGATGCTAAAAGTGGTTTTTCCGCTACTAGAAGGACCCGACTTAGCTGCGTGTATGTCTGTATGTAAACAATGGCAACAACTAGCTCAAGACGATTACTTCTGGAAATGCTTGTGCGCCAAAAGATGGCCCTCAACATGTAAGAACCCGTCACCCCCGATAACTTACCGCAAACTTTTCAAAACATTTCACAAACGTGAACATCGTAGAACCCTTCTTCCCCCAAGAATCTCCTTAAACGACCTCGAGTTCTACATCGACATTTGGGCCGACGATGATTTACTCTTTTCACAAGTTGTTCCTGGACCCACCCTTCGAACAGGCAACTGGACCCCGCCCCCTGGAATTTCCAACATCCTTAAACATCATTTGGAAGGTCCGGAATATAAAATGACGTTACCTGTTGAACCACGGTTCGCAGTTCCCTATACTCAAACTGTTAGTGTGTCTGTTCTTGTAGCTAGAAAGGATTCAAATAAAGTTGCTTGCATAATCAACAAGTCAATGTTTGACTATATTGACCGGTCTTCTTACCGAGCACTTGCTTTTGATTACCTTGTGTTCTCGCCTGTATACCCTTTTGTGTCTGGTATTCGCGCTTGGTTCTCCTTGTTATTCATGGAACATGTAAATGAGAATGTGATCGATGTTTTTGGGATCGAAATGGACTTTTGTGATGCTGCTAACTCGGAGAATGAGGTGCTCTGGCTGTTGGACATGCTTGATTGGAAGTAAGTTACTTTCAAGAGTCAATGACTGTTGTAGTTATAACTATTTTATGTTTATGGTGGAAAAATATGCACAGTTTCTGTAAGTAATGTAACTGTGTACAATGCTGTCTTGTTCTTTGAGGTTAGTCAAATGTTGAACCTGGTTTCTGGTACATTTGTAATGAATGGTCTTGTTGTAGTGTGTTTGAATGTGTTGATCAATAAAGTACAACCTTTTACTTCTGACAATTGCTTTATTTTATTATTCTTATATTATAATTATTTATTTGTTATGTATTTAATTAATTTTTTGTCATACACTACCCTTTTGTTACTCTTATGTAATAATAATAATGTAACATTCATCCATGTCTGATAACATTAATGTATATGTATAAATAAATGTAGCAGCAATTTAATTTCTCCATTGAACACACCCATACTAGTATACTACTCACCATCAAGCATTGCATACATCATTGATGATATTTCACACTGTCTCCGGCCCCTTTCTTTAGCTGACGATCCCACCACCGCCAGGTCCTGACCGGAATCCTTGCCCACCTCCTCTCTCTATGGCAACACCGCACGACCTCACCCCTCTCCAGGGTCGGGTACCTTGTGAATCATCGCAGTCCCCCTCAGTGCTATCAACAAGCACCGTCTCAACCCCTTGTTGCATTACTCCTTCCCTTGTAGCGAATCTTATATTTAAATGTTTTATTTTAGAATGAAAACTCACCTTATAAAACCTTGCAAATAACACATGATCTGCATGCATGTTCTAGAATTGATTCCCCTGCAAATAATTGATGAAGAAAAAACACAGTGAAAAACTAAAAATTTAGAAAGTAGACGGGGCTCTTAATCACATGTATTTTAAGAAGGGCAAATGACATACCTCTTCTTGTTTGGTCTTAATAAAGGAGTTGAGGTCTCCACGAACATAACACGACCCGAAACTTGTATCTATCGCTTTCAACTTTGGGGTAGCCAAGTGTTCGTTGGTGAAAACTTTAATCGAGAGGCATTCATTGATTTGCAAAGTATCCAACGATGGCAATGAAAAAGCCTTATTTCCTAACCAAAATCCCTTGAGACGAGAAAGATATTCTAGTTTTATGGACTTTAGACGAGGTAGGACAATCTCATCTACTTTGGCATCAGCGTCGTCGTCTTCTTCCTTGACAATTACCTCTATATTGTCGCACATACTAATATGTAGGTCTTGGAGTTGAAGTAGACTACCAACCATAGAACATGTAAAAACATGCTCCAAACTATTGCAAAGATGAATAGACACACTTGTTAGATTTGGAAACTCTAGCACCATCCATTGGTTGCTCTTCCATAAATACTTGAGACCATCTAGCCACTCTAGGTTCACTTGTCTTAGGTTTGGAATTTTAACAACAGTTTGTAATTCACTTAAACCACCTTGTAAACCTACTTCAAATAACTCCTCTGCGGAATTACATGACTTCAAATGAATCTCTTCAAGCTTTTGCAAATGTAGCAACGCATTAAATGGAATAATTGTTGCAACATCTCTGTCCCGCATAGATAATTCGACCAAATTATAAAAAGAGCAAGGCATCCCTTTTGAAATAATAGAATCTGAACTTGGCAATGCGGTCTGCATCACGACCCAAAAATAAAACACAAGGCGTTTGTTAGGACTGTTACTTTGGTAGATGAAGCAAAACGATATGTTTGAAAGTTTACCTGATTGATCGTTCCACGAAAGTTAAGGCCACATTCAAGACTGTGTTTGCCTAAGCTTGTGCGTATGTACCTGAGCTTTGGAGATTTCGACTCACCAGATGTAAACACCAACAGTTGAGGGCAATCATTGATCATAACATTATCCAGTGAGGGCCAGCGGAAGTTATTCATTCCCAAGAAGAAACCCTCGAGGTTTGGTAGATCATCAAGTTCAAGGGTCTCTATACGAGGAAACACCACAACTTTGGATGAGGTTTCACTTTCTTCTTTTACAATCACTTGTAATGCATAGCATTTTTCTACTCTTAACTCTTTGAGTTGCTTGAGGCTTTCAAGAGTGGAGAAAGTGAACACATGTGATAGAATATCGCACCCAATGATACACACGATCTTTAGGTTGGAGAGTTGAGGGACAACAATAGCATTGTTTTTTAATGTTGGACTTGTCAATGCAGCATTTCCTTCCTCAACATTTACATTGTTATTATCGTTGTTGATCGAATCACTTTCAAATACCTCCATCATGGTTTTGCAAAACTTTATTTTCAGCTTTTCAAGTCTTTTCATTTTTCCTGCTGCATACCATGGAATTAGATTTGACACTGTATCACAGTTGTCTATGGATATCTGCCTGGGGTATTGGCACAACGACCAACAAGCACCGATAATTACTTGAACACTCTGCAATGAATCACAAATTAATTTGTATAATGTGACATGACATTTTTCAACCTCAACTTAACAAAGCAGTAAGCTAAATTCTCTCTATTATAAGCTAGCTACATATCATATTTATCGTACAATATTCTTGTTCTTAATTAACCGCATGTTTTAGTAAGACGATAAATTATTTTCATTCTTAATCACATGGGTGTGATTCTTTTTAATCATACATCATATATTATATGTTAAATAGTCCTAATATCATACCTGGAATTGATCATGAATGGTATCGGCAATAGTGGAGGAAATTTGTCCGCTCCTTCTCCTTATATCACCACCATCAATACGCTTTAGCGATGACAGGTTACTAAGCACAAGAAAATCCAAATGAGGAAAGAATGTGGTGTTTTTGTAAGAAGATGTAGATGTAGTAATTTCTCCATTTTCATCATCTCTGTCTGAAATAACTTCTTCGAAGCCATCACATTCATCTATATTGACCCACTTTAAGTTGGATACATATTTCGCCATTAGAGGTGAAAACAAGTACTTTATTTTGTGACAATTCCACAAGGATATGTCTGTCAGATTTTGGAATGGAAATTCCAAAGGCTGACGTTGAGGAATTATGAAGTTATTCCAATCGCACTTCCAAACATGACTCATCTCCTTCAACTGATATAATTCTAGAACATTAAGGTAAGGAAGTAGCAGTGGTGATTGAGCACCTCGAATAGTTGGTAACTCTCTAATACACGAACTATCCATATCAAACACCACCTCCACTCTTTCATCATCTCCTAACTGAAGATGTTGAAGGTGATGACATGCATGTAGAAGATAAGATGGGTATGTGGCATTAGGAATATAAGCATCCATTTCTGACATACCATTAATCTGCATGTAAAATTAAACTTAATTAACAATCTAATTCATCCATTGTACACAGACACCCATATATACATGCATGCATATTTACGACATATATACATATAGTTATCAAGAAACAAAATCATTAACTATCAGTCAATTTGGAGTTAAAGAAAAAGAACACATATATGATGTTATGACATACCTCTTGGTCGCTATTAGTCGATTTATTCTCTATATCACCTTCTTCCAAATCTTTCCCAGTATTATATGAAATGTACGTTGTAAGTGCTCTGAGATCAAAATTGGTTGTTGTAGGTGTGAATATATTTTTGAAGTTGTAACATCGTTCGATCTCAATCCTTTCTATAGCTTTAAATCCGCTGACTAGGATTTCAGAGTTATTTGAACCTTTGATTCTCCACATTTCTTTTAGCTTCCCTAAATCATCAACTTTAATTCTCCTTAACCTGCTAACGTATCCCTCCATTCCAAAAACACTTTCGAAGTCGATGTTGAATAACACTCGAATGGAACCACACCCATGAACTTCAAGATCTTCCAAATGATTCAGTAATGGCAATGGATTGGTTGGAAAAAGATTCACAAGGCTATCACATTCTCTCACTATAATTTGCCTCAACATTGAAACACTACTTATCTCGGTAGTATAATTCTGACACGGCCATATCTGCTTCAGGTTCTCCATCCTAGAAATTTCTAATTTCTCCAATTTAGGACTTACAACCTACAGAACAATTAAGCCGTCTCAGACGCGTAAAGTACATACAACATATATATAATACATTATAAATTATATGTAGCTTTAGATATCAAATCAAAACAAACATGTGTTACCCCTTTTTTCAACAATGATTGCACTTCAGATGTACTATTGTCAGGATAAATGCTCGTGAAGTTGGGAAGGCAATCAAGTATCAATTCCAACAATTCTGGTAATTCAATCCCGTTATCACACAAACTTACCATCATGGGTAGACCCTCCAATGACATAAAATTTAACTTCTGAAATTTAATCACCCCAGCTACATTATTCTCACTAACTAGTGCTTTGAGAACGGGGCATTCAGAAATTATGAGCCGCTCAAGTTTGTTGAAACCACTTGCCACAGGAACCGCGAAGAGGTATGTTAAGTTTGCACACTTATAAACATGAAGGACTCTTAAATTGGTAAAAGGGTGATGCATTGAAACATCTTCAAGATAATTCATATCATTCATAAGTAAATGAAGTTCCTCGGTTTCTTCGAACATGTCATTGATCCCGCATTCCAAAATCTCATTGCAATCAATGGCAAGATTGATTGTGTTTCTGAACGAATCATTTTCATCGTACTCCAATTCACAACCAATAGATTGTTGTCTAGTGGAGAACAACACAGCAATTAGGGTTTGAATTGTATTGAGAATTGTATTGTTCAAAAAATAGGGTTACAAAGAATGGTGTTTATATAGAACACCAAGTTACATATTAGCCCCTATACTATCTATTATCTTCTTTCCGACACTCCCCCTCAAGTTGAGTAGTGGGGTTACCAATACTCAACTTGTTCAAACAGCTATTAAACGCGTTTCCGTTGACTGCCTTTGTGAGGATATCTGCGAGTTGATCTTTTGATGCTACATACGGGAGCTCTATGATCCTTTCCTGCAGTTTTTCCTTGATGAAATGCCGATCAACCTCTACATGTTTTGTTCGATCATGTTGAACTGGGTTTTCTGAGATTTGTATTGCAGCTGTATTATCGCACATAATTTTACTGGGTACTCTTTGGGGGAAACCAATATCTTCTAGAAGCTTCCTGATCCAAAGAACTTCGCTTAACCCTCAAGCTATGCCTCTGAACTCTGCTTCTGCACTTGACAGAGCAACCACCTTCTGTTTCTTACTTCTCCAGGTAACAAGGTTTCCGCCAACCAAGGAGAAGTACCCTGATGTAGACCTTCGGTTTCCCTTATCTCCTGCCCAATCTGCGTCAGTGTAGAGCTCAACAGTTAAATGCCCATTTGTTTTGAACAACACTCCATGCCCTGCGGTTCCCTTGAGATACCTTAGAATTCTCTGAGCAGCTTCCATGTGGGCAACTTGTGGTTGGTGCATAAACTGACTTACCACTCCAACAGCGTAAGCTATATCAGGACGAGTATGGGAGAGATAAATTAACTTGCCCACGAGTCGTTGATATCTTTCTTTGTCTGCGAGCTTTCCATCGAGTTCCATGTGAAGATTGTGGTTCACCACCATTGGCGTATCTGCTGGTTTACAATCAATCAACCCAGTTTCCGCCAGGAGATCAAGAACATACTTCTTTTGGCAGATGAAAATCCCCCGTTTAGACCTGGGAACTTCTATTCCAAGGAAATACTTGAGATTCCCAAGGTCTTTCATTTCAAACTTTGAAAACAAATTCCTTTTCAGTTGGGCTATTTCTTCTACATCATCTCCGGTGATAATCATGTCGTCCACATATATGATCAAGCAAGTTACGAGGCCGTTCCTTCTTTTGAGGAACAAGGTATGATCAGCGTTACTTTGGCGATACCCGTATTCTTTCATGGCCAAGGTGAACTTTCCAAACCATGCCCGAGGAGACTGTTTTAGCCCGTATAAAGATTTCTTCAACCTACAAACTTCCCCATCTTTAAAACCCCCTGAAAAACCTGGAGGTGCTTCCAAGTAAACTTCTTCAGTTAGGTCTCCATGAAGAAATGCATTTGTAACATCAAATTGATGAAGGGGCCAATCCTTATTAGCTGCCACAGAAAAGAGGACTCTGATGGTATCCATTTTTGCAACCGGAGAAAATGTCTCAGAGTAATCGATCCCATACGTCTGAGTGTACCCTTTGGCTACAAGCCGGGCTTTGTATCTTCCAATGGAACCATCTGGTTTATATTTAATCGAATACACCCACCGGCATCCAACTGTTTTCTTTCCTTTAGGAAGAATGCACTTCTCCCATGTATTGTTTTTCATAAGAGCACGCATCTCCACTTCCATTGCTTCTTCCCAGTTCTTCTTACCTTGAGCTTCCTTTACGGAATTAGGTATTTGTTCAGTGTATAGTGAAGTAATAAATGCTTTCGCACTATTAGATAAGTTCCCATCGACCATATTAGCTACAGGATATCTTGAATTTCTGGTTTCCCTCTCTGGGGAGTACCGTCTTGGAGGAACCCCTCTATTGGTTCTAGGTGGAAGAGAGTATCTTCCGGTAGTCTCTGCTACAACTGGTTCAACATGTTCAACAACTGGATCAACCTCTTCAACAACTGGATCAACATGTTCTATGTGTTCCCCTGTTGTCTCATAGTTATAAGACGTAGAACATTTAGGGTTCTCAGTATTTCTTACCTCAGGCATCACGTTGGATGGACTTTCTTCAGTGGTACTGTGCTCCGCAGATTGTGTGTCAGTGTTTGAAGGACTCGTAGTACTGTGAGGAAGTTCTGTTGTTACTTCTTCAGACGAGGGAAGTTGGGTTAGCCAACTCAGAGGGTCTATACATTCGTTCTCCCCCTGACCACTGAGTTAGGTGTCATAAAAGTATTTTGTTTCAAGAAAGTCAACGTTCATTGTGGTGAACATTTGACGAGTTTTTGGATTATAACACCGATAACCTATTTGGTCGATCCCATAACCGACAAACACACATTTCTCAGCACATAGGCCGAGCTTGTTTCGGTTGATTTTGGGTATGTGAACAAATGCAGTACATCCGAAAATTCGAGGTTCAAGGGTAAGAGGATGGTGAATATTGGCAGACTTAGACAGACAATCTAAGGGAGTCTTAAATTTAAGAGCTTTTGTGGGGAGTCGATTCAGGAGATACACAGAGGTTGCAACTGCCTCCGGCCAGAAAGATTTAGGAACCTGAGATTCGATCAAAAGGGCTCAAGTCATTTCAAGAATAATACGGTTTTTCCGTTCGGAAACACCGTTTTGTTCAGGGGTATGAGAACAAGAGGTTTGATGAACTAATCCTTTGGTTTCAAAGAACTGTTTCATGGACGTATTGACAAATTCTCCCCCATTGTCGGATCAAAGGATTTAGATTTGGGTTTGGAATTGAGTTTGAACCATAGCATAAAACGTGATAAATTTTTCGTAAACCTCGGCTTTGTTTTTCAAAAAATATACCCATGTCATGCGAGTGCAATCATCCACGAATAGTATAAAGTACCGAAGACCCTGCCCCCCCCATCACAGGCGCAGGACCCCACACATCAGAATGGATTAGTGAAAAAGGTGAAGCAACTTTCGTATTGCTAGGTTTAAACGGTTGTCGATGGCTTTTAGCACGAAGACAGGTTTCACAATCTATTTTTCCATTCGAGGGGAAGAGTTTTGGAAACAAAAGGTGCGAATAGCCATGGGATGGATGCCCCAAACGTCTATGCCATAGCCAGGCTTCCCGGTTTTCAGTTCCATGTGCCAACATTACAGTACCCTGTCGAGTCACTTCATCCACGTAGTACAATCCGTGACGCTCAGTACCACGTCCAATAATCACACCCGTCCTGATATCCTGTAGGAGGCAGAAAGTAGGATGCATTAGTACCGTGCAATTTAATTCTTTGGTAATATGACTGATTGACAGTAATTTGTGTGATAAGGATGGAACATAGAGGCAATTTAACAATTTCATAGTTGGTGAAATTTCAATTACTCCTCCTCCTTTCACTTGCATCGTTCCGTTGTTTGCTGTATGTATTTGAGATTTTTGAGGTTGGGTCATTGACCGTATGTCTAATGGTTCAAACGTCATGGTGTCAGTGGCACCAGAATCAAATATCCAAGAATTGTTTTTTCCATGATTGATTGCCATTTTTTTAACGTTGTCCCGGCACTGCTATTAAGTAACCAACTAAACCGGTGAATTTATCAATTTCGCTGGATACTTGAACTCGCGTTCAAGATTTTAGTTCGGAATATCGTCGCTAGGTAGCGAAGGTACTTTACCGGCGAATTTATTAAATACACCGATAACTTGAACTCGCGTTCAAGATTTAAATTCGCTCACAAATAATAGGCTGCTAATAACAACTACGCTATCGATCAACAGCGTATTTATCAAAAGCTTTCAATATTCAATATTTAGTTACAACTTTGATAATAGTGGCCGACAACATGTATATTGGTTTCACAAAGAAGCTTCCAATGATTTAGGAAAGTATTTGTACAAAAAAGAAACCACTGGGATAAAGGAACGAAAAAAGGAATGGATCTTTGACTTTTTTGAAACTTGATTTTTTGATTTTGGATCAGTGAACAGATATGGGCTGATAAAGGAATGAAAAGAGAAATCCCACTGTGGTCGCCAAGAAATCACAGATTTAAAACAAGAAGAAGGGGCAACAAAGAATGCAGTTTTCCGGCGATCGATGTGACGGTTTCCGGCGGAGGCAACGAAAAAAAAAGAGAAACACAGATTTGAAAGGTTTGGTCGAACGGTTTGTAGAACGATTGATTTGTTTGAGATTGTTGAACGATTTTGGTTTTGGTTTTTGGTTGGAGATTTGATTTTCCAAAGTTTGTTTTTTGCTAGTTGGAGATTGATGAACAGAGTATCCACGGATCAGAACCTGGCTCTGATACCATGTTGTCTAGTGGAGAACAATCACAACAATTAGGGTTTGAATTGTATTGTTCAAAAAATAGGGTTACAAAGAATGGTGTTTATATAGAACACCAAGTTACATATTAGCCCCTATACTATCTATTATCTTCTTTCCGACACTGATATCCTAAACCTTTGGAGATTCTTAAAGGACACGTTTGTTGGTTGGGCCTTATTCTCAAAGAACTCCAACTCTAACGCAAAAAGACGTTGTGACAGTGTCTCTAGTTCATCACAGTTGGCATCTGTGAACCTAATGGGACTACCATTGTAAGCTCTCATATAAAGCTCTTCAAGACTTCTCAAGTTTTGAAAGACACCATCATCAATACAAAGGTCAACACATCCCGTCAAATCTAGTAACTTCAGTTTTTTTAACTTCCCTATCGTCGATGGCAACCAACTTATGTTACAATTAGCAAAGCTCAGGATTTCCAAGTTGCTAAGACTTCCAAGAAAAGATATATCATTTATCAATGAGCATGAATGAAGAGATAGTGTTCGAAGTTTGGTTAAGTGTTCGAACGTTCCTGGAAGCAACGTAATACTCAAATTCTCATAAGATATAACTTGAAGCTTTTTCATTCTTTCGTAAATATCTTCCCTAATATTGAGGAGATTATTCCCATCCATGAGAATTAAGAGGGAGAGTTTTGGATAAATAAAGTCTGTAGGAAATTCAAGCATCCCTGTGCACTTTAATAAAATCCTTTCATAAGACTTGTTTGTGTCTTTTGTAAGTGCAGACATGTTATCGTGGTTGACAATTGATGCTTGCTTTACTTTTGAAAAATTACTTAAAACAAAAGCCCGCACGAGATCATGCATTTTGACACATCCCATTTGATCACTTTCGGTCAATAAGTTTGCACGTATATGGTTGTTAACACAAATCTTCATATGGCGTCTTGCTATAGGTAAAGTTTTGACATCTTTAAAAAAATTCAGTCCCCATCCATACCTCAACAAGTCCTCTGTACGAATATCAAAATCATATGGAAATAAGGCGCTAAGAAGAAAAATTGCTTTATCATCATCCTCCTTGAGATTTTCATAGCTCATCTCAAATATTCTATATGTGATGCTCTCAAGATCTTTAAGGTCATCTTTCTCTAAACGCCAAAGTGCTTTTTGCCATGCCTCCTTTATGTTGCCACTAAGACTTTTGGCAATGGTTGTTATGGCTATGGGCAAGCCACCGCATTTCTTCACGATATTTTCTCCTATCTTTTGGAGTTGAGGATCATCACCTTCTGAAATAGGTCCTGCAATTCCAAAAAACAATGTTCTCGCTTCTGCATCATTTAAGACGCGTAAATTAAAAATTGAACCACGTTTAACACCCATCTGGGTGCAAACATACTCAAATCGTGATGTCAACAACAACTTGAACCCTTTTGGCAAAGGACTTAGTCCAACATCTTTAAGGTCAACCTCCTTCCAAATATCATCCATTATCACCAAAATTTTCTTTTTTCCATCTTCTGACATGTCCACCAATTTTTCACGAAGACGATCAGCCCTTGCATCTTTATTTGTTTCAGTCAAATCTTTACCAATGTACTGTGCAATAGCTTGTTGAAGAGAAATTGGATCGGTGTTTTCACCAATCACAACCTTGACAACCCAATCAAACATTTTTGGATCTTTTACGGCCTTCTTTAGTTGTTCCATCATTGTTGTCTTTCCCACACCAGCCATCCCACATAGGGCAATCATATTATGGGTCTCATTGTTTGGTTCGAGGGATTTCAATGCTTCCTTGAATATCAAATCTCTAGACCCGAAGATAAATTGGGTACCATCCGGACTTCCTGGTGCAACATTGGATAGTACCTTAGCAAGAGATTTTTGTTCATTTGTCCACTTGATATCGGATTTGTCTCGTTCAATGAGAGCTTTTATCTGGCCAAGAGTAGCATAAGACTGTTTTCCTACTTTGTATCTCTTTGCCACATTGAACCATTTGATTGCACCCATGGGAATATTTTCAGTCTTATCTTTCATCTTTTCGACATCTTCTAACCAAGCGGACACATGGTGAGATACCACATGATTGTTTGAATCAGCTGTCTTCTTTTTATCTTTAACTTCTTGTTCTGTGAGCTTTAGCTGGTCCATTTCCTTGTTCATATCTTTAACATACTTTGTAGAGGATACCAAGAAACACAGGCGTTTCTTAATGGGATCAATGAAAGATTTGACAACAGGATCAATAATAACAGGACTTACAAAATCCATTTGCCACAACTGCAATTTTATACCAACATTTAAAATAATTAATAACCAAGTGTGCAACCTCTAAATATCAAAAGCCATGTATTCATTAGTCTATTTATTTAGATACCAAAGGGCTTCTAGCCTAGTGGTACCAAGGTGTTCAAAAGACGTCCTTACCCATGAGGCTGAGGGTTAGAGTCCAATAGCATGTAGAGGTGTAGATTTAAGATTTAAGAATAAGATCGTAGTGCCGTTCTGAAAAGGTTAATATATAAAAACAGTTTCTTTTATAGTTAAATACTTATGGTCATTATTTAAAGTTTTGCCTCAAATTATAATATTGTTAACAAAACAAATTGGATGATGCTAAAGAGACATTGTCCAAAAATTTGTACACCAACGTGCATGTCATATCATTCGGGTCGTGTGATATCAAATCAAGTTTGCCCACCAAAGGATATCACATCATAGGGATATATCATGTATGTTAGGACGTAAATGGTCATACTGATCATATTATTGACAAACACAACCTCATGTGTCTTCTGGTATGTCCCATATGACCATTTTCACATGTCATACAACCCATATAACCATTTCTTGCATGTCACATGATCCATATAACCATATAGCTCATATACCAACAAATTTTTGGATTCTACACCATATAACCATTTCTTGCATGTCACATGATCCATATAACCATATAGCTCATATACCAACAAATTTTTGGTTTCTACACATAAAACTCAAGCATTAAAAGAGGGGAAAAAAAAACACTAAAACTAGACCTGGCAAAACAAACCCAATAATCAAATTTTGAGTTTGGTTATTTTAGACACAAAGTAGTTTATCTAATTATCTAATGGGTCTGTAATGTAGACAAAAAAAAAGCCAACGGGTTGTCTGAGAAAAAAATTATAAACGGTAATTCAGCTTTCTTTTACAGTTCACTAAAACAGAAGCATCCTTTTAGACTTACTTAATATTATTTCGGTTGAGCCGTTGACTTGGGCGTTGACTTACTTAATGCTAAAACTTAACAAGATCGGCAACCGGTGGGCGTTGACAGTCTGAAGTTGAAAGTGGTTGACCTTGGTGGTCGGTGCAGTTGTTTTCTGGTGGAATTTGATAGTGGTGTACTGTTGGAAGATATGTTGAAGGTGGAGAAGGAGATTATGGATTTGTGGGAACTATGTATAAAATGTTGCAGGTGAACTTCAGAATGATTGGCTCTTAAAAGTCCTTCAAATGGAAAAGATTATATTAATATATAAATAGTTTTTCAATAAAAAAAGTATACATTAAAATATAGAGTAAGCTGCTAAAATGGACCCTCAGGTTTGATCACATTTGCCACTTTAGTCCAAAACTCAAATCTTTTAAATTTGGGTCCCTGTGGTCTCATTTTATTGCCATTTTCATCCAAAAGCAAAATCTAATCAGATTTTGCAGTTAACATCCAGCTTTTTTAAATCTTTTTCCGCCCTTTTAATGAAGGGCAAAATATTCAAATTTTTTTAATTTGTTATAATAAAACATTAAAAGATCATCTTGCCCTTCGTTAAAAGGGAGAAAAAAGACAAAAAAAAAAAAAAAAAAAAAAAAAAAAAAAAAAAAAAACTGAATGTTAACTGAAAAATCTGGCTAAATTTTGATTTTATATGAAAAATGACAACAAAATTGAAACTACAAGGACCTAGATTTAAAAGGTTTGAGTTTTGGACTAAAGTGCCAAAAGTGACCGAACCTCAGGGTCCATTTTGGCAGTTTACTCTAAAATATAACATTGTGTTTCGTACTTTCACAAAAGGTGCCTCATGTTTGTCTGCGTTCTTACTGAATTGTTTTTAACTAGCATTAGAACCCACGTTTCGTGGCGGGGTGTTAGAAACGACAGTAAAAATAAGCAAACAAAAGGGTTAAGTAATTATGTATACAGTTAAAAGTTAGCTTTAACTATAACAGTTAAAAATAAAAAAAAAAATCTTGCATGGTGTAATGAAGAGTTAATATAGACCGCATGCTTTAATTTAAAAAGCATTGTGGTGAGGACGCGGTGATAGTTCAGTCGGTATCGCACACTATGGCAAAGGATAAATAAAACAAAAAAAGTCGTAACATTAACCAAAATAATATCTACATGTGTTCGGTTCGTTGTAGTTATGGTTCAACTCTAAACATTGAAACGAACGATGCAAAAAAACGTCCTAATTTAAACAAATCGTAATCGTATATCAGTACCAACCACACAAAAAATTTACATAAAAAATGTCAATAAAAAATAACCATGTTATTAATTACGTATCGAAACACGAATATTTTAACACTAAAAATAATAAAACAATAAAAAATAATATATGGATAATAAAACAATAACAAAATAATATATTTAAAATAACATAATATATGTTTAATTAAACAATAACAAAATAATATATATGTAATAAAACAATAACAAAATCAACCAATCAAGAATTTTACTATTCACAATTTGTAATGTTAGTATAGAAATTTTGTGATGTGTTTATTAAAATTAAAATTAGTACTTTACTTGCAAACATTGTCCCGCAATTCAGTCATGTGTACGTAAAGCGTCATAAGTAAATGTTTAAATTCTTGTTTTTATATTAATACAAATAAAGATTTAGAGCTAAAAACCATCAATTTTCGGAAGGCACTACCAACTTATTACAAAAAAAGTAATCTATGAAGCTTGATACCAATAACAATCAATTTTTGGAAGGCATTACCAACTTAGTTAAATTTAGCCTTTAACATCTTTTTTGCATTCATAACACACATAAATCGCGTCAACTGAGACTTGTAGTTCGGCTTGAGTTTTTCATATGTTCATAACTAACTCCGTTAGTTCATTTACTTTTTCTCTTAGACGACAACCTGACTCGACAATATAAACAATTTCTCTAGTTCCTGAAACACGTTAACGTCTACGTTTAAAAAAACGACATTCTGTAACAAACGCACGTAGAGTAAATAATTATTAATTGTTTTAATTAACCTAATTAATGTAAGATAAGAAACAAAGTAGTTAACAATAATGAGAAGCTCAAACTCATGGCTGCAATCAGTAGCCTAAGTAAAGGTTCGTAGATGCCACACCAAGAATAATATGCAAGTCATCACAGCCGATAAGTCCACTAAACCCAAAAAAGTTAAGCCTTATATAACGTAAATGAGGCGATAAGCGTCTGAAGAGATTAAAGTACTACAACGAACAACTTATTAAACAAAATGAAGAACAACATTAAGCACGAAAAACCAACATACCCACGTTACAAACCTCAATGCATAGAAATCTAGCTAATTAACATTATATATATATATATATATATATATATATATATATATATATATAATTTAGAGGCTCAGGATACCGGTTGTAACTTATGGCTTCTTTGAAGCCACCTTAGTTGCCATGCTAAGATAAAAACATTATCATAGCCATAAGAAACAAAGGTCCGTATTACAGTCGTTGTTTGTTAACAAACACCTACAAAACGCAATGATACACGACTTCTTGATCAAGAAATAAACAGATAATGATACATTCTCCTCCCAAAGATAGTGAATTTTGAACACTAATCAGAACACCAGTTGAAGACATCAAAGATCTGTCTAAAGGCATGGAACATTTGTTGAAGAAGAAGAAACCTTTGTTTGATGGCCAAATCCCTGTTAAAGTCAAGCACTGATCATGAAGACCAAACATTTGTTATGGCCAAACAAATGTTTGATATAAGTCAATAGCGGTTTAAAGAACAGTGGTTTAGTCAATGTAACAGTGTTAGCTTAGAACAAATGTTTTATGTAATAGATCAGATGATAGATTTCCGCAGATGTTTGCTAACATCTGAGGAATCTTTTATGTTAGGAATGTTAGGTGTCACTTTCAGGGTGACGTCAGCAGATTGCAAACATACCTTTCGTACTTGTATAAATAGATCTCAAGTGTTAGAGATCTATTGTATCACTTATCATTCCTTTTATACGAATAGAAAAGTTGTGTGATCAGGCTGAGGGGAGTTTGTAAAATCATTACTCTAATTTGTATTCCTTTGATTATTAATGCAAAACAGTTTTGATATAACTTTGCACTCTTATATGCTCATATAATTCCGCATTTCCATTTAGACTTTGAAATTACATCTATACTTGTTCATCTAAAGTATACAAGTTAAACTCAGATCCTAAGAATTGGTACCAGAGCTTGGTTACAATTAAACTTGATTTCACAATCAGTTTAATGTGCAAATTAGTAACCAACTGCTCGTTATATCGAATTTCACAGTTTAAAATATCAAACATAAAAGTTTTTGTACGTAAATTGTTTTTCACAAAAATCAAAAGAAATGGCTCAAAATAATCATGGTCCCCATAACACCGGTTTCAGCAACAAACCTCCGATGCTTGTCAGCTCTGAATACAATATTTGGCAACGTCGTATGGTTCATCTGCTAGCTCAAAATTACAATGGATATTGAGATCTGTTACATTCAGACCATATGTTGGACCTACAAAAGAACAGATGATATCTAAAAGCCAAAATATAACAAAGAGATCAAGAAATAAAAAGTTGATGAAGCAATTCTCCTCCCAAAGATAGTGATCTTGAACACCTAAATCAGAGCATCTATTGAAGATAAGCAAACATCTGTTAAAAGCCTTGTAACCGTTGTTCATGAAGAAACAAAGTATTTTGAAGAGCTAAGATCTGTTGAAGCAAAGGTTTGATGAAGAAAACCAAACATCTATCTGACCAAACAGATGTTTGGATCAAAGCAATAGAGGATAGCCTAAACATATGTTTTCCAATGTAACAGTACTTGTTTTGTATCCATGTTTACATAGTTAGATCAGATGTTAGATTTGCACAAATGTTTGCAACATCTGTGGAATCTTTTCAGTTAAGAATGTTAGATGTCACTATCAGGGTGATGTCAGCCTATCATGAAAAGAGCTTTAGTACTTAGTATAAATAGATCTCACCTGTTAGAGATCTATTTCATCACTCTACAAATTCTCTTTTATACGAATAGTTTTGTGAATGATCAGGCTGAGGGGGAGATTGTAGAATCATTCTGTAGAACTTTTGTAGCCATTTAATTATTTAAGAAAAACAGTTATTGATAATGTCTTCCTACTTGTGAATTTTTATTGTTTTATCAGTATTTATTTACTAGTATCAAACTCAAATCCTAACAATTGGTAGCAGAGCTTGGTGATGTTAAATTTTATTTCACAATCAGTTTAACACACAAAGGTCAGCTCACAAAGATCCAATATTATTCATAGCTCAGAGTAGGAAAGTGTAGAACTCAAAAAGATCAAAAGAGGATGTCACTCAATAACTATGATTCCCTTATCTCCGATTAGAAAACCACCAATGCTTGTCAGATCAGATTACAATATCTGGCAACGTCAAATTGTGCATTATCTTGCTCAACAAAACTTGAAATGTTGGAAGTCTGTATTGTACGGACAACATATCCCAATGAAACCTTGTGTCGAAAATCCTAATGTGCATGAGCCAAAGAAATCAGAAGATTACTCTATGCTAGATTTCCAAAAGTTTGAGATAGATGCCAAAGCACTTAATATGATTGCAAAGGCTATACAAAATGAGGTCTATGTAGAGCAATTACATTGTAATAATGAAAAAGAGTTATGGGATGTGTTAAAAGAGAAATTCAGTAAAACTGAGGAAATTGTTAAAATCAACCAGAAAACTCTTAACATACAAAATGTTGAGAAGGCATCTAACTCAGCACAAACAACAATTTGTGTAAAGGTTGGTGCAAATTTTATAAATAAAAATGATCCTTGGAATACAACTGAAGATGAAAATAACTACGAATGCGCATTTATGGCCACCAAAATGGGAGTCTCTACATGCCAAGATAGCCTATGGTATGTCGATAGTGGAGGATCTAGACATATGACTGGATGCAAAGCTCTACTATCAAACTTCCATACTCATGAAGGTGGTGATATATCTTTTGGAAATAATTCTAAAGGAAAAGTGTTGGGGTTAGGAACTGTCCTAAGTGGTAAGCTAAAATTTGAAAATGTTAATATAATAGACAAATTAAAATTCAATATACTCAATGTTTCACAAATGAATGACCAATGCTATGGCTCATTTTTTACAAAGACAACCTGTAAAATTGTTGGACCTGAGGTTGTCAAAAGATTGACAAAATTATAGCTGAAAGCACTGCATAACTTGTTGCTCATAGAAGTGGCAATGTTTATGTAGTAAACATGTTAAAAGAAAACCCAAAAACAAAAGTATGCCTATTCTATGTCGCCTCAACAAAAGAACTAACACTCTGACAAAGCAAAACCTTGTCAGAGGTCTGTCGACCAAACAGTTCAAGCGTGATGAACATTGTGTTTCCTGTTTAAAAGGTAAACAACATATAACATCATACAAACTCATTGAAGATTCCAAAACAACCCAATGTTTACAAATGTTACATATGGATTTGTTTGGCCAAGTAAAAATCATGAGCTTAAGAAAAAAAGATATTGCTTAGTGATAGTTGATGATTTTTCTAGATTCACGTGGACTTATTTCTTACACTAAAAAGATGAGACTGTGCGTATTTTGAAAGAATTTAACATAAAAGTTGAAAAACAATATGATCTACCTGTAAAGTCTTTCAAAATTGACAATGGGACAGAATTCAGAAATCAAGAACTTGATGATTTCTGTGTGTCAAAAGAAATAATGAGACAATTGAGTATTCCTAGAACACCAGAATAAAATAGGATTGTTGAAAGAAAAAAACAGAACCTTAATTGAAGCTACAAGAACTATGCTTGCAGATTCTGGCCTTCCATTATCATTTTGGGCAGATGCTGTGAATATTGCATGCTATGTTCAAAACAGAGTTTTAATAAATCCTAGGCATCAAAAAACTGCCTATGAAATTCTTTTCAAAATAAAACGCTTAATCTCATTTTTCAAAATCTTTGGTTGCCCATGCTTTATATTGAATCTCAAAGCTAAAGTGGATTGTGGATATTTCTTGGGATATTCTTCTACAGCCAAGGCCTATAAAGTGTTTAACACAAGGACCATGACTATAGAAGAAACCTTGAATGTAAAGTTCAATGAACATTCTTCCTTGAAAATTCCCAAAAATCTGGCAGAACACTCTTTGATCTTGATAAATTCAACTTTTAAGAATTAACTGCATAGGTTGAGGTTGATGCAGGTAAACAAAAAGTAGTACAACAGGATTACAGATTTGACATTGAGATGCCATCTCAATACAAAGTCCATTTGGATCCACAAAGTTCTTCTGCATAAAACAATACTCAGTCTACAACAACTGAAACCACTGTTGACCAAAGTCAACCTCAAACCACAGTAATGGATGTGGTCAAACCACTGATCTATCCTCCACATCAAATTCCCCACTTGGGCCAATCCCACCACCACCATTTCAAACCCTTGTTGACCATACCACAATGGCAACAGAGGTTTCACCAAAAAAATCCCAACTTTACCCCTCACCAAAAAATTTCATCATTCCATAGACTGGTAATACTATCTTCCACATATCTCATCCACTAGAACAAGTCATAAGAGACATCAATACAGGAGTGCTCACAAGAAGCCAAACTTCAAATGTCTGCCTATTTGTTGGCTTTCTATCATTAAACCAACCTGTCAAATACCAAGAGGCATTAAAAGACAATAGCTGGGTGGATCCATACAAGAAGAGCTTCTTCAGTTTAAAAGACAGCATCAACTTGTCCCATTACCAAAGGATACATGTCCATTGGTACAAAATGGGTCTTTAAACATAAAACTGATGAAGTAGGTCTTGTTATAAAAAACAAAACCATGCTTGTAGTTCAAGGGTACAGACAAGAATAACGAATTGACTATGATAAAACCTTTGCTCTTGTAGCAAGGTTGGAAGTTATAAGACTCTTCTTGGCCTTCGCTGTCAACCACAACATAAAGGTGTATCAAATGGACATAAAGTGTGCTTTTCTCTATGGAAAGATCCAAAAAGAGGTCTATGTGTGTCAGCCACCTGGATTTGAAGACACATTCCAAGTTGATTATGTCTACATGCTAAACAAAGTTTTGTATAGACTGAAACAAGAACCAAGAGCCTGGTATAATACTCTATCCACTTTTCTCTTATCCAACAAATTCAAAAGAGGTAAAATTGATAAAACTCTATTTCTAAAATGGAAAGGGAAAGATCTGTTAATTGTACAGATCTATGTGGATGATATCTTTTTTAGGTCCACATGTGATAAACTGTGTGATGAGTTTAGAAAATTGATGACAACTCAATTTGAGACGAGTGCCATGGGGGAATTACAATGTTTTCTTGATCTTCAAGTACAATAACTTGAACATGGGACTTTCATTCATCAAAACAAATACGTCAAAACACTTTCAAAAAATTTCGACATGAATTATTGTAAACCATATGCTACCCCCATGAGTACAAGCAAACCATTCATATCTGATGATAAAAATGATGTTGTAACCCTTGTGCAAAATTTCGGGCTTTCAAAAACGTTTTCTTTGAAAGCAATTCGATAACCGATGCTTAAACGTAATCCGTTTAATGCAACGTACACACCAGGATGAGGACACAAGCTACACATACCGTAAATACCATTTACATAACTTAGAAATAAGCTTCGAAGGGTTAGGGACGACGAAAACATGTTTATTCAAGTACAAGGATTGATTCCGATAAACTATGAAAGTCTGCCAATTCTCATGGCAACGTACACTCCGGAACAAGAACATAAGCTAAACATACCCTAAATATCCCTTACATATCTTAGAAATAAGTTTTGAGGGGTTCGGTATGTGAAAATACGCTTATTTGATCATAAGGGCTAAAAACGTCAAAACTGCGAAACTATGCCAATTTGCGTATAATCTGCATTCAGGTCGTATACGCACATCCAAATATTTTTTTAATCATTAAAATATTTCATTTTAATGATGGGAATGCAAAAATACCATTCGTTTCGCAATTTGGACCGTTTTCGCATTCGTTCGAGCTTCATCGTAATTAAGCGCAAAACGCGACCGTACGACCGAACAAACCGACATCCATAATATTTCCAAACATATTTCACGTCCCCTATGCCTTAACATCCTTGTAGAGCCTTGAAATTGGGTTAACGGGGGTTAAACGCGTCGAAAAACAAGTTTAAAGGCTGCAGGGACTGAAACTGCCAAACTGTGAATCTGTCCTTACCTGGCTCGCAGGGCGCAACAGCTAGACCCTCCTGGGTTGTGGGGCATGAGAGAGTGCCAGTGACAGAAACTTCTTAACAGCTTCGAAGCTGTTTGTAGCTGGTTTCTTTGATTGTTGTGTGATCTTGTGGGCAAGATAAGTGTTCCCCAAGGCTTCATACCTGGTCCAAACACTTGTAGGGCTAGGATCTTTCCTTGAAGGCCACACGAACACTTGTAAAGATCTTGTTGATTCTTGAAAACTATAAATACCTTGCACCATTTCATCAACAACTTGCTCATTCATTCTTCTTTCTCACCTCTGCTCTACTTGGAGGCTACCACTTGTTCGAGGCTTCCTAATTGAGTATTGATGTGCACAAAATGCAACATATAAATTACATCAATTGTAGCATAAAACTAACCCTTTTTTAGTACTAATGTTGGAAAAAGTATGCTTTTGTCTTCCTTTTGTATTTTCAGGATTAAATGAGCTCAAAGTAACAAAAGAAGCAAAAAGACAGCTAAATCTAACATAAAAACAAGAAAAGGAACGAAAGTGGCATGCCCGACCTCCCGACAGCATCTCCCCAAGCGAAACAAAGAAGACAGAAGACTGAACACGCCCCGTGCTCAGTGAGCACGGGGCCGTGCCCAAGTAGCAGCAGAAAAGACAAACCCATAGAAGCTTCTACTGCCCACCACGGGGCCGTGTCCAGCAGACACGGGGGCGTGGTCAACTTCCTGCAGGCGCATTTATTGTAATTGCGAATTACAATTAATGAAGAGAGAGAGTCAGATGGACACGGGGCCGTGCCCAACGGACATGGGGTCGTGCCCGAGCTTTTGTTCAGCCTAAAAATAGGAGTGTTTGGAGCTCTTGCAACCGATAGCGTCGTGATAAAAAGAACCAACATAAGAAAATTATGAAAAGGCATGACAAACTTAGTTAAAATTTGATTATATATACTTGATCACATAAAAACCCTTTTCCCACAAAAGTGAGTTTTGAGCCTTTATCGAGCATACAAATACATATCTTTACACTAAATGCTCATTTTTCGCTTCTTGTGTGAATAGCCGCTTGGTTCGTACGACTCTAGAACTTTCCACAACAATACATAACCGGTCCTTACCAACTTAAACCTGAGTAAGTAAATGATGGAGGCATTAGGACTAACCCTTTTTCTTTCTACACCATTCTTTTTCATTTTTTTTACCACCTACCCAAAATCCCCTAGTTAACCCCTTTGAGCCTAAACCTTTTCATTTCTTAACCCAAAACAATCACCCTTTTTACCCACCTAAACCTTTTTATTTTTAACCCTTTCTTTTAGAAACAACGTTCGGTTTTCTAATGACTCTTCCTGAATATATATATATATATATATATATATATATATATATTGATGAAACCAAACAAACAAACAAGTTCATCAAAAATAACTTTGTTTGAAATAAATGGTTCATCAAAATAAATAAAAATGAAAAAAAATAGAAAGTCTTTCAAAAACCGACGATTGTTACACTTTTCGCCCTTTTTACTAACCACTAACCCAACCACCCACCTTTAGCCCAAGCCTAACCCTTCACCCAAAAAGTCCTCTTGATGTTTACAAAGGTATATAGTTAAAAAGGAGGAGGATTGATGGCTTGACAAGCTTATGGTAGGAGTAAGTTCCATGCCGCTCTCGAGTGATTCACTAAAAATACACCTTCGGCCGCATGTTGAGTGATTCCCCGTGAGGTATGTGAACTTGTATATAAATGGAATTTAAAAAGGTATGTTATGCCCTAATAAGTAATTTATCTTATGAAACGTTTTTAATAAATCATGACGAATAGGATTGTAAATAAATAAAAATAAAACCTAAATAATCTTGGAAATCCCGACACTCTACGATAAGCCCAAAAACCTTCTCTTCTACCCATTCCAGGTTTGGGAGTGAATAAAGCCACATTATAAAGAGTTTTGCTTGAGGACAAGCAAAGATTCAAGTGTGGGGGTATTTGATGTGCACAAAATGCAACATATAAATTACATCAATTGTGGCATAAAACTAACCCTTTTTTAGTACTAATGTTAGAAAAAGTATGCTTTTGTCTTCCTTTTGTATTTTCAGGATTAAATGAGCTCAAAGTAACAAAAGAAGCAAAAAGACAGCTAAATCTAACATAAAAACAAGAAAAGAACAAAAGTGGCATGCCCGACCTCCTGACAGCATCTCCCCAAGCGAAACAAAGAAGACAGAAGACTGAACACGCCCCGTGCTCAATGAGCACGGGGCCGTGCCCAAGTAGCAGCAGAAAAGACAAACCCATAGAAGCTTCTACTGCCCACCACAGGGCCGTGTCCAGCGGACACGGGGGCGTGGTCAATTTCCTGCAGGCGCATTTATTGTAATTGCGAATTACAATTAATGAAGAGAGAGAGTCAGATGGACACGGGGCCGTGCCCAGCGGACACGGGGCCATGCCCGAGCTTCTGTTCAGCCTATAAATAGGAGTGTTTGGAGCTCTTGCAACTCATCCCTTGGCACACCACCTCTCTCACACTTCACCTATCACCCACCACCACCATAACACCATCATCCACCACCATCATCCGTTATCCATCATAGAGTGTGTGAGTCGTCTCGGGATCCAAGATTGATCGTAAGAGTTCTTGACAATCAAAGGCCATGTTTGCCTAAGTCTCTTACATCACTTGGTGAAGACAAGTGTTTAGTGTAATACTTTTTATTTTTAATCTTTTGCACTTTTTAATTGGTTTTGTATTAATGACTTTAATTACTAGTTTCTTATGTTGAAGGTGATTCTTCCTTATCGTTTGTCCGTGGTGTCTTGGCATTATTTTACTGTCTATATAAAATAAAAGATTTTCACCATTCATATCTCCACGGTCTATATGGAGGTATGTTGGCTACCTGGTCGGGGGTTAAGGGAACGGTTTGGTAAGAGTCTTGTCATTGTTCAGTGTATAGATCCTGCAAAGGACCTGGGTCAAATTTAGTAGGACCTCCTTCAATACCCAAAGGTATTGGATGGCGGGGGTCCAAACTCTTTGATCCCCTCATAAGTTAAACTACTATTAAAACTTTAACTCAGCTACTTAGGACTGTATCCCTGCTGACTCAGACTACTTAGCTGAGGGTAACGCCGCCTTCAAAAGAGGGGCCTACCACATTATGCATTAATAACTTAATGAATTATCTTTCAATAATCCGACCCTTTAGGTTTGTATCCTTGCTGACTCAAACTACTGGGTTGAGGGTAACGTCGCCTTCAAAAGAGGGGCCTACTATAATAACTAAGATAATCTCTTAAACAAGTGCAAAAGTGCGAAAATAATCAAAGGTTGCACTACACACGAGTCGGATCCAAGTGATTCATCTTGTCTATCTGTTTTTACTTTTATTTTATTTTTCAGCATTTTAGTTAGTTTTATTTTCTTAGTTTAAAAAAAACCTTTCTCTAACTTTTTGATTTGATTAGACGTTGAGGATAAACCGGTACTAAAAGCTCTTGTGTCCTTGGACGACCTCGGTATCTTACCAACACTATACTACGTCCACGATGGGTGCACTTGCCCATATGTGTGTTTAGTGTTAGTAAATATCGTGTTTTATAAATTTAAAACTTGGCAAAAAAGTGTAAAAGGGCTTAAAATATATATCTAAAATATAACACACTTCACGCACATCAAGTTTTTAGCGCCGTTGCCGGGGACACAAGGATTTTAAGAAAGTTAGGAATCAACGGCCTAATCATTTTTTTTATTTTCTTTTTATTTTTTAGGATTTTTTTTATTTTCAGCTTCTGCAGAACTCAGCACGGGTCGTGCCCATTGAACACGCTCCGTGCCCAATCTTTGGAACTGGCAATCCTGTTTTAAGTCAGACAGTAAGCTGAACACGGGGCCGTGCCCACTCAACACGCCCCCGTGCCCAAGATTCAGTTACTGAAAATAAAACCGTAAGATCCCGACGGTTGGTAATTTCTGACACAAAAATGAGTGATAATGATCTTTTTTACTTTCGGCACTCTTATGGTACGTGGTGTCAATTATGTGGAGGCGGTCATAAAGAATTAGAATGTTATTTTCTAAATTATAAGCCCCACTATATAGACCCATCGTTTGCCTGTAGCCTTAAGAGGGGCGAAAGTAAAAATAATCCTTATCTCTCCCTCGAAGGCGCCCAACCAGATATTCTAGGAGAAATGCTTCTTGATGAACTATTTCAACTAGAAGATCTAGTTCTTAATTGGTTAAAAGAACTTAAGATGGATTTCCTTAATTCATCTCAAGACGATGACTAAGAAGAAGTGTTGGGGTCGCATTCAAACAACCTCGTTGCTCCCGATAATACCTTCAACTCTAGCGAAGACTTGGACGATAGTCGTCCCTATGCTGATTGTGCCGTGAAGGACTCCCCATCGACTTCGTTCGATGCATACATAGACCCGAGCGATTCGGCATACACCTTCTTTAACAAGAGCCCGGAAAAGGGTTGGACTTGTCCACCTACATTTAGCATAGGAATCACCCTCACCGACAACCTCTTGCGTTTTCGTCTTAATCTAGATCAATTAAGGTATCTTAGGCACTTTGGGGTTGTTCCATCCAGTAAGGAACCACCCGATCCGGATAAGTTCCTTGAAAATAGACAAACTTCATAATCAGCCTTTCGACATGGGGCCGTGCCCAGCCAACACGCCCCCGTGTCCACCAAAAGATTCCTTTCTGACCTTACGTCAGAATACGGACAAACTGTGTCAGGATCCTGCCTGCACACGGGGCCGTGTCCAGCCAACACGGGGCCGTGTCCAGCATGCTGTCGTTTTCTATAAATGCAGCCAAGAATCCTGCACATTTGGACCATCCAGGGACAGAGATTTGAAGGGATCTTCTCTCCTACCATCCTAGGTATGTTCTAAAAGAAGGTTCCAACAACCATCTTGTCCTTTCCTCTTTTATCCATTTCCTTCTTCTTCATCTTTCTCCAAAAACCTCCATTAAAGCTTGAGATTTCAAGCTTTATGGCAAGGATTATTGAGTTTTGTTCAAAGAATCTTGTTAAAAATAAGTTGTATAACATTGTTTTAAGTTACTATTGTTCAAAAAGGCTTCACAAGTTAGAAAAATAACTTAAAACTTCAAGATTCCTTGTTTCAAAATTCTGCAGAAAGGTGAACACGGGGCCGTGCTCATTGAGCACGGGGCCGTGTCCAAGGTACTGTTTCATTAAAATAAGCTGTTTTCGATTTATTTTCGTAGAATGTCAAGTGAAAACAGTGGAACATCGTCCATGCATTCAAAAAACAGTAGAAGTGGAAGGAGGCCTTCCATTGAAGCTACCCTTGTACACTACGTCATGGCGCTACGGGAAGCTCTCGATGAAATGACTTCGGTAGAGGAGGTCCTAATAGACCGTATAAACTATCTTACGGTGGGGCTGGAAAATAGTTTTCAAGAAATTAACCTCTTGTACCAGAGGTTAAATATTCTTGTAACACCTCCCATGGAACCCGTCCTCCCTCAAGAGGATTAGAACCTAGCACTTGGAGTCAACAACCCTACCGGGTGGGATGACATTCTAGCGGAGCCTCCCCTTGAAAATTTACAAGAAGTCCCGGTGGAAGTTGTACCTCCTCAAACCGACGCCAACGAGCCCTCCTTCCTCCTCCCAAGGGAGATAGAGGAATGGATCGCCGACATTTGAGGAGTCCATGCCTGGAGGAAGGAGTTCTATGAAGCCGCATCCAATCAAGAATATTATCTTCTTGGAAATTTTGCTAATTAAAATAACTTGTAGGCTAGAACTCCTTGGTTTAAGCTTCTTGTGCTTACTTATCTAACTTACTAGCATTTTAGGATTATGTAGTTCTCCCTACGATGGTTTTTAATGAAATGATGGTTTTAAGGTTTGGATGATGTTGTAATGAATAAAACACACTCAGGATGGTGAAGGATAACAAGGGAAACGAGAAACATCGCCCCATGCACGAAAAAAGGGCCATCCGACGACAATTTCTTCATTACAGTAAGCTCAGCACGGGCCGTGTCCGCCCAACACGGCCCCGTGCTGCACACTCTGCAGAAAATTGCCCAGTTCAGGTAACTGTAAACGGGCCGTGTTCGCTGAACACGCCCCTGTGTCCAGGCTTCTGTTTCTTTTCCTTAATTTTTGTCACTAGCACCTGAGCACGGGGCCGTGCCCGGTCACCACGGGGCCATGTCCAGGATGCCAGTAACATAAAATTTTGCTTTTAACACCATTTTACACATTCAATCAACCTAAAAACTTATTTTTAGGATACATTGAGGACAATGTGTAATTTAAGTGTGGGGGGGATGCTAAAACCTTGAATCTTGCAAGTCCTAATAACAAGCCTTACACAAAACTCTATTGGAACCGCTAATCACCCCAATTTTTTTCAAACAATTTTCATTTTTTTTACTTGTCTAAGTTTAAGTTGGGAATTCAAGTTCTAACAAGGTTATATTTTTACAAGTTTACAACCGATAGCGTCGTGATAAAAAGAACCAACATAAGAAAATTATGAAAAGGCATGACAAACTTAGTTAAATTTGATTATATATACTTGATGACATAAAAACCCTTTCCCACAAAAGTGAGTTTTGAGCCTTTATCGAACATACAAATACATATCTTTACACTAAATGCTCATTTTTAGTTTCTTGTGTGAATAGCCGCTTGGTTCGTATGACTCTAGAACTTGCCACAACAATACATTCCCGGTCCTTACCAACTTAAACCCGAGTAAGTAAATGATGGAGGCATTAGGACTAACCCTTTTTCTTTCTACACCATTATTTTTCATTTTTTTTACCACCTACCCAAAATCCCCCTAGTTAACCCCTTTGAGCCTAAAACTTTTCATTTCTTAACCCAAAACAATCACCCTTTTTACCCACCTAAACCTTTTTATTTTTAACCCTTTTTTTAGTAACAATGTTCGGTTTTCTGATGACTCTTCCTAAAAATATATATGTATATATATATATATATATATTGATGAAACCAAACAAACAAACAAGTTCATCAAAAATAACTTTGTTTGAAATAAATGGTTCATCAAAATAAATAAAAATGAAAAAAATAGAAAGTCTTTCAAAAACCGACGATTGTTACGCTTTTCGCCCTTTTTACTAACCACTAACCCAACCACCCACCTTTAGCCCAAGCCTAACCCTTCACCCAAAAAGTCCTCTTGATATTTACAAAGGTATATAGTTAAAAAGGAGGAGGATTGATTGCTTGGCAAGCTTATGGTAGGAGTAAGTTCCATGCCGCTCTCGAGTGATTCACTAAAAATACACCTTCGGCCGAGTGTTGAGTGATTCCCCGTGAGGTATGTGAACTTGTATATAAATGGAATTTAGAAAAAGGTATGTTATGCCCTAATAAGTAATTTATCTTATGAAACGTTTTTAATAAATCATGACGAATAGGGTTGTAAATAAATAAAAATAAAACCTAAATAATCTTGGAAATCCCGACACTCTTTGACAAGCCCAAAAACCTTCTCTTCTACCCATTCCATTTGGGAGTGAATAAAGCCACATTATAAAGAGCTTTGCTTGAGGACAAGCAAAGATTCAAGTGTGGGGTATTTGATGTGCACAAAATGCAACATATAAATTACATCAATTGTGGCATAAAACTAACCCTTTTTTAGTACTAATGTTGGAAAAAGTATGCTTTTGTCTTCCTTTTGTATTTTCAGGATTAAATGAGCTCAAAGTAACAAAAGAAGCAAAAAGACAGCTAAATCTAACATAAAAACAAGAAAAGGAACAAAAGTGGCATGCCCAACCTCCCGACAGCATCTCCCCAAGCGAAACAAAGAAGACAGAAGACTGAACACGCCCCGTGCTCAGTGAGCACGGGGCCGTGCCCAAGTAGCAGCAGAAAAGACAAACCTATAGAAGCTTCCACTGCCCACCACGGGGCCGTGTCCAGTGGACACGAGGGCGTAGTCAACTTCCTGCAGGCGTATTTATTGTAATTGTGAATTATAATTAATGAAGAGAGAGAGTCAGATGGACACGAGGCCGTGCCCAGCGGACACGGGGCCGTGTCCGAGCTTCTGTTCAGCCTATAAATAGGAGTGTTTGGAGCTCTTGCAACTCATCCCTTGGCACACCACCTCTCTCACACTTCACCCACCACCCACCACCACTATAACACCATCATCCATTATCCATTATAGAGTGTGTGAGTCGTCTCGGGATCCAAGATTGATCGTAAGAGTTCTTGACAATCAAAGGCCATGTTTTCCTAAGTCTCTTACATCACTTGGTGTAGACAAGTGTTTAGTGTAATACTTTTTATTTTTAATCTTTTGCACTTTTTAATTGGTTTTGTATTAATGACTTTAATTACTAGTTTCTTATGTTGAAAGTGATTCTTCCTTATCGTTTGTCCGTGGTGTCTTGGCATTATTTTACTGTCTATATAAAATAAAATATTTTCACCATTCATATCTTCACGGTCTATATGGAGGTATGTTGGCTACCTGGTCGGGGGTTAAGGGAACGGTTTGGTAAGAGTCTTGCCATTGTTCAGTGTATAGGTCCTGCAAAGGACCTGGGTCAAATTTAGTAGAACCTCCTTCAATACCCAAAGGTATTGGATGGCGGGGGTCCAAACTCTTTGATCCCCTCATAAGTTAAACTACTATTAAAACTTTAACCCAGCTACTTAGGACTGTATCCCTGCTGACTCAAACTACTTAGCTGAGGGTAACGTCACCTTCAAAAGAGGGGCCTACCACATTATGCATTAATAACTTAATTAATTATCTTTCAATAATCCGACCCTTTAGGATTGTATCCTTGCTGACTCAAACTACTGGGTTGAGGGTAACGTCGTCTTCAAAAGAGGGGCCTACTACAATAACTAAGATAATCTCTTAAACAAGTGCAAAAGTGCGAAAATAATCAAAGGTTGCACTACACACGAGTCGGATCCAAGTGATTCATCTTATCTATCTGTTTTTACTTTTATTTTATTTTTCAGCATTTTAGTTAGTTTTATTTTCTTAGTTTAAAAAAAAACCTTTTTCTAACTTTTTGATTTGATTAGACGTTGAGGATAAACCGGTACTAAAAGCTCTTGTGTCCTTGGACGACCTCGGTATCTTACCAACACTATACTACGTCCACGATGGATGCACTTGCCCATATGTGTGTTTAGTGTTAGTAAATATCGTGTTTTATAAATTTAAAACTTGGCAAAAAAAGTGTAAAAGGGCTTAAAATATATACCTAAAATATAACACACTTCACGCACATCAGTATTCTTAGTCATCTTTTCATCCTAGAACACTTGTAAGTGTTCTTCCTAGTCTTGCTTATTTATTTTGAGCTAAAAGTCAAACAGTGTTTGACTTTCATCTTTGACCATTAATTGGTCAAGGCAAAGTTCAACTGAACTTTGCACCGTGATCGTAATCATGATGGTTATTATCCCTTGCGATTATACCTATTGATTACCCCGTTGACTAGTCGAAGTGATGAGTCAAGTTTCGGTCAAAATGCACGATTATGTGCATTTTACGACGAAACTATTTTCGGGTATCAAAACACTTTGTTTTGATACCAAATCAGTATTCTAACTCTCACACCCTGACTTTTGCGGAAGCGTGATTATGTGTGACTTGCTTGAGATCATTGCATTCAACCATAACAAACAACTATATGATAAAATCAAAGATGTTCATCCATTGATTAAGTTTTAAAACATCACAACAACATCGTTTTCGAATTCCAAACATAGACTTCAAATTCAAATTACAAACCATGCAAATTGTTTAGAGTTCCATAATGACTCGACAAAAGACATTAATAAAAACCAGGCTTTGAAAGATGTGTCTTATCTAGGATAAGACACACTATCCAAACCCTTAGACTCTGGATGACATCTTTTATTCCCAACATCACTTGAAACATCCAAACGCCCGCCAGATCCACATTTAATTCCCTGAAATACATGTAGTTTGAAAACATCAACAAAAGTTGAGCGAGTTCATGTGTTTTGCAAGTGTGCACGAATAAAACTTTGTAATCATTGTAAGTATGTATGTTTTGTAAACCCAGTATGAAAGCAAACAAGGAAAACAGATCAATTAATGGTTTGCAAGGCCATTAATATGTGTGCAACGGCGTAGGAAGGCTCAAACCTAGTAGATTTTGTATCGGGCCTCCGGCTGTAAGACATAGTCACCTCATGGGCCAAACCCCGGTCCACATGGGTGTGGGCTCGCTACACCCAAATAGATCTATCACTCATGCCCCTCGGTCCACTTACGAGGATTAATGGTCTTAAGAGTGCGCCTACCCATTCACATGATCTAACAGTACATTCCTTGGCTAACCATACCAATTGTAATCGTTTGTAAACATTTTGTAACATGTACTTCATCCCCGAAGTTATAAAACAAAACAGTTTAAAAGAAAAGGGGGACATGAACTCACGGTTTTGCGTTCTTCAATCCAACGTAAGTCAAGCCGCTACTAGTGTGCACGACTACCTACAACGTACTAAGGTCTATTAGACGAGCGGGTCGTGCCTTGACTTAGTATTAGTTAGCGTCTTTGAGTTACGTTTCATTGTGTCTTTAATGTTATTCCAAGTTATATAAATATTTGTTAAAATAATAAATATTTTAACTTAAATTATATTTACTTCATTTTGGAATATTAGTTAAGATAATATATTTTAACTTATCACACTTATGTATTTATACATGTATAACTTCCCAAGAATGGGTGTATTTGTATTCGTATTCTTATTCTTATACTTGTATATTTTTGCCAAGTATCGGTGGCGTATTCCGGTGTGTATTTATACGTACGAGAATACTTATTTTTATTCTGTTTATTAAGTATCCTTATACTTAATTTTTGTATTAACTTTTCCGGAATAATATTTCTAATAAAAATTCATCAATATATATTCTCAAAATATATATTTAAGAGATATTACATAGAAAAATTATTTATAATTTTTCCTTTGGCAAAAATAATTGTATTTTCATGTAAACATCAAAAATAATATATTTTCAAGTCCAACTTAGAAAATATATATAAATCCATTTTTCATCCAAAAATAATATATTTCAAGTTTATTTAAGAAAATACATTTTCTCCCAAAAATAATGTCTTCTAATAATTTCAGGAAAATATATATTTTTATCTACCCAAAAATAATATATTTTCTCCTTGTCAAAAATAATATATTTTCTTCTTGTCAAAAATATGATATATTTTGTAATAATTGTAAAAATCACATTTTCATTCTCTTGGTGTCCAAAATACTAATTACCAAAATATACTTATAAACTTAATTCCGGAATATTTATGTAAGTTATATTCCTTGTTCGGTTTCTCCAATATTTTGGGTATAAATTGTATATTTATTTCTTGGAATTTTGGTAATATTTTGGATTGTAATTTCTTGGTGCATTGGTGAGTTATATTATTTCAAGTCCTAAAATAATATAACTAATACACATAATATACAAATAATCACACACATGGTGACATCTAAATATATATTTTCCTAAATACATATTTAGTCACTTTTATTTACAAAAACCAACCTCCAATATTTATAATTTTTGTAACAAAAATTATGGCAAACTTTATATAAAATTTCATGGTTTAAAATACACTTGTAAATATTTGTTCAAAAATATTTTTCTAAGTGTTTAATTTTTAGAAAAATTTTGCCATAGTTTCCCCTAAAAATAGAGGTTTCCATGCTTTCAAAGCATATCATTTTCTTTTATAAATCAACACAATCAACAACAAATCAGCCTATACTTACCAATTTGCCAAAATCAAGCATAAACTACTACCTCATGAACTTGAAAATTTACAAAAATGTGTAGTAACTTACTAGTGTGTTTAGTAAGCTTAGTTACCCTTTAAAGTGTGGTTGTTTATTTAAAAACATCATTTTTAAAGAAATTAGTCCTTTACAACTTGTAAATCATTTTTCTAAAAATGTTTCTTCTTGAGTTTTTCTTGTTACATATATATTTCTATACTTGTTTAACCACTAAAAATGTGGTTAATTCCTTTAAGAACCAAGATTAAGTAAACTTTGTATTTTTAACTGGATTTCTTGAAAAATCATTCTTGAAATCATAGATTTATAAGACTTTATGTTTACTTTGATCATCACTTAACAAGAAACACAACTTATACTTTCAAGTTCATGATTTACATAAGGATGATCTATTGATTCTTAACATAATCATCCTCTCATCTTGCTAGATTATGTCTTTAGTCACTATCTAGCAAGATTACATGATGATCTACATCAATAACATGAGTAATCAACAATCAACAAGCATAACAACACTTAAACATTATGTATTCTTATGATTTTAGTCTTATGTTATAGTTTTATGTTCAAGATTCATAGTGTTCATCATGATTAACAACTTGTATCTTCTTTTAACCACCAAAACAAGATGTAAAATGAAGAGTAGAATGATCTTACTACTAACTCAAGGCTAGGGAAGATCACTAGATGAAAATGGAGTGGATAAAAGCTTATGTGAAAGGTCCTTTAGCTTCCAAGAGTTCCAAGCTTCCTTGCACACCTTCTAACAACTTTGTATATGTGTGGATTGAATGAAGAATGAAAGATGATGATGGATGTGTGTGTGGTTGTGTTCGGCCGAGAGTGAAGGAGGGAGAGGGAGAGAGAGCTCAATGTTGGTGATGTTGTGAAATGAGAAGTATGGCACTTATGGTTACATATAATATCCTTCACCCATGTTTGACTAACGGTTTTCATGTTTAGTAAAGTGAGACACAATCAAATAAATAACAAAAGAAAATCTTGTGTGGTGGGGTACAAGAAACCGTAAATAGGTTTGGGGGGGGGGTAGGGGTCTAGACAAGGTGGTAACCATAAGTTAGGTTATATGGTTAAAAATCAAGTATTAGTTAGGTTAGTTAGTTACTAGTTATTATATGGTGTGTTATGATGTTTTGGGACCATAAATAGCTTGGTAATGTTAAAACAATGCTTCTAGTGGAAATTTGGTGTTTCGGGTAGTGTCCGATTGTTCGGTTGGTTACCGGTTCGTTAAGGTGCTAAACTATGTAGTTTAATGTGCTTTATGTTACCTTTTGTGGCAGTTTTAATTCCTGACACTTAGGAAAGCATTCAGGACCATTTAACCATATTTCTGCATGATATTAGAGGGTTTAAATGCTGAATTTTGCTGATTTCTGTAGAATCCTGCAGTTTATGTGAGTTTTAGGCACTTTCCGGCACTTAAACTATCTCTAGGAAGGCAGTTTTGTGATTCTTACTTTCCTACACACTATACTAGTGTAATACTTGGTTTCTGGCACATTCTGTGTCTCAATACAATGTCTGTCTATGTACTGAACTCCGTCTGCATATTTCTGATTTATCTGATAACTGTGCTAACTGTGTTTCGTGCATCACTTGAATCGATAAAGTTTGCATTCAATAATGATATTTCATTTGTAATATTGGATGCACATGTATGTATGATGACAATAATCAGAAAGCAATTCAAGTTATTAATTGTAATTCAGCATAGTCATTAAGCACTAATAATTGTCTAATAATTGTACGGATACCTGGAATTTTGACAGTTGTCACACTAACTTAGTTAAACATGTTTAACTCGTCATTTAGGGTCGTAAGTCAAGCAGTCTTGACAACTGCTTAGACTTTCGAACCCGACCCGTTTAGTCGATCATTAGGATCCAACCAAACACATATTGTGGCCATAGTTGTATAGGGAATAACCTCCTGAGGTTATACGTTATGGTCACTTCGTTTGGTTAGTCGTATGATAGGTTGTTTATATGCCTTTAGAAAATGACCAAACTGCCCTTTTTGCGCATAAATTCATTTTAAGCATATGTAACCTAGTTTTTGAAACTTAAACTGATTTTGCAACTTTATTAAACATATTTAGGCATATAAGACTTATCATAGAACTAGTTTAACCATCCGAAAGCGTAGTTACGCAAATGACACGTTAAAGTAGCATAAACTACCTTAACGGGTCATAACGGGTCAAAAGCATTAAAGATCACCTTCTGTCACAGCCCCCGACCCCACACTAGTGTTAGGATCTGAGTTTGGATTGATTGTGATTTGTGTTTGAAATTAGATGAACAAATGAAAGAGTAGTGCAGCGGAAATTATATGGAAGCAAACTTTTCACAATCAAACAGAAGAAATGCTTTCAATCATACATTTTCAACAATGAATCAAATGATTAAATTTATCTTTAAGCTTTGATTACAATGCAAGTATGATATGCAAACTCCCCTCAGCCCGAGCTCAGTGTTTGTTCGTACAGAAAGAAGATGGTGAAAGAGCTAAACAGAGCAGTACAGAGTACTGTTCTATTTATAGGCACTTGCAAATTACTGAGCATCTAAGCTGACGTCACCATGAAAGTGACATCTAACCTCCTAACAAACTCTAACCACCTGATCTATACAAACACTGCTATGCTAACTACTGATATTACATTTCATTACATAAACTAGTATAAACTGTTGCTGCATCCTTCCACTGCTGTAATCCCAGCAGTACTTGTCATGATCAGCAGTGCTTGAAGCATGGCAGTAGATTGAGCAGCAAAGCTTTAGTTCTTCTATCAGACTTTGTCTTGATCAGCAGTTGTAGGTCAGCAGTTTGCATGATCAGCAGATAGGAGGTCAGCAGATGTTGAAACCACTTTCAAGGGGAGAGACTTGTAACCAAACATCTGCTTATTCTGAATCTACTGCTGTGATCCAGTTTTGGCTTTCATTATCTGTTCGTCTAGTAGGGTTCAATCCCAACAATCTCCCCCTGGAACAGATAATGCCAAAACTCTTCATTATTGTAGATTTTTATTGCCTCAACAACAGTTCCCTTATTTGCCCTTTGAATTGCAGTTCAAAAGTTAAGGCATCTGTATCATCATCATCCCTGCTAAGTGGAAGATCAAGGAGATCCTGCAAATCTTCAAGACTCAGGCCAAGAGCTTGTTCCCTTGTTAGTTTCTTCACTTCTCCATCAGTCCTGAGCAATGTCAATACGTGGGTCTGTTTATCAGTTTTCCACTTTAGTATTTTTGAGCCTGATGGGTTTCTTGGGAGATTTTATATTTGTTGAGGAATTTGGTGATGCTGGCCTGTTCATGACTGGCTGAGCAGTACTTGCAGATTTTTCCAGTTCAGATTCTTCTTTCAACATTAACAAAATGCCCCTTTTCACAATGGCATTTCCAGTAATTAAATCTTGAACTGTTTCAGCACCGAACTGGTTTTGTCTCCTTCTTTTGTAGATGGCAGTACCAGCAGGAGCAGTGGTTCTTTTGGGTTGCAGCTTTGGTAATCTTTTTGAAACCTCTGCTTTGGAGTAATCAGGTTTTTGTGGAGCTGTTGGATCTTTCTTCCTAAGTTCCTCCAACCTTTTATAGGTGGCCCTGACCCTCGCTTCTCCCCACTTTGACACCGAATTTCTTGACCCATATTCAGCAACTATCAGCTCCTCTTTTATTCTCTTCAACTCTAGGGCCTTATCAACTTCAACCTTCTTGAATTTTTCAGGGGGAGTCTGGTTGACCTTATTCTTGATCATTTCATGAATCCTGGCTACTTCTTTTTCAAGCTCAGGAATGGTCCAGTTTCTGTACATGTGTTTCTCCCCCTTGTATGTCTTGTAGGTCATGATGTTTTCAATGTAGTCTTTTCTCAAGGACTCATATGCCTTTTCAGAGATTTGCTGACATACATTTTTTGCAAATTGTTCCAAAGCTCTGACCTATGTGAGTAGAAACTGATAGTTTTGTTGATACTCTCTATCAGATTTCCCTTGTTTGTTTTTTATTGATATATCCTCTGCTTGCTTGGCCTTGATTTTCAAGTATTCTTCAATATTAGTTGGCCTGGGATATCCTTCAATCGATGGCAAGCTCCTTTTGGCAGGGTCATCCTCATAATAGAAAGACTTAATTTCATCTCTGACTGTTATGAGTTCAAGAGGAAATTGAACACCCGCAGGAGGTAAGGGTTTGTAAATTTGAGCTGAAGAGAGAGGAATGGGTTTTGGAATTGTGACAAGTGCTTGGGATTTTGAAGCTGTTGATGGTGGTGATGGGGAATCATCATCTGATATAATAACCCTTCTCCTTTTTATTTTAGGAGAGGCAGATGATGTTTTGGGTGGAATAGTAGAGGTGGTTTGAGTGATAGTGATTTGTGACTGGCTAACAGTTGTTGAAACAACTGGTGTTTCAACCACTGTTGTCATTACAACAGATGTTTTAACATCTGCTGTCTTCTGCTTTAGGGCAGGAACTGATGGTGGAGGTAAGGCAGTGGTAGTGGTAGTGGTGTGTGTTGAAGTGGGAGCAGTTGTTGTAACAACTGAGGTACCAGCAGATGTTGATACAGCAGAAGTTTCAGCAACTGTTTGGATGGAGGTTTGATGTTGGTGGCTTTTGGACAGTGGTTTTGAGGAATGCTTTGGAAAACTGGATGGTGTGGATTTGGGTTTCCTTACTTTTCTAGTAAGATTTCTTTTAGGAGCAGGATTTTGATCATCCTTTTCACCATAACAACCCTGCGCATTCAGCTTCATGAAAGCTTTCTTCTCCTCATTCCACCTTGACAGGGCCTTTGCCGCTCTATCCCTTTTTACACTTATGACAGCATCATCAAGTGCATTCTGGGTAACATCAACCTTCTTACTACCATCTGGCAAGGGAATTTCTCTGAGCATTGCACATGTTACTGTATCAAGATATAGCCCATTATCAATCCCTTTCTTTATCCACTCCTTAACTTTCTCCCCCTTTTTGGCATTATCTGCAGGGAGTTCATCAATATAAAGCACAGTCGGGGGAGCAGTGCCAGTGGTTGTCAACAAATGGGCCTTGAGAGCCAAGATGTCATCTTTTGTATCCTTGAACCTATACTCCATTGCAGTTTTGAGATCTTGAACATGTTTTTCATGTTGCTGTTCAGCCAGTTGATGTTGTTGTTGGAGAAAAGGTTGAAAAAGGTTCTAGAGCTCATTTGTAACATCTGCAGGTGGTGGAGCAGGTGTTTGAGGTGGAACAGCAGTGGATGGTACCTTTTGAACTGTTAACAACTGTTGCATCATTTCTTTAATTTTTACAACAAATGCGTCCAGTTTTTCAACACGTTTCGTCAATTCCTGGTACTTTAAACCATCACCCAATTTAATGGGATCATCTGATTTCCCACTAACAGTGGTTTTATCAGATGTTGAGGTAGGGAGTGTACTCCAAACATTAACAATTGATGCCCCTTTTTCTTGGTACTAGGGTCTTCTTCCTTCAACACTTGATAATCTTTTAATGTTACCAGTGGTTAATACAAATTCACTAGCAGATAACAGAGGTGTTATATAAGGAATTGCCTCCAAGGAAGTCTTATGGATGTAACCACTGTCCAAGTGTAAACCTGTAGGGTCAACACTTGTAGTGGTTGCTTCACTTGGAATACCACCAAGAGTTACTTGAAACTCAAGGGGTGTAACCTCCTCATGTTGTGTTGGTGGGTTAACAAAGATTGATACATCAAGCCCAGTCTCATGTTGAGGTATATTCTCATGAACAGGTGAGTGAGAAGGACTGGTTTGTGCTAGGTTCAAATCAATTGCATCCAACAGCAGTTTGGTGTTTAGTGGAATTGGGGATGTGAAGGTAGGTTAAGAAAACGAAATTGCCCCGGTATTGGGCTGTGGAGGATGGAAACGAGTGCTTCCAGAGCATCATGATGTGGTGACCCTTGTTGTACAACCTGTTCTTTTTGTGAAGAGACAGGAGGAGTTTCGGCTAGGGTTTGAGAGATATTTACCAACTGCTGTGAGGAAGTAGCAGCAGTGGTTTGTTGTGACTTTTGTGTTGTCACAGGCAGATGCTCTGGTATCTCAACCACCATAGTTGCCTTTTTGATGGGTTTGGGGGGTTTTTGATTTTTCTTTTTCGGTGGTTTTTTGGTGATTTTAGGTGTGGGTTTCAAGGCAGTTGTTTGGCTACCTTGAGCACCTTGAGCAGTGGGCTCAGCAGCAGATACCTGAGGATCAATGTTTGTTGCTAAAATCTGCTCAGGCACCTCTGCTTGTGTTTTGCAAGGTGTTGACATTCTTGTAAATGTTTCAGACGTTAAGCTTTTTATTTGAAAAGAGTCACCTTGATTTATTACCGCAATATCATTCTTACTGAATTTTTTCTCAAAATAATAACTTAAAAATCTTGGAAACAGTAAGAATGATTTCGTTTCAACATTTTTAACCAAATCATTGAAGATTACCTGGGAATAGTTGAAATTTTCTCCTTGTAAAATAGCATATCCCAAGTTTGAATCTTCAGTGGTATTTCACTAAAAGAGGTGGTTTTATTTGAAACACACCCGAGGAGGGTATGGAATAAAAACCTTGTTGCAGGAGGGAATAAGCCTTTTTCTAAGGTATCCCTCTTCATCATTGTGTCTGCATACCCTCGCTCAATGAAGTCAAATTTTAACTCGTTTTTAGGGAAAGAATCTGTACCTTCCTGATCATCAAGCTGAAAGACCTCAGATATTGATTGCGGTGTTATTCGGACTGCTTTCTTCTGCAGAGTAGAGTTAATGGCTATGAGCAGTAGTGGATGCAACACTCAACACTGATTATGACCATCAGTGGTTATCGAGGGAAAATGAGAACAGGGGATGACTTTCAGCAGTGGACAGACTTATGTAGTAGCACAGACTTTTGAATCCATCAGTGGTTATGGCAGACTTTTAGGATTTTAATGAAAAATTCATTTTTAGCTATTTTTAAGGATGGATTTTTGATTTTCTGAAAACATTTTAATGCTTTTATTCATAGAAAAACAGGATTTTTCCTGTTATTCCATGTTGAGCATGCCAATCCTAGAGATCAAGCTTTCAAAGGTGGATGTGTCTAATGCTTTGGTTAGCACATCTGCCAGCTGATCCTTAGTTGGAACATGATGCAGAGAAATCAAACCTTTTTCATAGCAATCCCTCACAAAGTGATGTCTGATGTCGATGTGTTTGGTGGTAGAATGGGAAACTGGATTTTTGATGATATTTTCTGCTGCCTGGCTGTCCAACATAAGTGGTGTCTTCAAGGCAGTGATACCAAAATCCAGTAACTGATTTTGAAGCCAGAGCAGTTGGGCTGTATAGCTTGCAGCAGCTATGTATTCTGCCTCAGCAGTGGATGTGGAAACAGCTGCTTGCTTTTTGCTTTGCCAAGAAACTAAGCAATTGCCTAGGAATTGGCACCCTCCTGAAGTGGACTTCCTTGTTTTACCACATCCAGCAAAGTCACTATTTGAGAAACCTGAAAGCTCAATTTTACCGTCAGCTGGATACCAGATACCAAGTGTGGGAGCACCTTTAAGGTATCTGAATATCCTTTTTACAGCAATAAGGTTTGACTTTCTAGGGGCTGATTGGGATCTTGCACAGACACATGTTGTAAACATGATGTCTGGTCTAGATGCAGTTAGGTACAATAAAGACCCAATCATGCTTCTATATAAGGTCTGATCAACCAAATCATCCTTTTCTTCATACATGACCAATTTATTGGTTGCAATGGGTGTACTACATGGCTTACAATCATCCATATCAAATTTCTTTAAAAGTTCTTTGGCATATTTGCCTTGATGGATGAAAGTACCATTTTGCAGTTGCCTTACTTGGAGACCAAGAAAGCACTGGAGTTCACCCATTGCACTCATTTCAAACTCAGCTGTCATGAGTTGTCTGAACTCCTCACACATTTTATTACATGTGCTTCCAAAAATGATGTCATCCACATAGATCTGGACAATCATCAAATCCTTTCCTCTCCATTTTAAAAATAGTGTTTTATCAATCCTGCCTCTGGTGAAACCAATGGAAAGTAAAAAGGTGGAAAGAGTTTCATACCAGGCTCTTGGTGCTTGTTTCAGGCAATACAAAGCTTTATTTAGCTTGTAGACATGATCTGGATTAAATGGATCCTCAAAGCCTGGAGGTTAACAAACATAAACCTCCTCTTGAATCTTACCATAGAGGAATGCACATTTGATATCTATTTGATACACCTTGATGTTGTGGTTGACAGCAAAGGCCAGAAAGAGTCTGATAGCTTCAAGTCTTGCTACAGGGGCAAATGTTTCATCATAATCAATGCCCTCTTCTTGTCTAAAACCTTGAACCACAAGCCTGGCTTTATTCTTGACAACAATACCCCTTTCATCAGTTTTATTTTTGAAGACCCATTTTGTGCCAATAGGACTCACACCCTCTGGCAATGGAACAAGCTCCCATACTTGGTGTCTTCTAAACTGTTGGAGCTCCTCTTGCATAGCTTCTACCCAGCTGTTGTCTTTCAGTGCCTCTTGGTACTTGACTGGCTGATGGAGTGATAGAAAACCAGCAAAAAGACAAATGTTTTAGGATTGCTTTCTTGTAAGCACTCCTTCATTGATGTTGCCAATGATTTGATCTGGTGGATGAGATTTCAAGAAGATGAGCTCTCCTTGGTATGGAATAATGGCATTTTGAGGTGATGGCTGCAGATGTGTATCATCTGAGCTAACCACTGCTGGTGACTTTGATGACCCAGTAGTGGCTTCAAAAGGTGGTGGTATTGGAGGTAAAGGTGTGGACAACTGCTGGCTTTGATCCACTGTTTGAGGACTTTTGTCAGCAGTGTTTGATGAGATAGAAGCAGGGGTTAGGGGGCTACTTTGGTCAACAACTGTTGAGGTAGTAGTGGGAGAGCTTTGACAGCTGTTTTGAACACCTGATGCTCTTTGAAGCAGACCTTTGAGGAATGATGATCTCATATCCATAGTCTGGTGATGAATCCTCTGATGACCCTGCACTGTTAGTCTTGACAGCAGTATTTTCAAAGGTGAATTTATCAAGATCAAACAAATCAGCAGGATTTGCTGGGATTTTCATTGATGAAAGTTCATTAAACTTTACATTCAAAGTCTCCTCCACTGCCTTGGTCCGTGTATTAAACACTTTGTAGGCCTTAGCAGTGGTTGAGTATCCCAGGTGATAACCACAATCTACTTTGGCTGCAAATTTTGAGATGGAATCTTTTAAGTTCAAGATAAAACATGGGCAGCCAAATACTTTAAAGTATGAGATCAGTGGTTTGATTTTATACAGAATTTCATAAGCAGTCTTTTTGTGCCTGGGGTTTATTAAAACTCTGTTTTGGACATAGCAAGCAGTATTTACTGCCTCTGCCCAAAAAGTTAATGGCAAACCTGAATCTGCAAGCATAGTTCTGGCAGCCTCAATTAATGTTCTGTTTTTCCTTTCAACAACCCCATTTTGCTCTGGTGTTCTAGGGATGTTGTACTGCCTTACAATCCCTTTCTTCACACAGAAGGCATCCAACTCCTTATTTTTGAATTCTGTTCCATTGTCACTCCTGAAGACTTTTACTGGAAGGTCAAATTGCTTTTCAACCTGTGTCACAAAGTCTTGCAAAATGCCTGCAGTTTCATCTTTTGAGTGCAAAAAGAAAGTCCATGTAAACCTAGAAAAGTCATCAATAATAACCAGACAATATCTCTTCTTTTTGAGACTCATGACTTGAACTGGGCCAAACAAATCCATGTGCAACATTTGTAAACACTGGGTTGTTTTGGACTCTTCAATGGACTTGAAGGAGCTTTTGTGCTGTTTTCCTTTTAAACAGGAAATGCAGTGCTCAGGACATGAAAACATTTTTTGTGGTAGTCCTCTTACAAGGCCATTTTTTGAGATTTCAGTGATGGTTTTGAGATTTGTGTGCCCAAGTCTTCTGTGCCAAAGCTCTGTCTCTTTGTTAGAGGCAGCTGAGAACAGACAAGCATCAGCTCTAGGGCACTCTCTTGACATGTCAACAACGTAAACATTGCCACTTCTTTGAGCAACAAGTTTAGTTGAGCCTTTCTTGATTATTGCTTCAATCTTACTAACCATTTCTGGTCCAACAATCCTACAACAATCCTTTGTGAAGAATGAGCCAAATCCTTTATCACTCATTTGAGACACACTCAGGAGGTTGAATTTTAGATTGTCTATAAGATTGACATTTTCAAATTTAACATTTCCAGACATTACTGTACCAGACCCCAGAACTTTTCCTTTACTATTATTACCAAAGGATATATCACCCCCTCCATGAGTTTTAAAATCTTGAAGAAGGGCTTTACATCCTGTCATGTGTCTGGAGCCTCCACTATCTACATACCAAAGACTATCTAAGCATGCAGAAGCTCCTTGCACATGAAGTAAAAGAATTAGTTCATCAAAGTCTCCAAAGCCAACAGGGCTTTGGATGGGGTCTCAACAGTGTCTGGGATGGAGACAGTTGTATGGACAGTGGTTAGCTCAGGGGTTTGAACATTTTTGGGAATGTTTTTCTCTAACCACTGTTGAGGGTCTTGACCCATCATCTGTTGATAACCAAAAGGATGCCTGTTCACTCTTGGTTTAGAGGGCTTTTGTAAGCCTCATAAACGTGTGGAATCCTTTGGTATGATGCTTTTTCCTTGCCTTTTCTGAATTGATTGGCAGGGGGTGCATCAGTCACCTGTACATCTCTTTGGACAGACTTTTGGTTCAGCTGTTTTGTGACAGCTGTTTGGACAGGGACAAACAATGGTTGTTTCTTGGTGAACTTGACAGATGATGTTGATGGACTCAAGGATGTTTTTGCAGTGTATTCATTCTTTTTAATGTCAAAGTTTTTGAGATACACACATTCTTGAGTTTTGTGATTATCTTTACCACAGATGGTGCAGCTTTCAGCAGGTAAAATGATGCTTGTTTTGTTGATATCATATGCTTTTAGATGAAAACAATCTTTTGTTAGATGATTCTTCTTTTCACAAAATTCACAAAACAAGTTTTTGATTTTTTCTCTTTTCTTCCTTTTCTCAGATTCCTTTGCAACAGAGTTTTGAACCTCTGTTGGGATATCTTTGATAGGAATGACTCTTGCTTTTGGAGCTTTTACACCATCAGTGGTTGTGAAATCCATTGGTTTGAAATTTTCCAGGATATCACACTCATCAGACCATGTGGGTTTAAATTGGTATTTCTCAATTTCCTCAAAAGTTGAGGATCCCACAGATCTTTCCAGAGTAATTTTGTTACCAAGTTTATCAGTTATTTTAACTTCTTGGCCACTTTTGTTGGTTGGTATGATTTCAGAAGAACCAGCTTGTGTTGCAGCAGTGCTTGCAATATCATCATATTTTCTATGACCTATACCAAACTTGACATTACTTTTAAGCTGTTTCTCAAGCATAACCTCATACCCTTTGCAAGATTCTACCCATCTTTCACAAGTGATCTGGGTAGATTCTAACTCCTTTTTGCAGACTTGGTATTTTTCTACCATAGTTTGGAGTTGAGTTTTGGTTATGCTTTGTTCTTCTTTTAAGCTGCTGATCTCTTTATCCTTTTCAGTCAATTTGTTTTTAAGTTCTTTTAATGACTTTTCAAATTTGACTTCATCAGATAGGACTTTATTCCTAAGGTTTTCATTTACCTCTTTGATGTTAGCAAATGCAATAATACATTTATCTGAACACAGTTTTTCAAGAACTTGAGGTGATACCTTAGCAGCAGCCATCATGGCACAATCACATTGATGATCATTAACTTCAACAGCTCTTCCTTCTTCTTCACCAGCTTTCTTCAAATCTACTTCCTCTTTGTCATCTTGTGACCAAAGGTCTGTCAGTGGTTCAATCAGGGTTTCTGAATTTTCTTCCAACAGTAGTTCACCAGCAACTGTTGTAACCACTGCTTCAGCAACATCATCCACTGTTTCAGCACTTAGCTGTTCACCTTTAGTTTCAACCCCTTCTGGTATTGACTCCAATGCCATCAAACAAAATTCATCATTAAAACCATCATTAGTAGCATATAGAGCAAAATTTTCATCATTAAGGTCTTCAGGCATGCTGTTCCAATCAACAAAGCCTTGTGTGAAAAAGCTTTGCTGATCTGGTGGTGTAGCTGTTGGAGCAGCTTGTTGGGGTGCAGCAGGTTGCACTTGTGCCTGAGGGACAGGGGCTTGAACATACTGAATTTGTGGAACAGTGGTTTGAACATAATGCACAGGCACAAGGGTTGCAGCATAATGAGCAGTGTTAACATGTGCTGCAGGGGTATATTTGGTATAGTGCACACTGTTTTGTTGTTGTGGTCTAGGGTTTGAGCCAGGGTGAATAATTATGGGACCAGTGGTTTGACTCCTGCATTCCCTAGCAAAATGACCTAGCCTATTACACTTGTAACACTTGATTTTTGACTTATCCAACCCAACCCTCAAATTTCCATGAAGCCCTGGAAATTTTCTCCCTGTTCTTTTGTAGAACTTGCTTGTTCTAACACTAAGCAAAGCCAATTGATGCAAAATGTCCATCTCTTCTAAGTTAGTGGGATCAAAATGTTGCAAATCATTTAGTTCAAAGCATAAGTTATCTGACATCTGGTTTTCAGCATTTGCAGTGAAAGCATAATTTGTAGAGTGAGAATCAGAGTTGTTAAAATTACCCCCAGCAGTTATGTCAATAAAGTGATCATAACTCTGATCCTTACTGCTGCTAGCAGATTCTTCCTGACCCAAAAGAGCTGTGCTGCCAAATGAATAGTCATCAGCAACTTTTCCAGACTCTTGCAGCCTCCTTTTCTGGTTTAACTCCCTTTCATAAGTTAGGAGTCTACCATGGAGTTGGGTTAGGGTCAGATCTTTGAACTCAGCAGAGTTTCTGGTGACAAAAGCAATTGTATCCCATTTTTCAGGCAGTGATCTAAGGAACCTGCTATTTTGGGTTGCATTTGGAAATGTAACCTTAACAAGCCTTAGTTCACTGATGAGACAACTGAAACATTCAAATTGTTGGGTTAGTGACTCCCCTTTGATGTGACAAAACGTTTCATACTGCTGATTCAGAATTTCCCTATTGTTTTCGATAACCTCCTCTGTTCCTCCGAACTGTTCCTTCAATGCATCCCACAATTCTTTTGCAAATGTAACAGTCCAGCATAGATTTCGTTAGGGAGTGCAGAGGCTATGATGCTAAACGCTTTGGCATCTAGTTCAAACTTCTGAAAATCCAATTCAGTGTAATTTTCAGTTGGTTTAGGAACGAACTTTTTGGCGTCCTCTGCGCTTGGCACCATAGGAACATGAGGACCGAAAACGACAGACCTCTAACATCCAGTGTTTTGTTGAGCGAGGATGTGACACATCCTTCGCTCCCAGATGTTGTACTCATTTCTTTTCAGTATAGGTGGTTTAAACAAAGAGCCAATGTTGTTTTTATCATCTTGTGATTGCGACATCTTTCTGGTTGTTTTACAGGTACTGATCAATCAACTTTATCGGTGATTAAATCTTACTCTGTTTTTCAACACAACAAACAAACTATCAGTATCAAGAATTTCGAGCTGAACTATTTACGTTAAAATGATTGTTAAATCAAATTTGACTGTCCTCGCTCTGATACCAATTGTTAGGATCTGAGTTTGGATTGATTGTGATTTGTGTTTGAAATTAGATGAACAAATGAAAGAGTAGTGCAGCGGAAATTATATGGAAGCAAACTTTTCACAATCAAACAGAAGAAATGCTTTCAATCATACATTTTCAACAATGAATCAAATGATTAAATTCATCTTTAAGCTTTGATTACAATGCAAGTATGATATGCAAACTCCCCCTCAGCCCGAGCTCAGTGTTTGTTCGTGCAGAAAGAAGATGGTAAAAGAGCTAAACAGAACAGTACAGAGTACTGTTCTCTTTATAGGCACTTGCAAACCACTGAGCATCTAAGCTGACGTCACCATGAAAGTGACATCTAACCTCCTAACAAACTCTAACCTCTGATCTATACAAACACTGTTATGCTAACTACTGATATTACATTTCATTACATAAACTAGTATAAACTGTTGTTGCATCCTTCCACTGCTGTAATCCCAGCAGTACTTGTCATGATCAGCAGTGCTTGAAGCATGGCAGTAGATTGAGCAGCAAAGCTTTAGTTCTACTATCAGACTTTGTCTTGATCAGCAGTTGTAGGTCAGCAGTTTGCATGATCAGCAGGTAGGAGGTCAGCAGATGTTGAAACCACTTTCAAGGGGAGAGACTTGCAACCAAACATCTGCTTATTCTGAATCTACTGTTGTGATCCAGTTTTGGCTTTCATTATCTGTTCCTCTGGTAGGGTTCAATCCAGTTTCACTGTGGTGACAAGTGCTTGGGATTTTGAAGCTGTTGATGGTGGTGATGGGGAATCATCATCTGATATGATAACCCTTCTCCTTTTTATTTTAGGAGAGGCAGATGATGTTTTAGGTGGAATAGTAGAGGTGGTTTGAGTAATAGTGATTTTTGGACAGTGGTTTTGAGGAATGCTTTGGAAAACTAGATAGTGTGGATTTGGGTTTCCTTACTTTTCTAGTAAGATTTCTTTTAGGAGCAGGATTTTGATCATCCTTTTCACCAGAACAACCCTCCGCATTCAGCTTCATGAAAGCTTTCTTCTCCTCATTCCACCTTGACAAGGCCTTTGCCGCTCTATCCCTTTTTACACTTGTGACAGCATCATCAAGTGCATTCTGGGTAACATCAACCTTCTTACTACCATCTGGCAAGGGAATTTCTCTGAGCATTGAACCTGTTACTGTATCAAGATATAGCCCATTATCAATCCCTTTCTTTATCCACTCCTTAACTTTCTCCCCCTTTTTGGCATTATCTGCAGGGAGTTCATCAATATAAAGCACAGTCGGGGGAGCAGTGCCAGTGGTTGTCAACAAATGGGCCTTGAGAGCCAAGATGTAATCTTTTGTATCCTAAAAAGAAGAAGAATGCTCCAAATTGGAGCAAATACAAACGTGTTGAAAAACTGGACGCATCTGTTGTAGAAATTAAAGAAATGCTGCAACAGTTGTTAACAGATTAAAAGGTACAGATTCTTTCCCTAAAAACGAGTTAAAAATTGACTTCATTGAGCGAGGGTATGCAGACACAATGATGAAGATGGATACCTTAGAAAAAGGCTTCTTCCCTCCTGCAACAAGGTTTTTATTCCATACCCTCCTCGTGTGTGTTTCAAATAAAACCACCTCTTTTAATGAAATACCACTGAAGATTCAAAACTTGGGATATGCTATTTTACAAGGAGAAAATTTCAACTATTCCCAGGTAATCTTCAATGATTTGGTTAAAAATGTTGAAACGAAATCATTCTTACTGTTTCCAAGATTTTTAAGTTATTATTTTGAGAAAAAATTCAGTAAGAATGATATTGCGGTAATAAATCAAGGTGACTCTTTTCAAATAAAAAGCTTAACGTCTGAAACATTTACAAGAATGTCAACACCTTGCAAAACACAAGCAGAGATGCCTGAGCAGATTTTAGCAACAAACATTGCTCCTCAGGTATCTGCTGCTGAGCCCACTGCTCAAGGTGCTCAAGGTAGCCAAACAACTGCCTTGAAACCCACACCTAAAATCACCAAAAAACCACCGAAAAAGAAAAATCAAAAACCCCCCAAACCCATCAAAAAGGCAACGCTGGTGGTTGAGATACCAGAGCAACTGCCTATGACAACACAAAAGTCACAACAAACCACTACTGCTACTTCCTCACAGCAGTTGGTAAATATCTCTCAAACCCTAGCCGAAACTCCTCATGTCTCTTCACAAAAAGAACAGGTTGTACAACAAGGGTCACCACATCATGAGGCTCTGGAAGCACTCGTTTCCATCCTCCACAGCCCAATACCCGGGGCAATTTCGTTTTCTAAACCTACCTTCACATCCCCAATTCCACCAAACACCAAACTGCTGTTGGATGCAATTGATTTGAACCTAGCACAAACCAGTTCTTCTCACTCACCTATTCATGAGAATATACCTCAACATGAGACTGGGCTTGATGTATCAATCTTTGCTAACCCACCAACACAACTTGAGGAGATTACACCCCTTGAGTTACAAGTAACTCTTGGTGGTATTCCAAGTGAAGCAGCCACTACAAGTGTTAACCCTACAGGTTTACACTTGGACAGTGGTTACATCCATAAGACTTCCTTGGAGGCAATTCCTTCTATAACACCTCTGTTATCTGCTAGTGAATTTGTATTAACCACTGGTAACATTAAAAGGTTATCAAGTGCTGAAGAAAGAAGTCCCCAGTACCAAGAACAAGGGGCATCAATGGGTGATTTTTGGGACTCTGTTCCTAAGTCATACATTGGTAAAACCACTGCTGGTGGGGATTCAGATGATCCTGTTAATTCAGGTGATGATTCAAAATACTAGGAATTGACGGGCAGGGTTGAAAACCTGGAAACCTCAGATGCTGAAATAAAGGATATGGTGCAGCAGCTGTTAAAAGCTCAGAAAGCTCAATCCACTGCTCCTCCAGCTCAAGCACCTGCTCAACAGGCACCTGCTGCAAATGAGTTATGGAACATGTTCCAACCACTGCTGGAAAGACAAAAGCAGATGGCAGATCAGCAGCATGCTATACATGTTCAAAAGCTGACAAATATGGTGGAATCAAGGTTCAAAGATACCCAGGCAGATATCAAAGCTATCAAAGCTCACATTCAAAGTGCCTCTGGAAAAGTTCCCTCCACTGTTCTCTTCATGAATGAACCCTTCTCAGATAATGCCAAAAAGGGGGAGAAGATCAAGTGGAAGAAAAAGGGAATTGATGATGGTATATATGTTGAGCCAGAAAATAGCCAAACTAAAACTGCAGTATCAACACACACCACATCACCACACACCACCACAACTACTACTCCACCACCATCTGTGTCTACAGCATAAAAACCATCATCACCATCAAATTCTGCCACCCCATCATCACCTCCTACCAAAAAGCAGAAGACAACAGATGTTACAACATCTGTTGTAATGACAACAGTAGTTGAAACACCTGTTGTTCCAACTATTGTTAGTCAGTCACTCATCACCACTCAAACAACTGCTATCACAACTCCTGCTCAAAAGCAGAAGACATCTGCTGATACATCAGTAGTTGTAATAACAACAGCGGTTGAAACACCAGTTGTTTCAACAGCTGTTAGTCAACCATCCACCACTGCTCTCACCTTTCCTACATCACAACCAAAGTTCTTTACCAGAAAAAGAAAGCCAATCTCTGCCGATGAGGACATACATGATCCTAATGCTGCAAAATATCCACTAGAACTTGAAGCTATCAAAAATGAGATGAGGCAATTCTATACAGAGGAAGATCCTTTAAAAAGAAGATTCCCATCACTCGTAGGCTTTATGGCACCAAAGGATATGGATGATTATCTCAAGCTCAAGGAAAGACAGGCTAAAGTAAGAGCTAAAGTTGAAAGTGAAGGTCTAAGTAACGAGGCCATTGCTGAAAAACTGGAATTCTTCCTCTCAAAAGTAAAGCAGATGGAAGAGTTTGCACAAGAACTGAACAAAGAAAAGGCTGATCAACGAAATAAGTTAAGAAAAGAATATCTACCCTACATCATGAAAGAGAAATTCTATCCTGCTGAAGAAAAATAGTTTGAAGAATGGCCAATAGTTGCTTTAAAGCATGAGGCAGAAAGGATTGAAAAAATAAAGAATGATCCTAAAAAGAAGAAGAATGCTCCAAATTGGAGCAAATACAAAAAGCTCATTGCTGACCTAACTGCTGAGTACAAAAGGAAGAAAAAGGAGCTGGTGGATGCAAAAATGGATACTGCTGAAGCCATATCAAAATGGTCAAAGCAGCAGACTGATGAAGCCTATGAAAGGCTGAAGAAAAGGAAGATAACTGTTTCAGAAATGCTATACTCAACAATTTACATTTTGAATGTAAATTCTTGTCACACCCCCAAAATCCACCCGCGGAATACCACCGCTTGGGAGCGTGACTGACCAGGATCAAGCCATCAATCATATCAAACATAGCATTTAATATAAAAGTAATTAACGTAAGTCTCCATGACATGATTGATGTTTCAAAACCAAATACTGTTTTAAGGAGCGGAAGCAATGTAAAGTAAACCCAAATAAAGTTATAAGTTCAATAATGTTCATGATCCATCTGCCACAACGACCTGCTCCTTCCTTGTGCAAGCTCCAATATGTACCTAAGGTCCTGCAAGGCATGCAGCAAATAATCAACAAACTAGTTGAGCGAGTTCACAGAAAGTAAGTTCATAACATGCATAAGTATAGCTAGTGGGGGCTTCCCATACTAGTGTGTACTAAAGGTGGGGGTTTCCCATGTTCATCCTGGCTAATGAGGGCTTCTCATTAACGGTACTTACTAGACTAACTTCCGACCATGTGTTCTTCTTTACCGAGAACAGGAAAACGTACAGGGTCACGTAGGCTTTACGTGACGTGCCCTTCCCCGAGGACAGTGGTACGCGTGGGGGCTACGTAGGCTTTACGCAGCGTGGCCTTCCGACCTGGAAGCCAGTGAATGGTATTGGGTTACGTAGGCTTTACGTAACGTGTCCTTCCCGACCCGGGAGACATATGGCAAATATACTGAGTTACGTAGGCTTTACGTAACGTGTCCTGACTAACCTGAGGACGATGGTCTATAGTCTGGTATATGCGTAAGTACGAGTAATCATTCCACATTCATCATATCCAACCCAATTCCCAACCCGGGAATCCCATGCCTTGGCTGTGTGAACTCACCTTGGTTTGCTCGGCAGATACACAAGGAATATAAGTAGCAAGTAAATGGTCACTCACGTCCTATCATGGTTATTATACGAGTCAGGTTCGTATATAGCACGTATATAGAAATCACGCATAGTCATGGCAAACATGTACGCACGTAAGCAGATAAGACATAGCATGTGAGGATCCAATTATCTAAGTCCAATCATACCCGGCCCAATGACATAAGCAGCCCAATAACAAAACAATCCAGATTCTCAATCGGCCCAAATAGCAAACACATACAAGTCCATTAATAAACAGTCCACAGTTCAAATCGTTGGGCTCAATAGATTGGGCCCGTAACAGTGAAGGCCCAACAGTGTGCGTGCAAAGGGTGGTCACGAGTCGCAACGGAGATCTCGAGTCGCAACCGGAGATTACGAGTCGCAACAGCTGGTTGCGAGTCGCAATGGAGATCTCGGTTCATCATGGTCTGGTTACGAGTCGCAACGGGACTCGCAACCGTGGTTTCGGCTGGTGCTGTTTGTGGTTTCGAGTCGAGACGGGGAGGTTTCGACTCGCAATCTGAGTCGCAACCGGCTGTGTAACTGGTTTCCATAATTCTAGTCAATTAAACTCCGTGATTTCAGCAAACACTTAGGCAGTTTCGGAAATCAGATCAAACAAGGATTATTCAATCATATTCATAATGTCTTCAAACCTTCATCATTTAGCAAATTCATAACCGTATCAAATCAATAATCGGATTATCAACCAACACTAAACCGAATCCTAATCATAACACCATCCTAGCATGCACCCTAATTCGCATGTACAAGCAGAATCATCTCAGCCGATTACAAACATCAATTCGGACCAATTAACAAATCACTCATGCAACCTATTTCGTATGAAAACATGATCATCATTCACAGAAACCGATTAACAAGAGCACAATCAAATAACTCATACCAACCGAATACTAATTCATACAATCCGATTTATCATGGCATCACCTAAGCATAAAACACATAATCATAGATAACATACTAACCGATTACACGTAACGAGATGTGATCCGAACAAGAGGGTGGTCGGATGGTCTTGTGCCGTCGGTTCCTCAACAAGCCGAGAGAGAGAGAGCAAAGCTTCTAGGGTTTGTGTGTGTTTGTGATTTGCAAAAGTGGTAAAACAAAACCCCTAACTTGGTTTTGTGTGTTGCGAGTGGGGAGTGGGCCGAGCCCACTTGGTTGTCTAATGGTCCGCGTGCACAAGGAGTGGCCCAAAGGGCTTTGTGTGGCCGGTTTGTGTAGTTTGGGCTCGTGCAACACATAACATTCATACATACACAACACACGTAAACAATTATTCATTTAAAATTACCAAATTCAGTTCTCATGAGCACGTAACGTTACATCAAAGCATGTCTAAAGTTCGAGTTGTCACATTATCCCCAACTAATTGGAAATTTCGTCCCGAAATTTGGTATGCACTCACTGAGGAAGCTAGGTAAACTGTACTGTTCACTGGTTTTCCTGGGGTGTCACATCCTCCCCCCGTTGATCTGGAATTTCGTCCCGAAATTCCGAAGTAGTAGCTTCAGCCTCAGTAGTGGTTGCCTGGTTCCCGAATAACTGGGGGTACTTTTCTGTCATCCTGTCTTCGCGTTCCCAGGTGTACTCTGGGCCACGTTTGGAGTTCCAACGAACTCGAACAAGAGGGATTCTCTTGTGTTTGAGGACCTTCACATCCCGGTCCGTGATTTCTACTGGTTCCTCGACGAACTGCAACCGCTCGTCGATAGTGAGTTCTTTGAAAGGAATGATGAGGTTTTCATCTGATAGGCACTTCTTTAAGTTCGATACATGAAAGACATTGTGAACTGCCCCGAGTTCAGCTGGTAATTTCAACTTGTAGGCTACTTTGCCAATCTTTTCTAAAATTTCGAATGGTCCGACGTATCGCGGATTCAGTTTGCCCCGTTTGCCAAAACGAACCACACCCTTCCAGGGTGAAACTTTCAATAAGACCCGGTCCCCGACCTCAAATTCCAATGGCTTTCTACGCTTATCCGCGTAGGCTTTCTGACGGTCTCGTGCTGCCGCCATGCGTTGTCGTATCTGTGCAATCTTTTCTGTGGCGTCCACTACAATCTCTGGACCCGTAATCTGACTATCTCCCACCTCTGCCCAACAGAGAGGTGACCGGCATTTACGCCCGTACAATGCCTCGAATGGAGCGGCTTGAATGCTGGTGTGATAACTGTTATTGTATGAGAACTCCACCAAAGGGAGATGCTTTTCCCAGCCGTTGCCGAAATCAATAACGCATGCCCGAAGCATGTCTTCGAGAGTTTGGATCGTACGCTCAGACTGCCCATCCGTCTGAGGGTGATATGCTGTGCTCATGTCTAACCGTGAGCCGAAAGATTTGTGCATTGCTTGCCAAAGCTCTGATGTGAATCGTGCATCGCGATCCGAAATGATGGACGTGGGCACCCCGTGCCTCGAGACAACTTCTTTAAGATATACGTCTGCGAGAGTGGAGAACTTATCCGTTTCCTTAATCGGCAGGAAGTGTGCAGACTTGGTGAGTCGATCAACTATGACCCATATTGTATCGTTCCCACGCTGGGATCTAGGTAAACCCGTAACGAAATCCATGGAAATTCCTTCCCATTTCCATTGCGGTATCTTAGGCTGTTGAAGTAGGCCAGCTGGTTTCTGATATTCGACCTTGACTCTCGCACAAGTCAAGCACTTTCCAACGTACGTAGCGATGTGGGCCTTCATACTAGGCCACCAATAAGTAGTGCTGATATCGTGGTACATTTTATCCGACCCTGGATGTACCGAATAGCGAGACTTGTGAGCTTCATCCATTACAAGTTCGCGTAGACCGCCATAGAGAGGGACCCAAATCCGGCCCGTTACATAGTAAGCGCCATCTGCCTTCTGTTCCATCTGTTGTCGTGAGCCGCGTAAGGCTTCAGCCTTGACGTTTTCGGGCTTCAGTGCTTCTGTCTGAGCATTTCGTATCTGTGTAGGAAGGCTAGACTGAATCGTAAGCTGTAGCGCTCGCACGCGCTTCGGTAAAGTGTCCTTTCGACTAAGAGCGTCAGCCACAACATTGGCTTTGCCTGGATGGTACTTGATAGCGCACTCGTAGTCATTAAGTAACTCGACCCATCGTCGTTGACGCATGTTCAAATCCTTCTGCTTAAGAATATGCTCGAGACTCCTGTGATCGGTGTAAATCGTGCACCTGGTACCGTACAGGTAGTGTCGCCATATCTTAAGCGCAAAAACAACAGCTCCCAGCTCTAAATCGTGCGTCGTGTAGTTCCGTTCGTGAACCTTGAGTTGACGAGAGGCGTAAGCAATAACCTTGTCGCGCTGCATTAACACACATCCCAGTCCCCGAATGGATGCATCACAATAAACCACGAAGTCATCTGTGCCCTCTGGCAATGAGAGGATAGGTGCACTGCAAAGTCTATCCTTTAGGTGCTGAAAAGCAGTCTCCTGGGGCTCTCCCCAGCGATAGGTAACACCCTTCTGTGTCAGTAGCGTAAGCGGCTGAGCAATCTTCGAGAAGTCTCTAATAAACCGTCTGTAGTAACCTGCCAGACCCAAGAATTGGCGTATTTCCGTTGGCGTACGCGGTGCAGGCCAGTTCCTGATCGAATCTACCTTGGATGGATCGACATGGATCCCATCCTTGTTTACCACGTGGCCTAAGAAGTGGACTTCACGAAGCCAGAAGTCGCATTTAGAAAGCTTGGCGTACAATTGTTCCTTCCGAAGGAGTTCCAAAATAAGGCGAAGATGCTGCTCGTGCTCCTCCTGACTCTTGGAGTAAATCAGGATGTCGTCGATGAACACAATGACGAACTTGTCGAGATAGGGTTTGCACACCCTGTTCATAAGATCCATAAATACCGCAGGCGCGTTCGTTAACCCGAATGGCATGACGAGAAACTCGTAGTGACCGTAACGAGTTCTGAAGGCTGTCTTGGAGACGTCCTCATCCCGGACTCTCAGCTGATGATAACCAGACCTCAAGTCTATCTTCGAGTAGTAGCACGACCCTTGCAACTGGTCGAATAAGTCGTCGATGCGCGGAAGAGGATAACGGTTCTTCACCGTCACCTTGTTCAGTTCCCTGTAGTCTATACACATCCTGAACGTACCGTCTTTCTTCTTCACAAAGAGTACTGGAGCTCCCCAAGGCGAAGAGCTTGGTCGAATGAAACCCTTTTCCAAGAGCTCTTGTAATTGCTTTGACAATTCCTCCAATTCCGATGGAGCTAGGCGATATGGTGCGCGAGCTATGGGTGCTGCTCCTGGAGCGAGCTCGATCTGAAATTCGACCTGACGATGAGGCGGTAAGCCAGGTAAGTCTTCAGGAAACACCTGAGGGTAATCACGTACAATTGGAATATCCTCCAATTTCTTTTCCTTTGTTGATGCGTCTGTAACGAGAGCCAGAATGGCTGCGTGACCTTTACGTAAGCACTTCTGAGCCTTCAAGAAAGAGATGATACCAACCACTGCACCACTCTTGTCGCCTTGAACTTCTAGAGGTTCCTGACTAGAACGAGGAATGCGAATAACCTTTTCGCTGCATAAGATTTCTGCCTGGTGTTGGGATAACCAATCCATCCCAATCACGACGTCGAAACTACCCAAAACTATGGGAATGAGATCAATAGAGAAGGCTTGGCCAGCTAGGATAAGATTACAACCCTGAACTACGTGCGTGGCTTCTAGACTTTTACCGTTAGCTAACTCTACTACATGTTTGGTGGGTAAAAGTGTTGGTGCACGTTTTAGCAGTTGACACATTTTCACAGACATATAGCTTGTATCCGCACCCGAATCAAACAAAACAGTAACGTAAATATTGTCGAGGAGAAACTTACCCATGACAACGTTGGGATCGTTCACTGCGTCGCCTCGACCTAGCACAAAAGCGCGACCACGGGCTTCATTGCCGTTGTTGTTGTTGTTGTTTCCACCGTTGTTGTTCCCGTTGCCTTGGTTGTTATTGTTGCGATTTTGGTTCAATTGAGGGCAATCGCGTTTGAAATGACCTTCAGCCCCACACTGGAAACACCCCCGGTTTCCACGCTGTGGCTGCTGTTGCTGCTGGTTCTGTGGAGCTGGTTGCTGAGGCTGCTGGTTCTGATTCGCAGGACGAGGGCTCCTGCAGTCTTTGGCCTCGTGACCCATTTTGAGACACCTTTGACAACGACCCTTGTTACATGGGCCGTGGTGATGCCTGTTGCAGTTGTGGCACCTAGGTTGACTACCCTGATATCTCCTCTGTCTGTGACCACCAGAGGATTGCTGACTGGGGCTCTGATAGTGGTCAATCTTCTGCTGCTGAGATTGTGGCTGAACAGATGCTGAACTTTTACTGGAATCCCCATCCCATTTTCTTTTACTGTCACCAGACGTAGCAGGAGTAACTGAGGTGGTGACGTTAGCAGTAGCGTTAACACGCTTGGGCAGTCTATTCTGATCCACTGCCTGATCGGTGATACGGTGAGCAAGACGCTGGATTTCTTGGATGTTTTCGAGGTTAGCCGACGTCACGTGGCTCTGAATTTCTGGCGCCAATCCCTTGAGATACAACTCAATGCGCTTGTAGGGAGGGTCCACCATAGTAGGACACAGAACGGCCAGCTCATTCGACCGTTTGGTATACGCTTCGATTTCCGATCCAACCATTTTCAAATTATACAGCTCGTCTTCCAGCTTGTGAATATCCTCACGTGTACAGTACTCACGCTTGATGAGTTCCTTGAAGTCGTTCCATGGGGTGGCGTTAGCAGCTGCCAACCCTAAGATCTGGACTTGGGCGTTCCACCAAGTCAATGCTATCCCTTCCAAAGTACCGGTAGCAAACTTGACCTTGCGAGCCTCAGGGCACTCGCACATTTCGAATACTGATTCTAGCTTCTCGAACCAGTGGAGGTGTCCCACTGCTCCTTCTGTGCCGCTGAAAGAGTTCGGACGACAGTCCATGAAGTTCTTGAACGTGCAGACAGGCTGCTGCGCGTGTTGACCTAATGTGTACGAATAGGACGAGAGTTAAATACGAGCGTTAATGTAGGATCTAAAGATCCTAGTGTGTGCCTATACTGCAGGATATACTACCTGCTTGAGCTGCTGCAACTGCCGCAGCAACTTGAGCTTGAACAAGAGCCTCTAGCTGGGCTTGTGTCATGTTGATTCGTCCAGACATGATCTTCATAGTAATAAGTAGCATACGTAAGAATGGTTCGCGGGTAGGGCGATGACAGAAAAGCGTAGGCATGTAGGTGTTCTCATGAAATCAAAGCATGTGTATCTAAGCGTAATGCGAGCAAAGTTCTAAGCAGTTCTAGCAAACAGGCAATAAACATAACCTTATTACCTAAGATGTCGAGTCTTGCACGTGGAGCGAAGCGTCGTTGTGGATCGTTGAGAGCACTGTACTGGTTATAGTCCGGTTTTAATAAAACGTTTTCCCATATTAAAACCAAGTTCTCTATAACCAATGGCTCTGATACCAATCTGTCACACCCCCAAAATCCACCCGCGGAATACCACCGCTTGGGAGCGTGACTGACCAGGATCAAGCCATCAATCATATCAAACATAGCATTTAATATAAAAGTAATTAACGTAAGTCTCCATGACATGATTGATGTTTCAAAACCAAATACTGTTTTAAGGAGCGGAAGCAATGTAAAGTAAACCCAAATAAAGTTATAAGTTCAATAATGTTCATGATCCATCTGCCACAACGACCTGCTCCTTCCTTGTGCAAGCTCCAATATGTACCTAAGGTCCTGCAAGGCATGCAGCAAATAATCAACAAACTAGTTGAGCGAGTTCACAGAAAGTAAGTTCATAACATGCATAAGTATAGCTAGTGGGGGCTTCCCATACTAGTGTGTACTAAAGGTGGGGGTTTCCCATGTTCATCCTGGCTAATGAGGGCTTCTCATTAACGGTACTTACTAGACTAACTTCCGACCATGTGTTCTTCTTTACCGAGAACAGGAAAACGTACAGGGTCACGTAGGCTTTACGTGACGTGCCCTTCCCCGAGGACAGTGGTACGCGTGGGGGCTACGTAGGCTTTACGCAGCGTGGCCTTCCGACCTGGAAGCCAGTGAATGGTATTGGGTTACGTAGGCTTTACGTAACGTGTCCTTCCCGACCCGGGAGACATATGGCAAATATACTGAGTTACGTAGGCTTTACGTAACGTGTCCTGACTAACCTGAGGACGATGGTCTATAGTCTGGTATATGCGTAAGTACGAGTAATCATTCCACATTCATCATATCCAACCCAATTCCCAACCCGGGAATCCCATGCCTTGGCTGTGTGAACTCACCTTGGTTTGCTCGGCAGATACACAAGGAATATAAGTAGCAAGTAAATGGTCACTCACGTCCTATCATGGTTATTATACGAGTCAGGTTCGTATATAGCACGTATATAGAAATCACGCATAGTCATGGCAAACATGTACGCACGTAAGCAGATAAGACATAGCATGTGAGGATCCAATTATCTAAGTCCAATCATACCCGGCCCAATGACATAAGCAGCCCAATAACAAAACAATCCAGATTCTCAATCGGCCCAAATAGCAAACACATACAAGTCCATTAATAAACAGTCCACAGTTCAAATCGTTGGGCTCAATAGATTGGGCCCGTAACAGTGAAGGCCCAACAGTGTGCGTGCAAAGGGTGGTCACGAGTCGCAACGGAGATCTCGAGTCGCAACCGGAGATTACGAGTCGCAACAGCTGGTTGCGAGTCGCAATGGAGATCTCGGTTCATCATGGTCTGGTTACGAGTCGCAACGGGACTCGCAACCGTGGTTTCGGCTGGTGCTGTTTGTGGTTTCGAGTCGAGACGGGGAGGTTTCGACTCGCAATCTGAGTCGCAACCGGCTGTGTAACTGGTTTCCATAATTCTAGTCAATTAAACTCCGTGATTTCAGCAAACACTTAGGCAGTTTCGGAAATCAGATCAAACAAGGATTATTCAATCATATTCATAATGTCTTCAAACCTTCATCATTTAGCAAATTCATAACCGTATCAAATCAATAATCGGATTATCAACCAACACTAAACCGAATCCTAATCATAACACCATCCTAGCATGCACCCTAATTCGCATGTACAAGCAGAATCATCTCAGCCGATTACAAACATCAATTCGGACCAATTAACAAATCACTCATGCAACCTATTTCGTATGAAAACATGATCATCATTCACAGAAACCGATTAACAAGAGCACAATCAAATAACTCATACCAACCGAATACTAATTCATACAATCCGATTTATCATGGCATCACCTAAGCATAAAACACATAATCATAGATAACATACTAACCGATTACACGTAACGAGATGTGATCCGAACAAGAGGGTGGTCGGATGGTCTTGTGCCGTCGGTTCCTCAACAAGCCGAGAGAGAGAGAGCAAAGCTTCTAGGGTTTGTGTGTGTTTGTGATTTGCAAAAGTGGTAAAACAAAACCCCTAACTTGGTTTTGTGTGTTGCGAGTGGGGAGTGGGCCGAGCCCACTTGGTTGTCTAATGGTCCGCGTGCACAAGGAGTGGCCCAAAGGGCTTTGTGTGGCCGGTTTGTGTAGTTTGGGCTCGTGCAACACATAACATTCATACATACACAACACACGTAAACAATTATTCATTTAAAATTACCAAATTCAGTTCTCATGAGCACGTAACGTTACATCAAAGCATGTCTAAAGTTCGAGTTGTCACAATTCTCAAGTTTAAATTGCCAGCAGTTATCTCAGAAATCTTTGTTCAAGGCTTTGCCACATGTTCATTATTCCTGACAGTGGTTCAGCATCCCAGATGATGAAGTCTTTTCTACCAAGGCTACTCAATTTGTGTCTAATTATTTGAATTAGAACATGAGTATCTTAGTATTTGAAAATCAATTTGCAATCAATTTTTGATCTGTGACAAACAAACTTGAGCTTAACATGACTATGACATGTGTGCCATTTCCTTTTGATCAGATTTAGGGATAGAAATTTCACACAAAAATAAGGAAATTATATCCTGACCGGTGAGGAAACTTTTACTATCAAAAATGAGTAAAAGTCCAAAATATATTATTCAAAAAAATTGAAGTAATATATCCGGTTTTATTTGAGAAAAACACCTTAAGAAATAGTTAAAGGATGTTTTGAAAATAACATCAAAAGGATCTGACAGCTTTTCAAGTAAGAATATGATCATATCATTCTCAAGTTATTTTGACCATTGTTTAGGGTCATTTTCTTGACAATTGATTGTAAATACTTCTTTTAAGGTCAATCACTGGAGATGCCATTGTTACCCGAACGATTCCTTAATTTGATGAAAGCACACAGTTGCATGATGACCACTGTTTACCCAACTTTGACCTCATAAGTGTTTTATGCTTGTACTCTTTTTCTTTTGGCTTCAAGAGTTTTGAGATAAGCACACTTTTGAGTTTTGTTCATTTTCTTCTTCCCTTTTTACCCTTCCCATTCATAAGTAATAAGATACTTACTGGGAGGTTTTTGTGAAAGAATCCTCAATCCAAAATCATTTTCAGCAATGTTTTGAGAGCTCTGGCTACATTTGTACATGTTTTATTACCAATTCTCACATTACATATGATTTGGACAGTCTTGACCCCAGATTTTCTTCATGTGTTTTAACAGAGTTGATTTGGTCCTTTTGAGGATTCTCAACCTGCCTTTTAACACATAAGATTTCATGACTAAAGTTTTATTTCCCTCTTTCTAAGTTAGCAAAACACTAGTGTTTATTATGAACATAGGTTTTGTTAACCTGAGGTTCATACTTTAGCATAAAACATGATGAAATCATCACAAATTCCATAACAACAGTTGAAATCAATTTTGAATGAAGATAATCATATCATAGTTACCAGACATGTTTCCAGATCTGGACACTGTGAGTGATTTGTGCATGACATCACTTGTTGTTTGAAATTTATGAATCTTATGACATCTTGGTTGTTTTACAGAGTACCTGATCCATCATTTTGAACATGATTTATCGTTGCTCTGTTTTTCAACTAAATACAATCAACCTTAGTATCAATGAATTTTGAGATGAACTGTTATGTCAAATTGATTGTTAGATCGAATTTGACTGTCCAGGCGCTGATACCAATTGTTAGGACTGAGGCTGTCATGATTGTGTTCGTTTGTATAATTTTGACAGAACAATGAATATAAAATGAGATTAAGTGCAGCGGAAATGAGAAACAAACTTTGTGAACACAATCAGAAGAGAAAATAGTTTGGTAAACAAATGCTTTTCATTAAGTTGAATGATTGAGATACAAAGCAAATGATTACAACATGTTTACAGAACTGAGCTCCCCCTCAGCCTGATACCCCAATGTTGGTTGCACAAGATGAAAGGATTGGACTGAAGAAGAAGAATCCACTCAGTCAATCAAATGTAACAGTACAGGGTACTGCTCCATTTATAGGCAAACCAAACCACTGAAGCATCTCAGCTGACGTCACCATGATAGTGACTTCTAACAAACTAACAACCTATAAACACTGTTCTAAACAAACTACTGATGTGTAACATCTGATTATAAATACAATACAAAACAAGAGATAACAACTGTTCCACTGTTGTAGCCTGAGCACTGATGTTGAGCTTCAGTGCTTTCTTCAAAGGTGATCAGTCTTTGAATGGGCAGTGCTTGTGTCTTCAGCAGTACTTAGGAAACAGCAGTAGATAGAGCAACAGTGTTTGTCTTCAGCAGTCTTTAGAGTCACATCAGTGTTTGGTTCATCAGTTGTTATAGTGAGCAGTACTTAAGATCCATCAGCTGTTAGAATACCACTGTCAAGGGGAAAACCAAGTGTAAGCAGCTGTTTATTATGAGTCCACTGTTGTGATCCGGTTTTGGCTTTCATTATTTGTTCCTCTGGTAGGGTTCAATCCCAACAATCTCCCCCTGGAACAGATAATGCCAAAACCCTTCATTATTCTGGACCTTTATTCCTCATCAGAAGTTCCTTAGCTTGTTCTTTAATTTTTTCTTCAAAATTCTTGGAACTCAGGTCATCTTCATCCCTACACAATGTAAGTTCAAGGAGATCCTGCAAATCTTCAACACTAAGGCCTAGTGCTTCTTTCCTTGATATATACTTCATTTCGCCATTGGATCTGACCAAGGTCAATACGTGGGTCTTCTGATTAGACATCCACTTTAGTATTTTTAATCCTAATGGGTTTCTTGGGAGAGATTTATTTGAAGATGAGTTTGGAGATGTTGGCCTTGTGAAAACTTGCAGACTTTCAGACATTCTTTTGAAGGCCATCTCAATGACATTGTTAGTTGCAGCTATGTCTTCTTCAGTCTCTTTTTCGATCAGCTCCTGCCTCTCAAAGTCTGTCATGCCTGTCAAAGTGTTTGGTGATGCAGGCTTGGTTAATACCTTCTTAAAAAGGTTCTGAAGCTTTGTTGAGTTCTCTTCTTTTAGACCCATTTTCATGATGGCATCATTGAAGTACTCAGCTTCCTTTTCTTTGACCTCTTCTTCAGACATTTGTTTTCCTTCTTCTTGGTTTGTCACAAGAGTAGGATTATCTACTGATTTGAACAGTGTTTTGAGGTTTTCAATCTGCTGTTCAAGCTTCATCATTTGTTCACGTTTCTTTGAAGTGCCTGAAACAGTTATCTTCCTTTTCTTCAGCCTTTCATAGGCTTCATCAGTCTGCTGCTTTGACCATTTTGATATGGCTTCAGCAGTATCCATTTTTGCATCCACCATCTCCTTTTTCTTCCTTTTGTACTCAGCAGTTAGGTCAGCAATGAGCTTTTTGTATTTGCTCCAATTTGGAGCATTCTTCTTCTTTTTAGGATCATTCTTTATTTTTGTAGATGATACACATTTGGGTCATCAAAGTCACCAGCAGTGGTTAGCTCAGATGATACACATCTGCAGCCATCACCTCAAAATGCCATTATTTCATACCAAGGAGAGCTCATCTTCTTGAAATCTCATCCACCAGATCAAATCATTGGCAACATCAATGAAGGAGTTCTTACAAGAAAGCAATCCCAAAACATTTGTCTTTTGCCTGGTTTTCTATCACTCCATCAGCCAGTCAAGTACCAAGAGGCACTGAAAGACAACAGCTGGGTAGAAGCTATGCAAGAGGAGCTCCAACAGTTTAGAAGACAACAAGTATGGGAGCTTGTTCCATTGCCAGAGGGTGTGAGTCCTATTGGCACAAAATGGGTCTTCAAAAATAAAACTGATGAAAGGGGTATTGTTGTCAAGAATAAAGCCAGGCTTGTGGTTCAAGGTTTCAGACAAGAAGAGGGCATTGATTATGATGAAACATTTGCCCCTGTAGCAAGACTTGAAGCTATCAGACTCTTTCTGGCCTTTGCTGTCAACCACAACATCAAGGTGTATCAAATGGATATCAAATGTGCATTCCTCTATAGTAAGATTCAAGAGGAGGTTTATGTTTGTCAACCTCCAGGCTTTGAGGATCCATTTAATCCAGATCATGTCTACAAGCTAAATAAAGCTTTGTATGGCCTGAAACAAGCACCAAGAGCCTGGTATGAAACTCTTTCCACCTTTTTACTTTCCATTGGTTTCACCAGAGGCAGGATTGATAAAACACTATTTTTAAAATGGAGAGGAAAGGATTTGATGATTGTCCAGATCTATGTGGATGACATCATTTTTGGAAGCACATGTAATAAAATGTGTGAGGAGTTCAGACAACTCATGACAGCTGAGTTTGAAATGAGTGCAATGGGTGAACTCTAGTGCTTTCTTGGTCTCCAAGTAAGGCAACTGCAAAATGGTACTTTCATCCATCAAGGCAAATATGCCAAAGAACTTTTAAAGAAATTTGATATGGATGATTGTAAGCCATGTAGTACACCCATTGCAACCAATAAATTGGTCATGTCTGAAGAAAAGGATGATTTGGTTGATCAGACCTTATATAGAAGCATGATTGGGTCTTTATTGTACCTAACTGCATCTAGACCAGACATCATGTTTGCAACATGTGTCTGTGCAAGATCCCAATCAGCCACTAGAAAGTCAAACCTTATTGCTGTAAAAAGGATATTCAGATACCTCAAAGGTGCTCCCACACTTGGTATCTGGTATCCAGCTGACGGTAAAATTGAGCTTTCAGGTTTCTCATATAGTGACTTTGCTGGATGTGATAAAACAAGGAAGTCTACTTCAGGAGGGTGCCAATTCCTAGGCAATTGCTTAGTGTCTTGGCAAAGCAAAAAGCAAGCAGCTGTTTCCACATCCACTGCTGAGGCAGAATACATAGCTGCTGCAAGCTGTACAGCCCAACTGCTCTGGCTTCAAAATCAGTTACTGGATTTTGGTATCACTGCCTTGAAGACACCACTTATATTGGACAGCCAGGCAGCAGAAAATATCATCAGAAATCCAGTTTCCCATTCTACCAACAAACTACTGATGTGTAACATCTGATTATAAATACAATACAAAAGGAGTTGTTGCACCTTTTGAAGCCACTGTTGTTGTGAGCCAGTCAGATTGTACCCAAAACATCATCTGCCTCTCCTAAAATAAAAAGGAGCGGGTGTTGTGAGCCAGTCAGATTGTACCGGTGTTTATTAAATATGCAGCGGAAAATTTTTCATCAGGATCGTAGTTAGGAAATGATTTCAGAGTTTGTAAACCACCAAACTTTTAATATTAAACAAATGGGCTAAACCCCATATTCCATTCAATTGTTTTTATAGGGATAAACTCAAATAAATAAAACATAAATTTCTTCTTTTATTCAGGTATTTATTGCCACTTTATTTAAGCCTTCAGTGCTCCATAGTTGGCTTCTATTATCTTTACAGCAAATTACCTGAAACGCGTTTTGAAAACATTTTATCAGTAATAAATATTGGCGAGTTCATTCCATTTTTATAGAATATATTGTTATACTTTACAGCATCAAGGTTTTTATATTTATTTATATTTACCCAACTCAATCAGTATTTGTCACATGGTGGCAGTTCCGATGTGACAGTGGTCATATCACTCATTGGCTCACTTTCGTCCAATAGTGAATTTATCAAGTAATAGATATAAAATATATCTTATTATTATTCAAAGTATCTGTCACTGGGCGATTCCCATGACGATGGTCATATTACTGTTGATCATTCTTTCAACTAGTGACTGTGGTCATAACACTGTTGATCATTCTCTCAACTAGTGTCGGTGGTCGCATCACTGTTGATCGTTCTCTCAACTAGTGACTCTGGTCCTATCACTGTTGATCATTCTCTCAACTGGTGACTCTGGTCATATCACTGTTGATCATTCTCTCAACTAGTGACTCTGGATTTAGTAGTGTCCCATAACATTACTTTGTCAAATATATTTTCTATGGCATAAATTAGCCCAGAAAATGAAATATATCATTTTCTGTCAAATTAATAGCTATAAATATATTAATTAAATAATTGTGATATTATTACTTAATATATTAATGCGACTAAGATTTAAAATATACTATTAGTATATTAAAAGTAGAATATATTATATTTGACATATTTTATTATGATATACATTTATTGACGAAACATTATTTTATAATGTTAATAGTAATTTAGGTTGATTATATATATTTTCTTTAATATATATTTTAATAATGATTAATAAAGCTCAATTTTATATACACACCATTTAGATTTATCTCAATCATACCATAAATTTATTAATGATTTAATGTAAAAATAATATTAGTTATAGGCTATGGCTACTGGGGCATAATTCCCCCGTGCTTGTGGTCATGCTACTATTGGCTAACTTTTTGGCCAATAGTAACGAGGGTCAAGTAATGTATAAAACCTCTCATACCGGCAGTTATTACAGAATACAAAAATTTAATCACTGTAAGTATAACTGGTAAACATTTAGGATTTTGGAAAGCATTTTTAAATATAATTGTATCACAAAAAGGTGATAAAAAGAAGAATGACTCACAAACTGTGAGAAAAAAAGAATGAACTCACTTTGTAACTTTAGGGTTCAACTAAAAGCCTCCTGGTATAATCTTGGGTATAACTCCTGAGCTATTTAATAAAATATATAATGCACTCGTGTTAAGTATAGTAACTCAATTCAACTTTTATCCCTACGTCACGAGACAGAATCCCAGCGAACTTAGTCGGGCAAAGTCTTGACATGCGTTACGGGGCCCTAGATCAATCGGACAGGGTATCAGTGATCAGGGGTTAAAACACTTAAAACGGGGCAGGGCTTTATTATTATAGATAAAAATAAAAAAGTGAAAATAGAATTTTAAAGAGAGAGAAGGCAAGCGGTGTAACAGAGGTATGAGCAATGCATCCCCTCCCTATTTATAGTTTGGACATGGACTTGGAAACTTTTCAAACACGTAAATTGTGATTCCTTCTTGTCTTACTAAATTCATACATGTGTACAGAAACATTAAATGAAATTATGATTATTTATTTATTTATTTATTATTTTTTTTCTTTAACTTTCATGCACATCACACATGCACTTTATAATTTTAAATTCAAATGTTTTGATTTAGTTTATTATATTTATTATTATAATTAATTCAACTGCTTCACTTATTTGACGCGTATAACTTTCAAAATATAACGTTTTACAAAACAATGAATATGTCATTAGAACGAGAATATTTTTGTCTACATTTGGATCTAAGTTTCATTAAAAATGAACTAAGTTCAAATATAATGTATTTTTATAATTAAATTATTAAACGGTTCCTAGGTCCGTCTAGGTACTTCATATTTCTAACAGTCAACTTACCTGTAATCTACCCGTTTAATAATATAAGTTTTATATACTTTATTTTTATATAGAAAATAGAAATGTCACACATATACAAGCCAATTAATTAGTATAACATTGCAACCAGTTATATATAAAATAGTTTTTTAAAACTATATGGGTCGAATAATTATATTAAAAATAAAACTAGTTACTAGTGGTTAATAAATTAAACAACCTATAACTCTTATATGAGAGAAAAAAATGGAAAGGTTACACTTTCTAATCAGAATGTAGGCTTAGTTAAACCATTTCATATGAGTACCAACACTTGTTTGATTTACAAGACCTCATTCTATCCGATTCCTCGATTTATGTCCCGTTACACTAACATAGTATCCGATACACTACGAACCACTTCAACACTTGAACTCCTGATCCTTTGAGCTTTGTTATATCATTTGAACAAGACTAATACACAATCCCATGTGAGTACATAGTCCCCTCTTTTACGTTTTTCAAATGTTTTGGGGTGATTCATATGTGTAACCGATTATTTTCAAATGTATGGCATATATGTGTTTACTAAGTGCTTTTATGTGTATTATTCTGATTATACAAACACGACGATTATCCAAATCCTTGTAGGGTCTATCTATCTATCTTCATAGTTAGATTCTTATAGGATATTAGAAGTACAGACTTAGATCTTTCTATCTTCATAATGAGATTTTTAAGAAGTACTTTACAAGACCATGGTTATTGTTTATGTGTAGAGATTTGTTGGTGATTTAGATAACGAAACAATAGTAATACAATAAGGACATAGTGGATACGTCGTTGGTACTTCCTATATATAAGTTTGCTTATTGTATTACCCTTCGTGGCGTTATCCCGAATCACCATTAGGACATAGGATTTTTGTGACTAAAACCAAAGTATAGTTTGATATACTACCAAATCACAAACCAAAGTATATTTTGATATACTACCAAAGCATGGTTTGATATGCTACCAATGTGATATTGTTTACTAAAGCATAGTTTGATATGCTATTGTTTACCAAAGCATAGTTTGATATACTATTAATTACCAAATCATAGTTTGATATGCTATTGTTTACCAAAGCATAGTTTGATATGCTATTCAAGTGACATTGTTTACCAATGTATAGACTGATATACTACCAAACCAAATCCTTGTAGTAACTATCTATCTTCATAGTTAGCTACTCGTTGGATGTTTAAAGTACAATTGAAGTTCTTATTTGGATTCATTGTGTACTTTAATGCGTGTTTACAAGTTGTTGACAAATTGACGATTTATGTGTTTATGTGGTTAGTTGTGATTTAGATAAAGAAACGAGTGTAATTCCATAAGAACATGGTGGATACGCCGCTAGTGCTTCCTATATATAAGTGTTCTTATTGTATTACTCTTGTAGCGTTATCCAAATCACTTTAGGATTTATGTGTTCAATTGATTCAATGTTCAAGTATCCAAATCCTTGTAGAATCTTCCATATCTTCATATGTTAGATTCTTAGAAGGATATCCAAAGTATTATTGTAAATCATTGACTTGATTTCTAATAATACTCACACAAGTTATGACGAATTTCAATACTGTTATTATCAATCCTTGATTGGATTTCTAATAACACACTCACAAGTTTTATGATGATTTCAATGTGACTACAAAGTAAAATTTTCGACGGCATAAAAATTACCTAGTAATAATCATATTGCCATATACAAAACTCTCTGTCACAAGTTTTTCACAATCAAGATAATGTATTGCAATACTAAACCTTTTGCCATTCTTTGGCTTCAAGATTTCATTTTCAGTTGACAACTCTTGCAGTTGTCGAAGTATCGCAATACCAAACTTTTTGCCATTTATTTGGCTAATAAAACCTATGTACTCACCAGCTTTATTGCTGACTCTCATTTTCACATATGTTTCAGGTTTTCGATTATTCAAGCATGCAATGCGTAGGATTGCATCCGGGCCTTAGTCTTCTTAAATAAAAGACAATTACATGTATTCTATGTTTTGTAAAACAATGTTAACAATAATGAAACAAATTAGTACCAGTTGTTGTGAGCAATTTGTAACGTGACTCCCCGATATTTCCGTTGCGTGTTACGCGATTGGGGTGTTACAGATGTGATAGATCAAACACTTTACAGATGTATGATAGGGTCATTGATGTACTTAACTGCATCAAGACTTGATATTATGTTTGCAACTTATGTCTATGCAAGATATCAAGCATCACCTAGAAAGTCAAATTTAGTAGTTGTAAAAAGGATATTCAGATACCTCAAAGGTACTCTCATACTAGGTATCTGGTAACTAGCTAATTGAAATATTGAGTTTTCAGGTTTTTCAGATCGTGACTTTGCTGGATGTCACAAAACAAGGAACTCAACATCAGGAGGTTGCCAATTCCTAGGAAATGCATTGGTCTCATAGCAAAGTAAAAAGCTAATAACAGTCTCTAACTCTACAGCAGAGGCAGAGTATATAGCTGCTGTAAGTTGCACTACACAACTCATGTGGCTTCAAAATTAATTGTTTGATTTTGGTATAACTGCTTTAAAGACACCCCTAATATTGGATATTCAAGCAGTTGAAATCATTATCAAGAACCCAGTGTCTCATTCAAAAACAAAGTACATTGACATTCGTCATCACTTTGTAAGAGATTGTTATGAAAAGGGATTGATTTCACTCCACCATGTATCCACTGAAGATCAGTTAGCAGATAAGTTCACAAAAGCATTGGACACATCTACTTTTGAAAATTTGATCTCCGGAATTAGGATGATAAATAAAGACTGAAAGTATTTTTCAGTCCTCCTGAATGAAAATATTAAAATGTTATTTTGAAAATCAAAATTTTGTTCTTAAAAGACAAAGAAAAGATTGATAAAATCAATAAAAACAAAACTCTATTCAAAAGAGTGTAACATTTGTTTCAGTGGTTCAAAACTCTGTTTAACCTTGGTTAACCACTGTTTAAGACAAAGAACCACTGATTCACTATCCACTGTTTGACTACAAAAGTCAAACAGATCCAGTGTTTTTTTTTCAAAACTTACCACTATTTTCACTCAAAACTCTGTTTAACCCAACAGAGGTTTCAAACATGGGTTTCCATCCATCTGTTTGACCAAAAGTCAAACCGATGTACCAACTACTAATTTGGTCATTATAACATCTGTTGAGACTCATCAGAGGTTTTAAATAGATATTTCAAAATAGATCTTTTCTTTCTTCACTAAAGGGTTTCGACAAACAAAGCTTTGATAAACAGAGTTTTTTGCCTTAACAAATCGACGTCTGCCTCGTCACTCAAAATGGTAACCATTGGCCACGTCATCACCACTGCTAAAAAACCCTATATAAACCCTAACCAAACAGAGGTTATCCTTACCAGTGTGATAAACTCTGAAATCTCAAACTTTTCTCTCTTCAAACAATCAAAAAGACATCTTTTCACAAGATTTTCTAAAACATTTTCTCTCGTCATCATTCAAACGTTTTATCCGATCAAAGGATACTTCAAGATCTTATCATCAAAAATGGCTCTAAACTTAAAACCACCCCATACCTTTCTCCCATATCTTGTGAAATATTCTGCAAACACAGAGTTTCACTTAATCATCGATATTATCACTTCATCAAAATATCATCAAATTCTCACTGCTAATGCACCCATCCATTTAGATAATCTTAAAGATTTTTGGGCGAATTTTGATGTCTTACTTCATGATAAAAAGCCCTTCACCATCACTACAAAAGTCAACGGTGTTGATGTCCGGATCACACAATTGTTGATCTCAACTACCTTCGCCTTAAGTGATGGGACACGTAATGAAACTTTTCCTAAAACTGATCTCCATCATGAATTCATAGAGAGGGGGTATGGTGCACAGATGGCGGGGGCAACTATTATTAAACCTAACTTCCCACCTGCAATATAATTTTTCTTCCATACCCTACTCATATGTCTATCACCAAAAAAAAACTGCTTACAATGAAATTCCTTTGAAAACACAGTATTTAGGACATCCTATTTTACCAAATGCAAACTTTAAGCTATCCAAAACTCTGTTTCTTGACATGGTTGCAAATGTAAAAGTCAGGGAAGAAGGCAAACATAAAGCCTTTATTTTATACCCTTGACCTTTAAGTTATATTTTACAAAGGGTCTTGGCACAAGACATTTTTTCAAGGGGAGAGGCTTTTCAAATTAAATGTCTTCAAATGAAACATTCACCCGCATAATGAACAAGGGTCAAGAAAATGTGGGTGAAGAAAATGTTCTAGAAAACCCAACAACATATGTTACAACATCTGCTTCTAAGTCCACTGCTCCTGGTGACCACAGTGCCCAACCCAGTACTATAGAACACACACCATCTATTCCCAAAAGTACCATTTCCATCACAAGCCCAAATCCAAACGGAAAACACCAAAAATGGTAACTCTGGAGGATGAGATGCCAAAGGAACATGTTGTATCACAAAAGCAGCAAACATTTGTTGTTACTTCCTCACAACAGATGCAAACATCTCAACACATCAAAACTCCTCACATATCCTCACAAAAGGATTGTGTTGTAAGCACAGGGGACCCATATCAAGAGGGAGATGACTTACTTGAGCATTTTTCTCAAGCCCCTCTCCCATGGCTGCTTCTCTTCTTACACCACCACCACCCACCACACTTGTCTTATCTACCATAAAACTATTGCTTAATGCACTTGAAACCCTGACTTACATATACTTAGTTCCTCTCAACAAGTCACAGAGAGTATACTTCAACAAGTGACTAGGACAAGCTCAGGAATCATTGCTAGCTCACAAGTAGAGGAGGCAATATCTCTTTTGTTTCATGAGACACTTGAAGATTTTCAAGAGTGGTAGCTACTACAACTGTAGAAACAATAATTTCACAGTTGGACAATAGTTACATTCCTAAGACCTCCTTAAAGGCAACAACTGTTGAGTCTACAACAGTACACTCTTTAACAGTTAGAAGTCCCCGGTACCAAGAAAAGGGCCACCTGTTTCAAAACCAGGTAGAACCACCTGTAATGGGAATTCAGATGATGTTATTAGCTTAGATGATGAATTAAGATACAAAGAATTGATGGATAGAGTGTCCAATTTAGAATCTTTAGTGGCTGAGATAAAAGACATAATGAAGATATTGCTACAAAACTCTAAGCCTCCTCCAACAAATGCAAAACTTGCAGAAAAAGTTTGGCTCCATGCCCAAGCTTACCTTCAATTACAAAAGCAATTTGCAGATGCCACCCAAAACATCCACGTGGAAATGATCTGAAATATCGTTGAAGGTATATTTAATGATACACAAGCAGAAATTCAAGCCAACAAAGATCATCTTCTTCAAGCTACTGGCACTGCTCCAACACCAATGTATCCTACAGATGATGCCAAAAAGGGGGAGAGTTGTGATAACGTTAAGAAGCTTCCACCAGCAAACCTAGCCAAAAAGGCCAAGGTTTCTCAAACCACTGCTCAACCAACTCAAACAACTACTCAACCATCCCAAACCACTTCACCCTAAACATCTGTTGGCATTTCAAAATTACCAATAAGTGTTACAACAACACCACTCGCCACACCACTACCTGATAGAGCATGCCGTCCTGATCAGTCAAAAACCTAATTAACCTAGTAGCTAGGGTTAGTCAGGTATCGTATCCACAAAGAACATGTGGTCAGTATCACACTAATTGTTTGATTGTCTAAACTATTTACGGATCAATTGTACAAAGCAGTTATGAAGTTCAAAATAATTATGAAGTTTGCTATTTGTCTTTTTGTTGCTTGGAATAATTATCAAAAACAATTAACTAGAATGAGTACAAATAATAATTCAGAAACAATGGTTACACCCGGTTCTACAACCGCAAGACCTAGGGTATCTACACGTTAGAGTTAATTTAGTTGCATTTGATCATTAACAGATTTAGTGTTGCGTGGCTTATGTGCCAAGAGCTATCAACGTCATAGACAACGGACTGCACTGCACTTCGTTACCAAGAACATGTAAATCCTAACCTATAGCAGGGCATAATTGCACATATTCATTTCACAAAGTCAAATTCCATAACTCATTCGACAATTAATGAATCCAATACAAATGCAAGACAATTACTACAAGTTCAAAAAGTTAAACACAACTAGTCACAAATTGAATTATAAAGACAACTGTTGAAACTCTAAAATCTTACAGGGTCTACATCGAGGTAAAACCCTAGGTAGTTAGCCGCGCATCACCTTCAAAAGAATTCCCATTTTTTCTTTTTATGCTTCTCGATTCCCATGCAAGAGCCAAGAACAGCCAAAGGCTACCTTCCAAACCGTGCGTTGTTCTACCCCCTCCCAACAATTGCTATCGCTAACCTTTATTTCTTCGCTCTATTTTCCTTGTTTGTTGCAGCCCATGTTACATGGCCAAAGCCCACCAATTAACCAAGCTTACTAATTCTTTTTTTTTCCATTTTAATGGTCCAACACAACAATGAATTAGTTTAGGAATTCAAACATTTATTGATATACACAAAATTCATAGAAACAAATAAAACAATTACCTCTTTATTATATTAAATGCAATACTAACTAAAAATGCAATTTCACCCCCTGGGGTTTTACCCCACTGACACTTTTACCCCCTAAAACCAAAATCTTATTTCTCTACCCCCAAACGAATCCCAATTGCCTCAATCTTGATAGTTCCATACGATCCAATTTCAGTCTCAGTTCGGTGAATAATAGTGAGACGGGTGAATCCGAGCCATGAATAAAGATCAACAAACACTAAAAGATAGATGAATAAATGATTTAACAATAGAAACCTTCATTGATTTGATAAGAATAAATACAAGATAACAATCCACCCTGGGTGAGCTCCCCCGGGGTGGTGGCTCAAAATGCACACCATACAAGTGAGGTGTAGTCCACTATTTATAGATCCTTGAGCCTTGTCCTCCAAGCAAGCCGCCTCTTGCTAGGAAAACCCACTAATTTCGCTAAAACTTACTAACTATAACAAATAAACTTGCTATCTCGCACAAACAATAACATCGCTAATAAAGCCAACTTAATTGATAACATCATTCTCTATTTTCACCCAACAATGTTCCCCCGAGAATGTTGCTATCAATTCTTCAAGTGATCTTCAAAAATAAATCTGACATCGTCTTCGAATCTTCACAAATTGGCTAAATATCCAAAATCTTTCATTGTCATTTTCCCTTGCAAAAGTAGACCCTCCTATATCTTGTCTATCAAAGCTCCTTATCCTATTTTTGAAGATACAATTGTAATAGGCATATGATAAGGTTCAAACTTCAATGACAACAATTAAATAATTAGCTTCATTGTAAAGATCTTCAACTCTGTCAGATTACATTTAGCTCCTGATTCACCGCACAAATAAAATCGTTGATACTCTTGGCCCAATTAATACCCATCATGCCTTAGCCCAGACAAAAATCCTAGCTGTAATTAAACTGTTTCCAACCGCTGTGGATTCCGTACATGGCCCATTATTTCTACAATCAATTAAATACCCAATAAAGTGAGGCACAACAATATTTCATGCTGATGAAGAAACATCCAAAAATTATCGCAGTAAAACAAAGTTGTCACTAATATGCATGTGGGCCAAGGGAATGTCCAATCTAGAGACAACATCAATAATCCAATATGCACCCTTAACCCTTCACACACCGAACCCTAGCCACAAATGCATTTCCAGCCGCCACACATCATCGGAAATTCACATTCCGATAATCTCCAACCAGCCATCATCATCTGAGAATCGTCTACCGATTGGAAATAATGATCCCCGATCATCACTATAATTACTGTAAACTCTCCATCAACCATTGTACACCACCATGCGCATCAGGAGTCACCGCCATTGGAATACCACCATGAAACCCCTTAACGAAAAACTCGACTGCAAACATCATCGTTGCCCACCTTGTCCACGTGACAACCTCTGATGGCAGCAGTCACAAAGATCTGATGGTCAAAACGCTGTCCACGTGACAACCTCTGATGGAAATGGATGACAGTTGTTTTAGGAAACCACTGATGGAGCAGTACCAGTGGTTTTTTTTTAAAGGGAAAAATGAAAACAATGGGTGACTTTAACTATCAGTGGATAGCCTTTATCAGTGGATAGAAACACTGAAGTTTTGACAACAATATTTATCAATGAAAAGAGGAAACAGAGGTTGACTTTCATCAGTGGATAGTTTTTAACAAACAGATGATTGACCCAAAACAGTGGTTATGGCAGACTTTTAAGGATCAATGAAAAATCTTCATTTTTAACTATTTTTAAGGATGGATTTTTGATTTTCTGAAAACATTTTAATGCTTTTATACATAGAAAAACAGGATTTTCCTGTTACTTTATGTTAAGCAGGTCAAACATAGAAATCAACTTTTCAAGGGTAGATATGACTAATGTTTTAAGTTAGCATATCTTCCAGTTGACCTTTAGTTGAACCATAAGACAGAAGAATCAAACATTTTTTATAGCAATCCCTCACAAAGTGATGTCTGATGATGATTAATGATGAATCAATGGGATATTGAATCTTTTGATGATATATTTCAACTACTTGACTGTCCTGCATAAAAGAAGTCTTTTGAGCAATTATATCAAAGTTCAATAACATATTTTGGAAATAACCAAAACAACTGGACTTTTCAGCTTGCCACAGCATCATAATATTCTTCAATCAGTGGTTGTGACAGTGCTTAGTCGAAATATCATGAGACTTGACAACCATGTTCCAACATATGCAATGTTCTTTAAGGACCCACTTTTTACCAATTTTGACTCTCATCCTTTGGCAGTGGTGCAAGTTTTCAGACTTCCTTTCCCTGTACTATTGAAACTCCTCTTCCATGACAAACACTCAACTTTCTGTCTTTTAGTTCCTCAATGATACATGACTTGTTGATGGAATGGTAGAAAATCAAGAAGAGGACAAAAGTTTTGGGATAGACTTTATGTGAGAATCCCTTTTCAAATGATGTTGTCAAGGTTTGATACAATGGATGAGGTTTAAAAGGGACTGATGTTCAAAATGTGAGGCTGCAAATGTGAATCACCTGAGCTAACATCTGTTGGGGACTTTTGATGATCCAACAGCTGTTTGAGATGAAAGTAAAAGAATCATGAATGTAGGTTTGGCATACTGATGATTTTTATCCATTTTTGATGGAGTTTATCAACAGTGGTTTGGTAATTAACAACTAGAAGGCTATTTTGGTCTAGTACTTGTTTATTTATCAGTGGATGAGCTTTTTCAACTGTTTTGGACAGCAGCTGCTCAGATGAAAGACATGGTTTTGACTTGTGAGAACACAATATCATATCAAACATCTGTTGATGAGGATTTTGAATTATCTGCAAAACCAAATACTTGACAAGCGAATTTTAGGTGCAAGTTTATCATAATTATCAAAATAGCAAGGTTTTCATGAAATTTAATAAAGGTTTTCCACATGCCCGGTCCTTACTTATAACACTTTAGATATAGGCAATGATTGAGTATCCCAGATGATTACAACTATGAAGTGACCTGCTCACAGTGATTTTAAAGGCTTTTTGTGAACCTTATTACCATGTGAAAAATTTCTGAAAATTTGGCCTAATTTTTAATTATTAACCAAACTGGTGATACTTTTGGTTACCTGAACTCCCTGATATAGTGATTGTGCATGATTGATGGATGACAAATGTTTGACCAAATATGTAGATCTCCTGTGGACTCTTAAGTGTTTTGGATTTATACTCTTTTCTTTTGAATTCAAAAGTTTTGAGATAAATTCACTTTTGAGTTTTTGTAATTTTTCTTCTTTCCCTATTTACCCTTTTCATTAACAAATGTTGTAACATTCACTGGAAAAGGTTTTTAAGGGAGGAATACTTGATCCAGAATCATTTTCAGTAATGTTTTGAGAGATTTGGACATTGTTACACATGCTTATGCCAAATTTCACATTACTCATAACCTAGACTTCTTAATACCAACACATAACCTTTGTAGGATCCTACTCTTTTATCACAAGTGATTTTGAATAGATTCCACCTCCTTTTAACAACTCTGGTATTTTCCATCAGAAGTTTGGAGTTGATCCCTAGTTATGTTTGATGTATATTATAAGACTGCTAATTTTCTTTATGATGCTTCAACAAAATTGATTTGATCCTTTTGAAGGATTTTTCAACCTGTTTTTCAACATGTAAGATCATGTAACTAAAGTTTTATTTACCTCTTTTGATGTTAACAAAGACACTAATGCTTTTAACTGAACATATACCTCTGTTGACATAAGGTGACACCTTAGCAGCAGTCATGATGGAATCATCATAGTTCTTCAACATAAACACTGAATCTATAATGATTTAATTCATGATACATCCAGTGTTACGTGACTCCAACGTGATAGATAACATCTTGGTTGTTTTACAGAATTTTTTGAATAATCAACTTTGGAGGTGATTAGTCGTTACTCTATTTTTCAACTAAATACGATCATCCTTAGCATCAATAAATTTTGAGTTGAACTGTTATGTCAAATTGATTGTTAGATCGAATTTGACTGTCCAGGCTCTGATACCAATTGTTAGAATCTGAGGTCCTCATGATTGTGTTTGTTTGAAATAATTAAACAATGAATGAATGTAAAACAGAGATCTAATGCAGCGGAAATATGACAAACTTTGTAAACACAATCAAAGGAACAATAGTTTTCATAAACATGTGAATCTCATTAGAATCGAAAGATTATTATCAAAAGATTACATGCATGCTTACATACTAAAACTCCCCCTCAGCTCGAGCTCCATGGTTGATCGTACAAGATGAAAGAATTGAAGGAGAAAACTCCTTAAATAGAACAGTGCAAACTGTTCTATTTATAGTGCACATCTAACCACTGAAGCATCTAAGCTGACGTCACCATGAAAGTGACACCTAACAACCTAACACCTACAACCACTGATCTAGTATATGCACTGTTGTCAAACAGCTGATTACAATACAAAATACAAAGACAGGTTAAACTACTGTTTCTTCATACCACTGCTTCAACCCTAGCAGTGCTTTGGTCTTTAGCAACATTTGAGTCAAGGTAGTAGATTGACCATCAGTACTTAGTCTTCAATAGTCTTTGAATGGACATCAGTTGTTGTAGATAACAAGTGTTGTAGTAGAACAGTTGATAGAAGACATCAGTTGTTAGAATCACTTTCAAGGGGAAAGTCTAATGTAAACCACTGCTTATGTAGGATCCACTGTTCTGAACCAGTTTTGGCTTTACATCATCTGTTCCTCTGTAGGGTTCAATCCCAACAATCTCCCCCTGGAATAGATGATGCCAAAACCCTTCATTATTCTGGATCTTTATTATCTCATCAGAAGTTCCCTAACTTGTCCTTTAAATTGCAATTCAAAATCCATGGAACTTGTATCATCCTCATCCCTGCATAGTACAAGCTCAAGGAGATCTTGTAGATCTTCCGCACCCAGGCCCAGTGCTTGTTCCCTTGATATGTGCTTTACTTCTCCATTAGATCTGAGCAATGTCAATACATGGGTCTTTTGATCAGGCATCCATTTTAGTATTTTTGAACCCAATGGGTTTCTTGGGAGAGGTTTATTTGCTGATGAGTTTGGAGATGATGGCCTGTTCAATAATTTGTTGGCAGGGTTTTGAAATTTTGCTGAGCTATCTTCTTCTAATGCCATTTTCTTGATAGCTTCTTTAAAATACTCAGCTTCTTTTTCTTTCTCTTCTGCATCAGTCAGTTGTTGCCTTTTCCTTTGGTTGAACATAATGACAGAGGTATCTACTGATGTGAACAGTGGTTCAGAAGTATGGACCTGCTTCTTTGGCTTATCAGTACTTTTGTTTTCAGGCTTCTTTGGTAAGTTAGGATCTGTCATTCTCCTTTTTCTTTGCCTTTCATAAGCCTCATCTGTATATTGCCTTGTCCAGTTTGATATGGCTTTGGCAGTTCCTACCTTTGCATCAACCAATTCTTGCTTCTTTTGTTTATACTCCAAGGTAAGATCATCAATGGCCTTTTTGTATTTACTCCAGTTTGGTGCTGACCTTTTCATACCTGGATCATTTTGTATCCTCTCAATTCTGTTCACCTCATGCTTTAAAGCAATGAGTGGCCATTCACTAAACTGTTCTTCTTTAGCTGGATAGAATTTTTCTTTCATAATGAATGCAAGATAATCCTTTCTCATTTCCTTTTGTAGGTCAGCTTCAGGTGGCAGATTAGACATTTCTTTGCTCAGGTCTCTTGCATAGTCTTCCATTTGTCTAACCTTAGTGAGCAAGAATTGCATTCTTTCACAAATAGCTTTGTCACCTTGATCTTTACATTCAAATCTAGCTCTCATATCAGCTTGCCTGGCTTTGAGTTTTAGATACTCATCCATGTTTGCTGGATCTCTGAAGCCCATGAGAGAGGGAAATCTTCTTTTTGAAGAATCATCCTCTGTGTAGAATTGTCTCATTTCATTCTTTACAGCTTCCAATTCCAGTGGATAAGTTGCAGCTATTGGAGTAATATCAGCAGGGTTATAGCCTTCAAGAATTTTTGGATCTTTTATTGGATTGGTTAGGGTTGGTGGAATGAATGGTTATGGTGGAATCACATTGTAGGGTATAGATGAAATGGGAACGGGTGCTGATACATCTTCATCATGTGCCTGAATTTTTCTTTTTCTGGTATAAGTCTTGTTTGGTGAAGGAGTGTTTGTTGGTGGTTTTTTAATTGGAGTGAATATGGCTTGAAGTGTAGTGGTGGTGTTTTGACTAACAGGTGTTGAGACAACATGTGTTTCAACAACCGTTGTCATTACAGCTACTGATGTGTCAGCAGATGTCTTCTGTTCTTGAGCAGGTGGTTTTTGAGGTGGTGTTGATAGCAGATGTCTTCTGTTCTTGAGCAGGTGGTTTTTGAGGTGGTGTTGATTTTGGTGTGATAGTTGATTGAATGGTGATGATGGAAGTGATAGGTGACTGACTAACAGCTGTTGAAACAACTGGTGTTTCAACCACTGTTGTCATTACAACTACTGATGTGTCAGTAGCAGTCTTCTGCATTTTAGCAGGTGACAGTTTTGGTGGTGAGGATGTTTTTGGTGGTGATGGTTGTTTTGGTGGGACAGTGGTTGTAATGGGAGCAGTTGTTGTGGTTAAAGTTGTAGTTTTTGGTTCAACAACTGCTGAAACCACTGAAGTATCAACAGTTGTTGATACAGCAGGTGTTACAACAACTGTTTGGGTGGAAGATTGATGTTTGGGGCTTTTGGAAGGTGATTTGGAAGCATGCTTTGTGAACCTGGATGGTGTTTGTTTGGGTTCCCTCACTTTTCTAGTGGGATTCTTTCTTTTTGGCTCAGGATTTTCAACATCCTTTGGCTCAGAAATACCCTGCTCATTCAGCTCCATGAAAGCTCTTTTCTCCTCATCCCACCTGGATTTATCCTTTGCCTCTCTATCCCTTTTTACCTCTGCTTTTGCATCAGCAATGGCATTAGTGGTAACATCAATCTTTTTGGACCCATCTGGCAAAGGGATGTCTTTGAGCATGCTTGAATTTGACCCATTAATGTATAACCCATCTTCATATCCCTTCTTCTTCCACTGCTTGATTTTCTCCTCTTTTTTGGCATTATCTGGTGGTGGTTTGTTCACAAAGATAACAGTGGGAGAAGCAGTGCCAGTGGTGTTTAGTAAATGGGCCTTTATAGCCTTGATATCAGCTTGAGTGTCTTTGTATTTTGCATCCATGACATTTCTGATTTGTTGGATGTGGAGTTCATGTTGTAAATCAATATACTCTCTTTGTTTGTGGAGCAGTGGTTGAAACAGCTCCCAAAGAGCATCATAGGATGGAATAGTGGAAGCAGATGGAACATGTGGTGGTGCAGCAGTGGGTGTGGACTTTTGTGAATTTAACAACTGTTGCAGCATTGTCTTGATGTCTGTAACAGTTGAGTCAATTCTGTCTACCCTCTCCGTCAATTCCTGATATTTCAAACCATCACCCAAGTTAATGGGGTCATCTGATTTCCCACCTGCAGTGGTTATATCAATGTTTGACTTAGGGAATGAATTCCAAAGGTCATCCATCGATGCCCCTTGTTCTTGGTACTGGGGTCTTCTTCCTTCAGCACTTGATAACCTTTTGATGGTACCAGTGGTCAAAATAAACTCACTAGTGGATATCAGAGGTGCTATAGAAGGAATTGCCTTCAAGGGAGTCTGATTGATGAAACAACTGGCCAAATGTAGATCTGTTGATCCAACACTTGTAGTTGCTGCTCCACTTGAACTACTGACAGGAATTACAGGTAATTCCAGCAGTGTAACCTCCTCAGATGTTGGTGGGTGAACAAAGATAAAGAATCCAGACTCAGTCACTTGTATGTTCTCATTTACAGGTGAGTGAGAAGAACTGATTTGTGTCTGGGCAATATCAACTGCATCCAACAAGGGTAATATTTGGGGTGGAATTTGAGTTGTGAGGTTGGGTGTAGAAAGCAAATTTGCCCTAGGAGGTGGCCTGTGGATGATAGAATCGAGTGATTCTAGAGCATCATAATTTGGTGTCCCTGTGCTTACAACCTGATCCTTTTGTGAGGATGCAGGAGGAGTTTTAGGCAAAGGTGGAGATCTTTCTTCCATCTGCTGTGAAGAAGTAGCAGTAGTGGTTATTAGTAACATTGGTGTTGTCACAGGTATTTGCTCTGGGATCTTATCTCCCAGAGTTACCCTTTTTGCAGGTTTGGGGGCTTTTTGGATGATTTCTTTTTGGGCTTTTTGGTAATGGCAGGTGTGGGTTTCATAGCAGTGGTTGTGCTACTATGATCACCTGGAGGAGTGGGCTCAACAGCAGATACCTGAGGAGCAATGGTAGCTGCTAAAGTCTGCTCAGGTACCTCTGCTTGTGTTTTGGAAGTGTAAAACCCTTGCAGGATCTATCAATGATATCAACAAAGTCTTGTGAAGGTGCGGAAAACAATCACAAGATGATTCAAGATCAAAACAATAATCAATAAGCTGTAATATAAAACAATGTAAACACAAACCAAGAAATCTTGCATTCAACGATTTACGAAGACTGATACAAGACTCTTCCTTGAACTCGCAACCCACTATTCAACCAACAACCTCAACCCTAAGGTTGAGGTTTGTTTAAATACTAACTATCTAGGCCGAAACCTAAGCCCACAAGCTAACCCGGTTGCGACATAACCCAAACCACCTAATCGGCCCATACACATATATTAGAGAAATACACAAAACAACCCCTATACTATGCAAACCTACATGTATAAACCTTCAGGTTCCAACAATCTCCCCTAGGTTTATGCATGCAGGTTCTTGACGCTTCAAGTATCACGATCACCACCCAACCGATCCTTAAGACCACCGAATCCCTTCTTGCGAATATGAATGGCTGAAGCAACAGCTGCTGTCCAACCCTTGGCGATTGCTTCATATTTCTCAGTAGCTCGTATCTGATTTTGAGCCAACACTTCTAAATCTTCAAGAGCAATGTTGAGCACATCTACTTGATCCACCAAGCGAAAATTAACATCACCATCACAAACAAACACTGCCTGACCAAGACGCTCATCATAAGCCCAGAAATGTAGAGACTTCAAAGCACCTTGAGGAATCTTCTTTACCAACGGAATCACTTTCTCTTTGTCTGTCACAGGCCAGTGCACTGCTTTCATTCGCTTATTGGTAAATGGATCCCGAACACCTTTAAGAGGTTTAACAATAGAGTCAGCAGTACGCATCGATGGAAAGTTACGCTGAACTTCCCTCTTCAATCTTTCGAAAAACATGTGTCCAGGACCTCCAGGGTTATCATCAACGTAAGGTGCATTTGACATTTCAGTCAGATCAACCTTCGTAAATGATTGAAACTGACCAGGATGTTTATACCATTCCACAGGACCAACTTTCCTCTTGATCCACCATCTTTTTCTATCATGGTCATAACCCCAGCTTACCACACCTGAGCGATTTCCAACTTGATCATACAGAGTTTCACCAACATCCATCAGATGATGAGTAGCCTGAGCATCAACATCATCTGGGTTCAGATTCTTGTTCTTCAAAATCACCAACTCCCTTTTCCTCTTAATTCTTTCTGCCTTTGCTTTATCTGCTTCTGGATCAGTAACTCTCTCAAAGTATTTTTCCATTGCAGTATTCTTTTCAGCATTATCCTTTTCAAAGGCCTTCCTTTTGTTTTCAACGTCTGTAGGATCAGAAAATTCCTGCCCAAACTTCTTTTCAAGTCTACCACGCAGATCATAGACCATAGAGAATAACAAACTAACATCTCCTTGAAGTTGCTCAATCTGTTGATCCTTTTTCACTATGATGTCTTCAAGTTGGATAATCTTCGCTTCCTTGTGAATCGAGTCTTGCTCAACAACAACCAACCTTCTTTTCATCTCTCTCATACTGATAAATTCATCTTCATCACTTGAGTCATCGTCAAAAAGCATTCTTACTGGTTCCTCAGGCCTTTTACCACTTGAACTACTAGGCATATCATGAACAACATTAGAAGGACCAGCAGAATCAGAAACACCAAGTGACACAGCACCAACAGGCTCAGAAACAACACTCGCAGCTTGAACTTCGACAGTAACATCGGTGGTATCCATATCAGTTCTTTGAGCGTCAACATCAGACTCAAAGATATCTGCGGTAGAGGTGGTGGTATCAGTAATATTCTTCTCAAAATCAAAATCATAAAGACCTTCATCATCTTCATCAGTAATCAAGGGTTGATCTTTGTGTTTCTCAACATACATTCCGAGCCGAGGATCCCTCCTTTTCCGCTTCAAGGGTAGGGAATCAGGATCCTTTGGGTTTTCACTAGACTCTTCATTTAGAACTGAAAGACAGGATTTCCCATCTTTTCAGTCACAGACTTTAATAACTGAGCCAAACTTTCAGCAGAAATCACAGGTGGAGCAGTTGAAACGGCAGTAGTCATTCCAGCTTCAGGTGGAAGCTCTACATCTTCATCAGTATCACACATAATTTCAATACCTTCTTCCTCAGAATCAATTGTCACAAACTCAGTCTCAGGCTCATCTTCAATACCTCTCTGAACATCATGCTCTTCAGCAACAATAGCAATAGCAGGCCCAACATTAGCTTGAACAGGTTGAACTATAACCGGTTCAGCAGCAATATCTTCAGTCTCAGCAAATTGGCCAAACTTCTCCAGCGGAATCAGACCTTCAAACTTCTTTTCTGTACCCTTCTTTGGAGTAAGAGCACCAAAACAAGCAGGACCCATCGGCTTCAACTCCAAAGTGTTTCCAGATTTTACCAACTCAGGATAACGTGCATTGAAGATCATCTGTAGAAACCTTGGATACATGAGAAATTTGTCCTTCCTGACTCCCAGTACATTCCTTTTCATTGCCTCCAACACATATTTCGAGTAGTTGAAAGGTTCATTGGTTATCACACAGACCAGAGCAGCAGTCTGTGTACTATTCAGCTGATCAGTACCCCCTCTATTCTCAGATATACACAAAAGAAACATGTGCAATAAAAGCCTCCAATACGGATGAACGAATTTCTTAACCAAAGGTGGATACTTTCCTTCATAACTCAGCCTAGGCAATAAAGCCTCAACTGTACCAGCTGGAACCTCTATCGAATCTGAATCTTGATCATTAAACTGCAACACTTCACGAATCATTTGTTCTGTCACAGTAATTGTCATCTTCTGAATTTCAGAAACAATAACTCCCTTTCCTTCAACTACCTCGATCTTCGCATTCTTCCAGAAATCTTGAATGAGACTTTCATAAATGACTGGATTTTCTCGTAATGCGTGAACAATGCGACAACTGTTTAGGCCTTTCATGAGTGAAGTATACAATCTCCGATGCTTCTCTGGAGGAGGTGCCAAATATCCTGCCTGATTGTGAGTTGCTATAAATTTCAAGTCCATGATCTGCACAAACCAAAAGTGTGTCACAAACATATATATAGTCAACAACTCAGAAATGTCAAAAATCAACTCGAAACCAGACACTGTTGACTCGAAATCATGAGTCGCAACAAGAAATCTTGAGTCGCAACCAAGAAATCTTGAGTCGCAACCAAGAAATCTTGAGTCGCAACCAAGAAATCTTGAGTCGAGACCCTGAGTCGAGACCTTGAGTCGAAACCAGGAGGTCTCGAGTTGTTATTACGAGGTTGCGACTCGCAACAACTGGTCTCGAGTCCTTATCTGTTGTCTGAGTCGAAACCACACAAACACTTTGTTGTTTAGACAATTTGGATCAAATCCCATAACATCATTAAAATTGTTTGAAGACCACATTATATTCAAATTAGGGTTCTTCATGTTCTTCAAATCTTCATCAGAAGATCATCATATCACCTGCAAATCTTCAAATAAATCATCAACAAACCTTCAAATACCTATGAGTCGAGACCGGAAAAGCTTAAATCACCAACTCGAAACCGGAGATCAGAGGTTTTTCGCCGGAATCTTTGAGAGAGTTTCTTGAATGTCACGAGTGAGTTATGAGGTCTCGACTCGAGACCTTGTTCTTATACTCAATCCCAACAAATGGGCTTGGGCCGAATACTGGGCTTGTCGGGCCGGAAACAGTTAAAAGGATTTTCTTCAAAATTTTGATAAGATTTAATTAAATTAAATCCATTTAGCAAACATTTAATCAATTTACAATCCATTTAGACTTTCTGAGCATGATTTGTAAAAACCAAAAAAAAAAAAACAAAAAAAATAAATAATAAAATAATTATTATTTACAAAAATAAAAAAACAGGAAAACACCAAAGATTACTCAGGGATCAAATCACGAGGTTTCGGGCTTGACTTCACTTATCAACACTGATCTACTACCGAATGATCTAGACGATTGCCAGTATATTTGTCCACCTAAACTCATTTTCCCAGACCTATTCCATATAACTGCCTGTAACATATTTTATCATGTTTTAGTTTCTTATCAATGAACACCCAAACAAATACTAATCAATTCCCGGAAATATAAACAGCACATTCTATCATGTATGTAGCATCCCTACCACATATTTCACAAGTCCAATCCAGATCTCTGAAAGCTTAACTGGGAATAGGTTAAGAAGAGAACAGAATAGATCTTAAGCAGAGATGGTATAATATACAGATCAAATGAGTTTTTCTCAATTTGATATAGGTTTAATTTGGGTTTCTTTTGGGCACTTGAGGGCCTCTTTCGGGTGTATAAATGATCTACAGAGCGACAACGTACAGCTAGGTCAGCATGTATCTGGACGCAGCAGAAGCTGACGTTGCCTAGCACCTCCAGGTCAGCATGTATCTGGATACAGCAGAGGAGGTACACGACTTTTTCAGAGAAGATTTCAGGGTCAGATCAAAATTGTGTGTATCGGGACAGCATACAAACATTCAAATAGATATGCACTAATTCCAAGTGATTTTCTTTCCTGAGGTCATGTACTATATAGTTCTAAACAGAAACAGCTAATGTTTTTGATCTAAAGAAAAGAGCCTACCAACACATCAGTACTAGAGCCAAACTGTTTCGATACTGGTCTTACATGAGTCAGCCCTTGACCATAACATGAAAGTTCATTTCATTTCCCAGTCACTGTAACACCTCTTTTTGTATTTTTCAATTTTTCTCCCCCTAAATTTGTGCATAAATAAAAAAAACTACCAAAAAATAGAAAAACTTTATGAACAAATTTACCTACGAAACACAAGCATGCTCAGTCAGTAAAACGGATCATTTTCAGAAAATCCACAAGCACTCTGAATTTCGAGCTGCTGACAGGTTTGGTGAACAAATCGGCAGCCTTTGCATCTGTGTCGATTTGTTCAAGAGTAATAAGACCTCTGTCGAAGCAGTCTCGGATAAAATGAACTTTAATATCAATGTGCTTGGTTTTTGAGTGAAAGACAGGATTTCGAACAATTTGAATTGCAGCATCATTATCACAGTAGATAGTAGTGTTAAGATAAGTCAAACCATAATCCTGCAATTGATGTTGCATCCACACCACTTGAGAGCAAGAAGCAGAAGCAGCAACATACTCGGCTTCTGCTGTAGATATCGCCACTGTTTGTTGTTTCTTGCATTGCCAAGAAATGAGCCTATCACCCAAAAATTGGCATCCCGCAGATGTAGATTTCCTGTCACTGTCAGTACCTCCAAAATTGCTGTCAGAGAAAGCAAACAAGTCAAAATTGGAATCCCTCGGATACCACAGGCCAAACCTAGGTCGGCCTTTAAGATACCGAAAGATCCTTTTAACAGCAGTAAGGTGAGAAGTTTTAGGATTAGCCTGATAGCGTGCACAGTTGCAAACAGCAAACATGATGTCCGGACGGCTAGCTGTGAGATACATCAATGACCCGATCATGGACCTATATTGACGTTGATTGACAGACTCTCCTTCTTCATCTTCAGTCAATAGTGGTCTCTCTGCCATAGGTGTTTCAGCAGGCTTTGCGTCCGTGAATTTAAATTTTGCCAGCACATCATCCACATACTTCCCTTGATGAATAAGAATTCCTTGCGAACTCTGCTTGACTTGTAGACCCAAAAACAGTGTCATCTCCCCCAGAGCACTCATTTCAAACTTCTTCTTCATAACTCTCTCGAACTCCTTGCAAAGATCCTCACTTGTAGATCCGAAAATGATATCATCAACATAGATTTGAACCAAGATTTGATCACGTCCTACTTTCTTGATGAACAGAGTCTGGTCTATGGTGCCACGCGTATACCCATGAGCCAACAGATGCTCTGTTAGTGTGGCATACCAAGCTCGAGGAGCCTGGTGTAACCCGTACAGCGCCTTGTCTAGCTTGTAAGCGTACTCAGGATGGTCTGGATGCACAAACCCTGGCGGCTGCTCGACAAAAATTTCTTCCTTCACATCTCCATAGAGAAACGCGGTCTTGACATCCATCTGATAAACAGTGAATCCCATGTATGACGCGTAAGCCAAAAAGATCCGGATGGCTTCAAGTCGTGCAACCGGAGCATATACTTCATCATAATCCAGTCCTTCAATTTGTCTAAATCCCTGAACCACCAGCCTTGCTTTGTTTCGAACGATGACTCCTGCAGAATCCTGCTTGTTTCGAAATACCCATCTAGTTCCAAGCTTACGTTTTCCTGCTGGCAACTTGACGAGCTTCCATACTCCAAGTTTTTCAAACTGGTTCAGCTCTTCGTGCATAGCATCTACCCAGTCAGGTTCCTGCAAAGCTATATCAATGGTTTTAGGTTCGATTTGAGAAAGATAACAAGAATATAAGCAAGTGTTAATGGTTCCTGATTGACTCCTGGTCAAAATTCCTGCATTTACAGGACCAATCACATTCTCGATTGGGTGATTGCGTTGAACGCTCGTAGGTGTGGCCAAATCAGGTACAATCTCCTCTTCAGTGGTGGTGTTGCTAGACTCCCCCTCATTAGGTGCTGTAGTAGTGTGAACTACAGGAGAAGTGACAACACAGTCCTCAGGAATTGGTTCAGGAAACAATGCAGAGTCACTAGTTGATGCACCCTCAGGGGATCGATTGACCATCGGAGTTGGTGTAGGATGTTGCGTAAACACCATTCCCGGTGGATCAATGGTATGATGCCTCACGTTGTCTTGCATCTGTTCTTCGTCTTCCGTATCTTCAAACGACAATGGTTGTTTGGGAATAGACACACCTGCAACTGAAACATCACTTGACAAAATGTTAAATGATTTAAACAGAGCAGAATAATCGTATAACCAATCTGGACCAACTCTAGCGTCCGTAGCATTCTCTTCAAGCCATTCAATGTTGCACGACTCGACGACCTTTTTAGTTACTTTGTTGTATACCCTATAAGCAGAGCCTTTAGCATATCCAACAAAGTAACATTCGTCACCTTTGACTTCAAACTTTCCATTGGAGTCCATTAGTAATAATACACATGGACAACCAAAGATACGAAAGTGTGAAACCGAAGGTTTATGTCCTTTCAGAATCTCATAAGGGGTTTTCATGTGACGTTTGTTTACTAAAGCATGATTCTGGATATAACAAGCCGTGCTAACAGCCTCGGCCCAAAAGAAGCTAGGAAGCTTTGAATCAGCCAGCATAGTACGTGCAGCCTCAATGAGAGTACGATTCCTTCTTTCAGCTACTCCATTTTGTTGTGGAGTTCGAGACGCACTGAACTGACGATCGATTCCCTTATCAATACAGAAAGTATCCAAAGTAACGTTCTTGAATTTTGTCCCATTGTCTGATCGAATAACCTTTACCTTAGTACTCGCTTGATTTTCAGCCAAAGTAATGAATTGTTTTACCAAGACAGCAGTTTCATTTTTGTGGCTGAGAAAATACACCCAAGTGTAGCGAGAGTAATCATCGACGATTACCAGACAGTAAGCTTTCTTCCCAATACTCAGCACATTCACTGGACCAAAAAGATCCATGTGAAGTAGTTCGAGTACAGCTTTTGTCGAGGGTACTGGTTTAGTCTTATGAGGTTTTCGATGAGCTTTCCCTTTCGCACAAGCAACACATTTCTCCACCAACATGAAGTCCTTGATTGGAAGATCACGTACCAGTTGACCTTTAGCTAGACGGTTCAGATTTTTCATATTCACATGCCCAAGTCGACGATGCCACAGCAGACCATCATGCTCCGAAATCTTTGAAAATAGACAAGTGATCTCTTCACATGGTTTCTTGTTCATATCAATGACGTAAGCATTTCCCTTCCTTTCAGCTGTCATTAAGAACCAGTCTTCTGGAATAACAATCCCAGGCTTAAGAACATGACATCCCTTCTTCGTGAAATGAACTGAATTCCCTCGATCACAGATCTGCGAAATACTTAACAGATTGTGTTTCAGTTCTGGAACATAATTAACATTTTCAAAGCTTAAGACACCGTTTCGAACAGTTCCTTTTAACGTGATTCTGCCTGACTCTCCTCCCGCAAATGAGACATATCCACCATTAAACTCTTTGACATTTACCAGTTGGGATAGGTCTCCTGTCATGTGCCTGGAACAGCCACTATCCATGTACCAGAGGCGCACGGTAGTCCTCCACAGCTGTTCCTGCACGATTAGCGGGATTAGTTAGATTTAGGAACCCAGCCCATAGTGGATCTGGGTTTTCCTTGTGCATCGATATACGTCACCCTCTGCCAAACTAAATTATCTTTATTCAGAAATTTTGAAACATTCCTTTTGGCGACATTTTGATGATATGATTTCATTGAATTGGATTGCATGCCATTAGCTTTAGGTTTCCAAAACTTTCTTGACCAGTTAGAATTGAAACTTTCAAAAGCGTTACCAAAAGAATTACTTCGATTACGCTGAAAATTTGTTTGTCTATTCTGATATTAATTGTAGCGTTTGGCTGCATTCCAATCCTGATCAGAAGGTCTAGTCCTATGATGATAGTTGTTCTTCATCGTCTTAGTCCTTGCAGACATCATGGACTCCGAACAGTGATATTGGTTAGACGTGACCTTCTGATTTCGCCCTGATGTTTTCTTATTCGGTGTCCTTGGGAGTTTACCACAATTTCTGGCAATGTGACCAGCAATGCCACAGTTAAAACATGTTTGACGTTTCACATTTTGAATATTCTTGACATTTTGACTCTGTTTGCTTGATTTCGTGTGATTCGATGTTTTAGTTTTCTGAACATGTTTGACTTGTGGTTTTTCTTTAGACAAATTTTCTTCTAATGATTTCTCTTTTAGATCAGCATCCTTTTCATTGTTACTTAATCTTGATTCCGAATTTGAACATGTACGAGTTTCATCCAAATGCGTTTTATCAAGGCATTTATCATCTGAAACTGATTCAGGTTCACTTCCCGAACAAGAAGAAGTCTCAACAACATGCTCTTCCTCAATGCATTTGTCATGTGAAACTGATTCAGGTTCCTTTTCTGAGCCTGAAGAAGTTTCATCAACGTGCATTTCCTCAGAGCATTGATCTTGTGACACAGATTCAGGTTCATTATTTAACACAGTTTCCAATGGGGTCCCACTAGATTCAACATTAGGGACACCCACTGAGACAGATTCAGAAGAAGAATCAGGACACTCTTGATTTTCTTGAGAAGTCGTTTCAGTGGTTTCACTGAATGCATCCTGAGGGACCTCGCCTGTAACATTTTCACAAGCTGAAACATTAGAGATGTTAGGATCACAAGCATTAGCTGATAAACAATCACCACACTTATTGTTCAAATCATCCACACAAACATTATCAGTTTTGCCCAAAACAACAGGCTCACAAGAGGAAACATAAGCTGAAAACGACGCAAACAAAGAACTAGTAAAAGCAATGTCAGACTCAGTTGGTTCAGAATAATGTTCAAAATATGGTTCAGAAACATTTGAAATAACTACTGGTTCACTCCCATGAACATCACCACACTTTACTTCAGAGCTATCATCTGCACATGACGATGAAACGTTAGGATCAATTGTCCCTTTATGAACAAAATTCAAAGGTGTAGACTTTTGTGGCTCAACATGTCTGTTATGGACAGACGATTTGTTGTTATTTGAACCATAGGTCATTTTACTTTCGTTCAGCATCTCCTCCTCAGTCATTGGTAAATAAGTGTAATTATCATTGTACGGAGGAGAAGTCTGATTATAACCCAATCCCGACCCTTTCTTTTTAGAATATGCTAATTGTTGATCACACAGATTTTTGACTAATTTACTGGAGGAATCGAATTTTTTAATCTTTAACTCATTAATTTGGTATTTATCCCTAACATTCTCCAGTTCTTTAGTCACCTCACACAGTTTTTCTTTGACTATGATGAGTTGGGCCGTAGCTACACTAACATCGTCCTTGAGTTGAACGATGTCCTTACGCTGAGCTTCGATTTTCTCTTTGAAAAGTTTTTCGTTTTTCGTTAAAGTGAAATTTTTCCGTTTAATTTCATTATAGTCTTCGATTAGCTCAGCGTTGTGAATTCTATAAGCCTCAACTCGTTCCCTACATTCAGGAGTGCAGAAAACAGAAATTACCTCTTCTTTCGTGAGACCTTTGACAGGTGCTGACAGGATTTGAGTCATGAATGCAAAATCATCAGCTGCAGTCTCTTCCTCTGGCTTTGGGCCATGTTCGCTTGAAGTCATGAAAGCAATGTTGGATGTAGCAGTTTGATTCTCTGGAGCTGATATGTTCAGACGCTCAATTTCTGAAGACCAATCAAAGTTGATGTTGGGCTGCACCACCAGTGCTTGTGCTAATCCTTGCGGCTGTGGACTTCCAGAAGCGGCAGCATCTGCTATACTTGTAGTGGTCACAAGAGCTCTTTCTCGATTAGGAGTTGCAGGTTGAGCAGGAGTTGCAGGAGTTTGATCTCTGTTTACAAGTGGCTTCGGGCAGTTTCGAGCATAGTGTCCTTCCTCATGACAGTTGAAACAACGAAGATTAAAGGGCACTTTAGCAGCTCCATTCCATGCATTTCCCCACCTGTTTTTACCTGTTCTTTTCACAAACTTTTGGGCTCTGAAGGCTGCCATTGCCATCTGCCAGGTGATATCCATTTCTTCAACATCATCTGGATGAATCTGTGTCAGATCATCAGGACTCCACTTTGGTGGATCAAGCTTTCCTGCAATGAAAGCATTCAGACAGTTGATCACTGACGCTGCTATATCCAGTTTTTCCTTTGATTGATTTGCGAAGAAGGCCATCATTTCGTTGTTTGCAGCGGAGGCAGAGGTAGGAGCAACAGTAGAGACATTTCCAGCATTTTGAATTGAAGCAGGAGAAGCTGGAGAAACGACTTGATTTGAAGATCCAGATGAGTGCACCTTTGCTGAAGTTGGAGAAGCGGATGAAGTATTGCGAAACATCTGAAAGCCTCCTTGAGACAATAAGGCTGTGTTGCTGTTGTTGTTGGAGGAGGCGGGAGCAATGGAGAAACCAGCAGCTAGCATACTGTTCTTGTAATTTGTTTCTCTTTGCTTATCATCCAGTTCGCATGCCTTAATGTGAGAGATCATCTCTGACAGAGTGCATCTAGCTAGGTCTTTTGTCTTCTTGATCATAGCAACATGATGATCCCAACTCTTTGGTAGTGCATTGAGAAGTTGTCAATTTGAGAATGCATTTGTTGTATGAATTTCTTCCATTTGCATTTGAGTGACTAGCTTCACGAATCTCTGAATCTGATTGTCTATCGTTTCACCATAAATATGGTTGAAATTGTTGAAGTTTTGTTGCAGCAAATTTCTTCGGCTCTCTTTCATGTCTTCGTTTCCTTCATAAACCTCGATCAGAGAATCCCACAATTCTTTGGCAGATTTGCAGGTGCGAAAACCAATAGCAATATCAGGACCCAAACCCATGGTTAAGTAGGAAAGAGCTCGATCATCTTCTTCAACAATGAGCAAATCATCTTCAGTGTACTGATCTCGAGGCTTCTTTATTTTGACATCTGGTTCTGTGGGGCTTTCCATCATAATCTCCCTAGGTCCTCTCAAAATGCTTCGCCACAGCTTGTAATCCTTAACCTTCAGATGCTGTTCAAAGCGCCACTTCCACTCGGGAAAATCATTAGCATCAGTTAATCTAGGAATGCGTGTTGTAGTTCCAAGCTTTGAGTCCAATTCTTGTTGTTGATTAAGGGCGGTCAATTCACTGTTGTTAGACGACATGTTTAATTAATCAGTTAATTAGTTAATTAATTTTTGTTTTAAGTCCAAAAGTCAACAGTCCAACAGTTCAACAGATCAGGTCCAAAACACGTGTTTCAGTTTGACGTTGCGAGTCGAGACCACGAATGCGAGTCGAAACCAAAATCAAACAACTCGAGACTTGACTAGTTGCGAGTCAAACACCACTTGTCGAGACCAGCCGATTGCGAGTCGAGACAAAAAACAGCACAACTCGAGACTTGACTCGAGACCGACAACCGTTGCGAGTCGAAACCAGAACAGGACAAGTCGAGACCACAGTCGTTGCGAGTCGAGACCAAAGCAGAACAAGTCGAGACAACACCAGATTGCGAGTCGAGACCTGCAAAACAGATAAGAGATAAGAACTGTTGACTCGTAATCCCGAATATCCAGCACTTCCAAAATTCAAAGATTTTGAGATCTTTGAATTTTCTTCAATTAGCTCCGAGAAATCAGCAAACAGATTTCTGAAAACACACGATCCAAATCAGTAGAAATTTTAACAATATCACCAAGAACAGATCGATAAAAATTAAGTCTTCCACTGCAGAAACAACCACCAAAAACCAGATTAGTAATAACAATTTGATCTTGAATCTGATTGATATCAAAACCGAACCAAGAATGGTTTCTTGGCTCTGATACCAATTGTAAAACCCTTGCAGGATCTATCAATGATATCAACAAAGTCTTGTGAAGGTGCAGAAAACAATCACAAGATGATTCAAGATCAAAACAATAATCAATAAGCTGTAATATAAAACAATGTAAACACAAACCAAGAAATCTTGCATTCAACGATTTACGAAGACTGATACAAGACTCTTCCTTGAACTCGCAACCCACTATTCAACCAACAACCTCAACCCTAAGGTTGAGGTTTGTTTAAATACTAACTATCTAGGCCGAAACCTAAGCCCACAAGCTAACCCGGTTGCGACATAACCCAAACCACCTAATCGGCCCATACACATATATTAGAGAAATACACAAAACAACCCCTATACTATGCAAACCTACATGTATAAACCTTCAGGTTCCAACAGGAAGGTTTTAACATTCTTGTGAATGTTTCTGCAGTTAAACTGTTTATGGGAAGAGGAGCACCCTGTATGAGCACATGGGCATTATCTTTTGAAAACTTTTTATTTAAATAATAACTCAAAAATCTAGGAAATAATAAGAAAGCCTTTTTATCAACATTTTTGACCAAATCATTAAAAATTTCTTGGGAGTAATTAAAATTTTCTTTTTGCAAAATAGCATACCCAAGTGTTGAATTTTTAATGGAATTTCATTTAATCTCGTGGTCTTATTAGATACACACATAAGAAGAGTGTGAAAGAAAAATCTCATGGCAGGAGGAAAGCTGCCTTTCTGCAGAGTATCTTTCTTCATTTGCTCCTCATAACCTCTTTCTTGAAAATCATTTTAATACTCTGTTTATGGAAAAGAATTTTTACCTTGAATATCGTTGAGTTCAAAAACTTTAGAAATAGTTTGAGGTGTGATCGAGAATTTGACTCCCTTTATTGAGGAATTTATAGCTACAACCTTTTTATCCACCGTTTCAAGAGCTGCAATTTTCCAAAATTCCCTTTGAGTAGCAAGGTAGACGGTTGCTCGTAGGTAAGCAAAGTTTTGTACTTTGTGGATGAAAGTGTGTCGATGATGGAATCAACGGTTGAGGTTTCACTAGGTTTATCAAATATGCCCAAGAAATTGTGTGAAAACTTGAATGGAATCTCAATCGTGGTTGAGTCCTTTTGTTTGGTTTTACTCGATTGTTTCACCATGATTAAATCGGGGATGAAGAAGATGAAATGAGGACGATGAGGGTTGTGAAAATATTTGGGAAAACTGTTTTAGAAAGGAGTTTTGAATTTGCTTCGACGGTAAAAACCCTGTTTGGGGTTTTTTATCAGGGTTTTATAGACAGGAAAAGTGAATGCTGACGTGGCAGCGGTTACAAAGATCTGATGGTCAAAACGCTGTCCACGTAACAACCTCTGATGGAAATGGATGACAGTTGTTTTAGGAAACCACTGATGGAGCAGTACCAGTGGTTTTTTTTTAAAGGGAAAAATGAAAACAATGGGTGACTTTAACTATCAGTGGATAGCCTTTATCAGTGGATAGAAACAATGAAGTTTTGACAACAGTATTTATCAATGAAAACAGGAAACAGAGGTTGACTTTCATCGGTGGATAGTTTTTAACAAACAGATGAGTGACCCAAAACAGTGGTTATGGCAGATTTTTAAGGATCAATGAAAAATCTTCATTTTTAGCTATTTTTAAGGATGGATTTTTAATTTTCTGAAAACATTTTAATGCTTTTATACATAGAAAAACAGGATTTTCCGGTTACTTTATGTTAAGCAGGTCAAACATAGAAATCAACTTTTCAAGGGTAGATATGACTAATGTTTTAAGTTAGCACATCTTCCAGTTGACCTTTAGTTGAACCATGAGACAGAAGAATCAAACATTTTTTATAGCAATCCCTCACAAAGTGATGTCTGATGATGATTAATGATGAATCAATGGGATATTGAATCTTTTGATGATATATTTCAACTACTTGACTGTCCTGCATAAAAGAAGTCTTTTGAGTAATTATATCAAAGTTCAATAACATATTTTGGAAATAACCAAAACAACTGGACTTTTCAGCTTGCCACAGCATCATAATATTCTTCAATCAGTGGTTGTGACAACATCTGCTGTTAGTGCTTAGTCGAAATATCATGAGCCTTGACAACCATGTTCCAACATATGCAATGTTCTTTAAGGACCCACTTTTTACCAATTTTGACTCTCATCCTTTGGTAGTGGTGCAAGTTTTCAGACTTGCTTTCCCTGTACTGTTGAAGCTCCTCTTCCATGACAAACACCCAATTTTCTGTCTTTTAGTTCCTCAATGGTACATGACTTGTTGATGGAATGGTAGAAAATCAAGAAGAGGACAAAAGTTTTGGGATAGACTTTATGTGAGAATCCCTTTTCAAATGATGTTATCAAGGTTTGGTACAATGGATGAGGTTTAAAAGGGACTGATGTTCAAAATGTGAGGCTGCAGATGTGAATCACCTGAGCTAACATCTGTTGGTGACTTTTGATGATCCAACAGCTGTTTGAGATGAAAGTGAAAGAATCATGAATGTAGGTTTAACATACTGATGATTTTTATCCATTTTGATGGAGTTTATCAACAGTGGTTTGGGAATTAACAACTAGAAGGCTATTTTGGTCAAGTACTTGTTTATTTATCAGTGGATGAGCTTTTTCAACTGTTTTGAATTGCAGCTGCTCAGATGAAAGACATGGTTTTGACTTGTGAGAACACAATATCATATCAAACATCTGTTGATGAAGATTTTGAATTATCTGCAAAACCAAAGACTTGACAAGCGAATTTTAGGTGCAAGTTTATCATCATTATCAAAATAGCAGGGTTTTCATGAAATTTAATGAAGGTTTTCCACATGCCCAGTCCTTGCTTATAACACTTTAGATATAGGCAGTGATTGAGTATCCCAGATGATTACAACTATGAAGTGACCTGCTCACAGTGATTTTAAAGGCTTTTTGTGAACCTTATTACCATGTGAAAAAATTCTGAAAATTTGGCCTAATTTTTATTTAATAACCAAACTGGTGATACTTTTGGTTACCTGAACTCCCTGATATAGTGATTATGCATGATTGATGGATGACAAATGTTTGACCAAATATGTAGATCTCCTGTGGACTCTTAAGTGTTTTGGATTTATACTCTTTTCTTTTGAATTCAAAAGTTTTGAGATAAATACACTTTTGAGTTTTTGTGATTTTTCTTCTTTCCCTATTTACCCTTTTCATTAACAAATGTTGTAACATTCACTGGAAAGGTTTTTAAGGGAGGAATACTTGATCCAGAATCATTTTCAGTAATGTTTTGAGAGATTTGGACATTGTTACACATGCTTATGCCAAATTTCACATTACTCATGACCTAGACTTCTTAATACCAACACATAACCTTTGTAGGATCCTACTCTTTTATCACAAGTGATTTTGAATAGATTCCAACTCCTTTTAACAACTCTGGTATTTTCCATCAGAAGTTTGGAGTTGATCCCTAGTTATGTTCGATGTATATTATAAGACTGCTAATTTTCTTTATGATGCTTCAACAAAATTGATTTGATCCTTTTGAAGGATTTTTCAACCTGTTTTTCAACATGTAAGATCATGTAACTAAAGTTTTATTTACCTCTTTTGATGTTAACAAAGACACTAATGCTTTTAACTGAACATATACCTCTGTTGACATAAGGTGACACCTTAGCAGCAGTCATGATGGAATCATCATAGTTCTTCAACATAAACACTGCATCTATAATGATTTAATTCATGATACTTCCAGTGTTACGTGACTCCAACGTGATAGATAACATCTTGGTTGTTTTACAGAATTTTTTGAATAATCAACTTTGGACGTGATTAAACGTTACTCTATTTTTCAACTAAATACGATCATCCTTAGCATCAATAAATTTTGAGCTGAACTGTTATGTCAAATTGATTGTTAGATCGAATTTGACTGTCCAGGCTCTGATACCAATTGTTAGGATCTGAGGTCCTCATGATTGTGTTTGTTTGTAATAATTAAACAATGAATAAATGTAAAACAGAGATCTAATGCAGCGGAAATATGACAAACTTTGTAAACACAATCAAAGGAACAATAGTTTTCATAAACATGTGAATCTCATTAGAATCGAAAGATTATAATCAAAAGATTACATGCATGCTTACATACTAATACTCCCCCTCAGCTCGAGCTCCATGGTTGATCGTACAAGATGAAAGAATTGAAGGAGAAAACTCCTTAAATAGAACAGTGCAAACTGTTCTATTTATAGTGCACATCAAACCACTGAAGCATCTAAGCTGACGTCACCATGAAAGTGACACCTAACAACCTAACAACCTATAACCACTGATCTAGTATAAGCACTGTTGTCAAACAGCTGATTACAATACAAAATACAAAGACAGGTTAAACTATTGTTTCTTCATACCACTGCTTCAGCCCTAGTAGTGCTTTGGTCTTTAGCAACACTTGAGTCAAGGCAGTAGATTGACCATCAGTACTTAGTCTTCAATAGTCTTTGAATGGACATCAGTTGTTGTGGATAACAGTTGTTGTAGTAGAACAGTTGATAGAAGACATCAGTTGTTAGAATCACTTTCAAGGGGAAAGTCTAATGTAAACCACTGCTTATGTAGGATCCACTGTTCTGAACCAGTTTTGGCTTTACATCATCTGTTCCTTTGTAGGGTTCAATCCCAATGTTAAACATGTAAAATGAAGAAAGAAAGAAAATAAAATAAATAAGAGAAACAAATAACAAGAAAGAATCACTTAGTTTTGACTCATCTTATATGTATCCTTTGATGATTTCCGCACTTTGGGTTTTTTAAGAGATTATCTTAGGGGCTGTTTGGTAGCCTGTTAATGATTCCATTAAGAGGCTACATCTGAATGGGATAGAGTTAAGTGTGTTTGGTTTGTTAAGTGGACACCTCTTAATGGTTCATGGGCCTCTGACCGATTCAGTTTTAAAACATATCTGAATGAAAAATAAAGACCAAAATACCCACGTACGTAACACACGTTCCTTGCATCTTCTCTTCTCCTCTCTTCTGGCGACCACCATCCAAGCAAATCAACTTCCAAGCAAAACTTCGATCACAACCAGGTATGTTCGATCGCTCTGTCTGCGTTTTGGAAACTAGCTAGGGTTTTTTTTAAGTATTGATTCGCCAATATGTTTGATCGTTTATGTATTTGAGCATTCTGGTATGTTTAATTATCTTTAAGTATTGAACTTTTATATTGTCTGCGTTTTTTTAAGTATTGTCTGCGTTTTATTAGTCTATTTGTCCATAGTAATGGAGAAAGTGATGCTAAAGCTTTCATTTACTATGTTAATGTTCCAATCTGATTTGGAATTTTGGAGTATTTATATATTGTGCTGTTGAATCTAACAACTTTTATTCCTTTTATCATTTAGGTTTTAAACTGTGATTAGTCCACATATAAGGCTTTGACTAGTTACCCCTGATGTATATCTCCCTTAACGAGTCATTTTTGCTGTCATCTAGCTTTGATGAATTTCAATCACATGTAGATCAAAGTTGATTGGAAAGTGTACCACTAGGGGTGTAAACAAGCCCAAAGGCTCAAGAGCTACTCGTTATCGGCTCGGTTAAAGGCTCGAACAAACCGAGCTTTAACGAGCCCGAGTCCGAGCTCAAGCCTGAATTAGAGCTCGTTTAGTTATCGAGCCCGAGCTCGAGCCTGAAGTACAAAGCGAGCCAACCTAAACGAGCCCAAACAAAAATTTATTTATTTTTTAAATAATATAATAATAGTGATTATAACATTGCTCGAGCCGAGCATTGGCGCGTTTAAGCTATATTGAAGCGAGCTCGAGCCGAGCTTTTAGCTCGTTTGAGGTTCTCAAAATAGCTCGAGCCGAGTCGAGCCAGGCTCGAGCTTTGGGTTTGACTTGCGAGCCGAGCTCGAGCTCAAATAAGTAGGCTCGAATCGAGCCGATCTCGAGCTCGAGCTTCATAAAACCATGACGAGCCGAGCGCGAGCCCAGTCGAGCTCGGGCTCGGCCCGGCTCGTTTGCACCCCTATGTACCACTATGTTCATCATGAAACTGTAGGAAAGAATGGCCAAGTTTTTACAAGATACGTCACATGTTTTGATAAAAAAAATCAAAGGATGATCTTTATTGCTATTAATAATCCTTGTTACCATTTTGAGAGGGAACATGGCATATGCCCCTTAACCTTCAAGCAGCTAAAATTGGATGTTAATAACATTAAAAAGGAGCAACTATCTATGTTGTCATTTGTGATGCATGATGCATGGTGTGGAGATGTGCATATAGAGTCGTTCCAACCTTTTTAGAGACCCTAAGCGAACTACGAAGTGGGGGCCCTAATTTCGCCCATAAACTCTCCTCCAATCCCGATGGACCTGTCACCATGTATGATTACCGTTACTTTTTTCATCTAGTGATAGCCTATAGCCTAGAAATTGAAAGGAGGTTGTGATGGGAAGTGGGAAAGATGATTGCGGCTGTATTTTAGGGGCTTTAGGCCGCTGAATAATGATGATTAGGTTGATGGTTATTGCTATGTTGTAATTGCCGAAAATTAATGTGAAATTGGCTTTAAACCGGGCCTTTTTTTGCTAAACAATATTTACTTTGGGTTTTTTCAATGAAAAACTAGTTTAGTTTTAAAATAAACGTATTTATTTGGGCCTAATACATATACTATATATAAAACTTTCTAAAAACTTCAAGGCCCTTATTTTATGATGGCCCTAGGCCCATGCCTAGATTGACAAGCCTATGGAGCCGGCCCTGTGTGCATATATTCACTATTTAAAAAACATGTTGCTATCTATTTTCATGAAGATTACTTTAGGTGTTTTACTGTACAGTGCTTCTTATTTATCCACTCAGATGGATTGGCTGGGTTACACATATGCTTGCATGTATGTCTTTATTATGTGATCTTGTCACCACTTAGTTCTACCCATTTAATATCCATATTTGCATAAAGAGATTCAAAGATTGATGCTTCGATTTGATTGAATCTTGCTTTTATTTTGTTTTGAAATGTTAAAAGAAATGGCACAAAAAAAGGGTAGGATTAGTTGGAAGCAAGAGAGTGTTGACAAAACATTTCTTGAAGCATGTATTGTAGAAGTAACACTCCATGGCCGTGAAGGAAGCAGCCTTAAACAAAGCTCATGGAAGAATGTGGCGGAAAAGTTGAAAACCGAACACAATTTCATAGCGGATCAAAAACAAATGAAGAAAATGTTAGCCAGTTCGTTCATGACATAGAATGGGGTTCACAAGACATCGAGTATATGACTACTTTACGTAACCAGATAGCTAGTCAACTAATTTGAAATGTTTAAAATTTAAATTCTACGCAAATTATTAATTTCTAGTTGAATTTTAGTATGTTTTTTAAGAATTTTGAAGGATTTATATGTAATTTGGATTTTCTATAATGTTACGTATTTTCATTTTATAAGTATTAATCTTCCAGAACCGTCATTCAGAGCACTAACCAAACAGATACATTTCATTCAGCATAAAATAGTTCAGAGGGGTAAAGTAGTCATTGTGCATAGTCATTCAGAGGTCCAACCAAACAACACTTTTTGGTTCAGCACTTACTGGTTCCGAGTCTCTTACCCATTCAGACCTCTTACTGATTCATCACTTACCCATTCAGAGGTTGCCAAACAGCCCCTTAGTTATTGTGGCATGTCCCTCTTTTGGAGGTAACGCTACCCTCGGTCATATTGGTCTGAGTCAATAAGGATACAGTCCTGCAAGGCCGGCTTATTGAAAGATAATTAAGAAAGTTATTAATGCAAAATGTGGCATGTCTCTCTTTTGGAGGCAACGGTACCCTTGGCCATATTGGTCTGAGTCAGCAGGGATACTGTCCTGCAAGGCCGGTTTTAAGTTTTAATAGTAGTTTGTTTATAAGGGATTACAAATCATTCTTACTTCCCCCAATTTGATGTTATCTGCCACAAGGGAAGTCCTAATAAGCTTGAATCAGGTCCTCGCAGGATCTATACACTGAACGAGGAAAGAACTTTGCCCAAACCACCCTTCTAACCCCTTTCCAGGCAGTTAACGTGCTTTATATAGACTATAAAGACACGAATGAGTGAATCAACAAAACATGAAGAATAATAGAATAAAAATTCACATTCAATATAAAAAAACTAGTTATTAAAGTCATTAATACATACCCAATTAAAAAGTGACCAAAGGTTGGAATTTAAAAGTAATACACAAAAGATTTCGTCTTCACCAAGTTATGTAAGAGATTAGCCAAGCATGGCCATAGTTTGACAAAATCTCTTACTATCGATCTTGGATCCCGAGACTACTCTAACTCTAACTAAAGTGGTGGAAAATGATGGTGTTGTGGTGGCGGATGTGAGAGAAGTGGTTTGCTAAGGGATGGTTTGCAAGGATCCAAGCACCTCTATTTATAGTTGGAAACAGGAGATTCACACGGCCCCGTGCCTGGTGGGCACGACCCCGTGTCCTTCATCTTCACTGTCTTCATTTAATGCTCTTGTCAGCTCTTCTGTACACACAGCCCCGTGTGTCAACGGCATGGCCCCGTGGCCCCTGTACTTGTTGTACGAACCTATATATGCAAATCTGAGAGTTGACCACGGCCCGTGTTTACATGATATGACCCCGTGTCCCTTGTCGTTTTCTGTTTGTCTTTATTCTCTAAGGAATCTTGACTGGGGCACAGCCCATGCCTAGCAGGCACAGCCCCGTGTTAGGCTTCTAGTTTGTTGCTTTTATTCTTGGGGTGAAACTTGGAGGGTCGATATAGTGTGTCAACTTCCTTTCTTCGTATTTATGTTGGTTTTTGTCGTTAATTGGTTCCTTTTGTTCATTTGAGCTTATCTTATCCTGAAAATCAAAAGTAAACAAAGAAATGCACTTTTTCCAACATTAGTACTGAAAAGGGTTGTTTTTATACCGTATTTGACACAATTTATATGTTATATTTTGTGCATATCAACCGTCACCCATGTTCTTCACCGAATCCCTCTAATCTTTGCCCAGATTCATTGATTTTGCCTTTTTTCTGATCAAATGTTACATTCACTTGGTGGAAATCATCCAACACCCTTACCCCCTGACCCAATCCTTCCTGAACCCTCTGATTTCCCTTCCTCGCGTCGCACATCTTGGAGAAGAGCAAGTGCCTCAAAACCCCAAATAGATGTATCTGGAGCCCAAATCTCGTCTGGTACACCGATTTCAGGGAGCAAAGCCAATCAAAAGATGTCCAAATCTGACAAAGGAAGACAGCTGCTCTCAATTCTGTGTTCCAACAACCTAGTTCAAGAAGCAGCGATTCCTAATTCCCTGGAAATTCTAGCTCGCTCAGCGCAATTGGGTGAGCATGTTGTCGTTTATGCTGAAGAGCATATAGAGGTGGGTTTGGTGCAGCGAACGATGATAAAAGTATTGATGCGCGTCTGGTGTTATAGGTTTTTATGTATATTTTTAGCCCTTTTTACACGTTAGTCAAGTTTTAAATTTATAAAACACGATATTTTACTAACACCAAACACACATATGGGCAAGTGCACCCATCGTGAGTGTAGTATAGTGTTGGCAAGATACCGAGGTCGTCCAAGGACACAAGAGCTTTTAATACCGGTTTATCCTCAACGTCTAATCAAATCAAAAAGTTAGAAAAATGTTTTAAAGTAGATAATAAAAACCAAAATGCTGAAAAATAAAATAAAAGTAAAACAGCTAGACAAGATGAATCACTTGGATCCGACTCGTATTTAGTGTAACCTTTGATTATTTCCGCACTTTTGCACTTTTTAAGAGATTATCTTAGTTATTGTAGTAGGCCCCTCTTTTGAAGGTGACGTTACCCTCAACCCAGTAGTTTGAGTCAGCAAGGATACAATCCTAAAGGGTTGGATTATTGAAAGATAATTAATTAAGTTATTAATGTGTAATGTGGTAGGCCCCTCTTTTGAAGGTGACGTTACCCTCGGCTAAGTAGTCTGAGTCAGCAGGGATACAGTCCTAAATAGCCGGGTTAATGTTTTAATAGTAGCTTACATATGAGGGGATCAAGGAGTTCGGACCCCCGCCATCCAATACCAGTGGGTATTGAAGCAGGTCCTACTAAAGTTGACCCAGGTCCTTGCAGGATCTATACATTGAACAAGGCAAAACTCATACCAAACAATTCCCTTAACCCCCGACCAGGTAGCCAACATACCTCCATATAGACCGTGGAGATATGAATGGTGAAAATCTTTTATTTTATATAGACAGTAAAATAACTCCAAGACACCACGGACAAATGATAAGGAAGATTCACCTTCAACATAAGAAACTAGTTATTAAAGTCATTAATACATAACCAAATAAAAAGTGCGAAAAGATTAAAAATAAAAAGTATTACACTAGACACTTGTCTTCACCAAGTGATGTAAGAGACTTAGGCAAACATGGCCTTTGATTGTCAAGAACTCTTACGATCAATCTTGGATCCCGAGACTACTCACACACTCTATGATGGATGATGGTGGTGGATGTGGGTTGTGATGGTGGTGGTGGGTGGGTGAAGTGTGAGAGAGGTTGTTTGCCAAGGGATGGTTTGCAAATGAGCCAAGCACCCCTATTTATAGCCTGCACAGAAGCCCGGACACGGCCCCGTGTCCACTCATCTTCTCTTTCTTCATTAATTGCAGTTTGTCTGCATTAGTTGATCACGCCCCCGTGTCCGCTGGGCACGACCCCGTGTGCAGAAGCGTATCTGTACTATCAAGATTTCCCTAGATTCTGCGAATCTTAGAGTTGACCACGTCCCCGTGTCCGCTGGGCACGCCCCCGTGGTGGGTGATAGAAGCTTCTACAGCTTTGTCTTTTCTGCAGACACTTGGGCACGCCCCCGTTCTCATTGAGCACGGGGCGTGTTCAGCCTTCTGTTCTCTTGTTTTTGCTTGGGAAGATGCTGTCGGGGGGTCGGGCATGCCACGTTTATTCCTTTTCTTGTATTTGTGTTAGTGCATTCATCTGTCGTCTTCGTCTTATGTCAAGTCTCGGGTTCGTTGCAGATTTGATCAAGGCTTATGTCATCATCTTTGAGGATGACATCATTATGATGACATCATCATTAGATAAGCATATAAGAAAAAATTGGAATGGTCCAATTAGAATTGGAGGATTGACCGTTTGAAGACATGAATCATATGAAGACAAAGGCAAGTTGGTCCAATTAGAAGTCACCATTTAAAGATCCAATCATTTTGAAGTCAACCGTTTGAAGTGATGCCTTTCGTTTGAATGTATTGAGTGTCCGTTTGAATGCTTGGCCGTTTGAGGCCTGCCGTTTGAATGTTAGTCAACCGTTTGAGCATGTTCAAACGGTCAGGGATTTCTATAAATAGATCTCAAACTGTCAACATTTGTAACGATAGAGTCAGTTGATACCGAAGTGATGCCGGTATTTCCTCTCGCTGTAAACATTGTCAATTGAATATAAAAGAGGATTAAAGTGATTTTACAGCTGTTTTCAAGTTCGTTTCTTAGTTTCCGCCTCTGAAACGTACGAGAGCTCTTCCGAACGACTCATTCAGGTCGAAACCGATCCTACAATTTGTGTTAGATTTAGCTGCCTTTTTGCTTCTTGTGTTCATTTGAGCTCATTTAATCCTGAAAATACAAAAGGAAGACAAAACACACTTTTTCTAACATTAGTACTAAAAAGGGGTTAGTTTTCTGCCACAATTGATGTAATTTATATGTTGCATTTTGCGCACATCAAGTATTCAGTTTTATATGGGTTTTGTTGTGTGATTTCATTTTGAGCTCATCTATCTTAGTAAAATGATTTGTTATTCTGATTTATAATAAAGGCAGAGAAGACTTGATGATTTAGGGTTTTAATAGGGGAAGAAACAGGGGTATAAACGTCATTTCACAAAATACTAACAGTCAAACTACCATTGACTTGACAGAGGGGCCAAGGTTGATTAAATTTAGAATGGTCGGATGGATCGTGAAACCACCTCCAATGCCATTCAATTGAGCTGTTAACGAGTGAGTATGCATCAAAAACTGAACAATCTTTGACAACCTCAAGTTGAAAAAGAGAGGGAAACATGTCCTTAAGTGGTGCATCGGCTGCCTAAGTGTCAATCCAAAACTTGATTCTGTTGCCACTACCCACTACGCCTTTAATCAAGCGATCTAGTTTTATGTTTTCTGCTTCAAGATCTGACCCAATTTTGGCAATGGTTGCCCATGTGCCTGGAGCTGAAACTTTATAAGGAATGAAAGGCCAGCTTCGCTGTGAATAATGGACAACAGACACCACTTGGAAACAGAGATTACTACTTTCAGTTTTGTCCTTCCACCACCATTTAGACAAAAAAATCTAGGTTAGTGTTTCTAGGAGACCTGAGACCTAGACCTCCTGAAACTTTGGGAGCAATAACACGCTTCCAAGCAACCCAGTTGATCTTCCTATTTTCAGAGTTGCCAGCCCACAGGAAGTTCCTTCTGATAGACTCCAAATGCTTAAGAACTTTTTCGGTGCCTTATAGATAGAGAAGTAGTGTGTGGGGAGGCTATCCAACACCGCCTTAATCATTGTGACCCTGCCACCCAATGACAAGGTAGAAGCTTTCCATAGGGCCAACCTGGATTCAAAAGTATCTACCACTGGTTTCCAGCTCTGAACACGGTTCATATTGCCCTCGACATTCAAACCAAGGTAAATAAAAGGAAATTTACCAGTTTTGCAGCCAAGATAAGATGCCATGTCATTCGGTTCAAGTCTACTTACGCACGTGCCAAACATTCTGGATTTATTGAAATTAATTCTTAGGCCCGACGCGAGATGGAAGCATCGGAATAATCTAAGGATGTTGGACAAGCTTGCCTTTAACCATTGCCCGATTAATAGCGCAACATCAGCGTATAATAATAAATGGGATAGGCATTCTTAAACAATAATTTGATGTTTTAATTGTCTTATATCTTTTGATAGAAGCAATCAACGTATTTTTACGTATTTGATAATTAAAGTTATAACATGCTATAAATTATCTATTTATATATTTTATTTAGCCGCACCTAGTAGTCAATAAGAATTACATGTTGTGGGAGATCAAAGTTCAATCATTAGAAAGTGTAATTTAATATTTAATATAATATAATATTTAAGAGCTAAAAAGTTTAGCCGTTCAATTTTTTAGGGTAAATTACTTTTTGAGTTCCTGTGTTTTATAGGTTTTAACCACTTGAGTTCAAAAGCAAAAAGTTTAACGGCCTGAGTTCCTATAAGCATTTTCTTTAACCATTGAGTCCAAATTTCTAACACTGTTAGAATTTTTGGTTAAGTATTGTTAAATGACCAAAATACCCTTATAATTAAAAAATAAAAAAAATTATGTCTCTCTTATATCCCCTTATATCTCTCTCTCTAATTTTTCACCTTCATCTCTCCCTCTCATCTTTGTTTCTCTCTCTAGACCACCATTAACACCACCACCATCACCACCAGAGCTACAACCACCTCCGTCTCCAACCACCACCTAAACCACAAACCTCCAGCACACGCTCTGTCTCTCTCTAAATTCTAAAACTGTAACCTCTATCTCTTATATCCCTCGTACTCACCCCCACCTCAGAGTCCTCCTTTCCCTTCAAGTAAACAGCCGGCCACCACCATTTGGTGGCGGCGCACGGCGACAAGCAAGTTAGAGAGAGGGAACAGTTAGAGATAGATCGAGGAGAAGCTGAACTCTGAGATATCATGGGTATGCTTGATCTTCCCTCTCGTCTTTGGATCTGAAGGTGGTTGATCATCTCTATTTACAAACTCTGGTGCGGTGTGACTGTGGCCACCTGTAGGATCGTTTGCACGACCAAAACGAGTCGTTCAGAAGAGTTCTCGATCAATACGAGAGGCGGAAACTAACGTATCGACTTTGAAATAGCTTGATATACACTCTAATTGTCTTGTTTATTGATAAAACAACGTTTTACAGCCCGGAGACACTTCGACAGCACCTTGGTACCGGAATCTGAAAGTAACAAATGAAATGATCAAGTCACATATTTATTGGCCATCCATTCCGCACGAATCAGTCCATACGAAATGGTCATTTCGTGCGAAATGGCTAGTTGTCATTTCGTACGAAATGGACCTTCCATTTCGTGCGAAATGGACTCAACCTATATGTTTCTGGATTTTCTCATACAACGTGCCCTGATCTATCTAATCTATTACAAGACTCGATACAAGACGAAGTCGACAGACATATGCACCAACAAACTCCCCCTTGGATGTTGACGAAGTCTTCAGTGTCGAGTCTTCAAAGACTTCAGTCTTTATCAGTCTTCTTGTGCTCTTCCAAAGTATCTGACAGGGTAAGCATCCTCAAACTCTATATCTATCTTCTTTCTCTTTCTTCCGGAATCTCAACCTGTCTCTATCTTCTCTTGATCAGATCTCTTGATTCCTTAAGTTTATCAGCATCAGCAGTTAAATTCCCCCTTGGATGTTGATCAATGATCTGTACCTGTCTCTCGCATCTACAAACTCCCTCTTTGAAACGATCCTGGCTATAATGACATTTGACTCCCCCTTTCGATAAGCTGGGATCGTAGTCTGGAATTCACAGTCTTTGGATCAGAAGCCTGGCTCTGATAACTTTCACAGGTTCTAAGATCGAAACCTGGCCTTTGTAACCACAGGATCCTCAGGTATCGGAACTTGGTTCTTTCCAAGCTTCATACCTGCACATTCTCTACCTCACAATAAATCTCACAAATTTAACAAATTTGACAAATTTATAAACTTCTTGCAAGTATCGTTTAAGATGATTTAACATTTAAAATCTTTGATGACCACGTGTAGGAATATCATTTTTCTTTTTCCAAACAAACTCTCCCAAACCTGTTCATCATGTTTAGCACTTGGAAATTTGAAAATCAGCTATTCATCATCAGTTGTCAAAAATAAGATGAAATAAAATCTTTTTAAATTTTCAAAATTTTATACTAAAACACAATCTTTTTGGATTTTTGGTTTTTTAATTAAAAGCAGTAAAGAAATATTTACAATCTAGGATTATATTGTCTGTAAATATTTTTGCGAGTTTGTGTAAGAGGATCATATCAGTTTATGAGACAAATCACTAACATCGTTAAGCTTTAAACATTTTAAGTTCTAAACGATTCACTTAGATTGTCAGTATACTGATCCATTTAAATTTTCACACAAAGTTCAACTGTTTCGAGATACGAGATTTAGTGTTTTAATTGACTTAACCTTATTCGCGTGTCCCACCTCAGAATATACTCCTGTATCCAGACTTCTATATTCAGTCTTACAGGTGAATGTACACTAATGATATCTGTAAACAGGTAATGCGAGACCATGAGAGCTCAGGTTAGAACTTCCGTTCAGACAAAGAGATGATGGCTCGTCTTTCGGTGTGTCCCGTTTGGGGATCTTTTCTTCAATAGCACATGATTAGCATTTTTCAATGTTTCATCATTTTTTGTACTGAGGGTGAGCTTTTAAGATAAAAGTAGTGCAGAGCATTATACAAGGACTAGGCTATTGCTTCCGCAAAATCGGAAGTCCAGGTATAATACCCCAGATATTATCACGCACAAAGACCTAGTATGTTAGAAATATAAAGCCCTTCAAACAAGATTTCAGGGGTTACCTATATATCCGAGAGATGTTCCCCACGAGATAAGTAAGCATTTGATATTTAGGTTTATATCTCGAAAACAATCTACTGAATGTATAAAAACCTACTGGCATATCGTCAGTGAGATCGTTTATCACATTTGACTTATCAATTCTTTAGCGTGTTGTGATAGTCTACTGATGTACTATCATTTCCTCTTTTTCACAACAAAACTCATTTTTGATTTTATCATGTTTTTGACTTTTTCAAATTTTCTAATGTTTTTGGATTTTCTGAAATTTCTTACTCCCCCTAAAATACAAAATCAATTAGAAAATTTGACAAACTGATGTGAAATGCTTCAAATCTCCATCCACTTGGCGTAAACAATCAGAACTCCCCCTGACAACAAACTTATTTTCCCATTATGATTTCAAAACACTTAAGTTTGTTTTAATCAAAATGTTTTTTCCGGAAAATTAGTTTTGTTGAACATCTCAAACCATTTGTAGGTTAGGGGATAAACTCATCATTTTGTTCTTTTAACCACTTGAATGAGGATTAAATCAAGTTCAACTTAATGACCTTGACAACCACTTGTAGGTGAAAACCTCTTTTTCAGCCACTTGTAGATTCAATCATATCATTTGAACATAAAATATGACAATTTTTTTAAAAAAAACTACCACTTGGAGGTCGAAATATCACAAATGTGAATTTCTCAAGAAAGATGCCGATTCATGCTCTACGATTACCAACTTGGGAGCTCCGGCAAGTCAGGATTTTTAAGCAAAGAATACAGACACATAAGCCTGACCAGCTTTGGGTGTGACCTTTTCAGTTTCTCCCGGGGTTTGAACATTCCTTTCTTCTTCATAAAATTTTTTTACCCTTTTGGCCTTTCCCTCAACCATCTTTCCAAAAATATTTTTCACTTTTTCATTGAAAGCCTTTTCAACATCAAATTCTTTCTTTTTAGAATAGAATTGATTTGAAATTTCCACTTTACCAATTTTTGATTTTAAATTTTCAGCCCGCAATGGTGGAAAATTGACATCATCCATTGGCGGAACTGAATTATCACTTTTTACCTCAACTTGTGGCTCCTCTGACTTTGACGAGTCAGATTCGTCACCAGATTTCACATCTGATTTCTTAACAACCCATGTTTGGTTGTTAAGATTTACCCTTCTTTTGTAAAATCTTTTTGAACTTTCACCAACTTCGAATGTAGAATTTTTAAACACTTTGAATTTTTCAGTTGGTGGTTCAGTTTTATCAACAACTTTCTCTTTTAGTTTAGAAACAACTTCCTGTTTTGTGTTGGTTGCCATTGGACAGTTCCAGGCGATGTGACCAACTTCTTGACATCTATAACAGGTTCTTGTCTCCTTTCTCTGATGAACTCCATTCTTCTCATGTTTCTGCTTTTCTGCAAAGAACGCTTTGTTCGATTGCTTCCAGAATGAGTTCTTTTCTTCTTCCTCATAACTTGTCCCTGAAACAAATACTGTTTTTGTTTTAGAAATTTTCTCATTTTTATGATTTTCGGGTGGGGTAAAACCCAATCCCTTCTTTTTGAAATTACTGTTATGATTTGGTTTCTTTTGAAAACCAGAACCAGAACTGTAACCCTTTTTCTTGTTCAATCTTTGTTGAACTCTTGAAGTGTACTTTTTAGGTTTATCATTAAGATTTACATCTTTTATTTCAGAAATATTAATTTCTGTTAATTTGAAAACCTGTTTAATCTTTTCAATTTGAACACTTCTTATTGGAAATTCCTCATCAGAATATAATTTGTCTGAATCATTCAAAGTATATGCCACTTTGATTGGTTCGTCATTCAAATTAGATTTTGATAACAGAAATTCTTTATTGTAAACCCGTTTGACCGACGACTTTGGACTATCAACTGATGAACTCGAACTCTCGGATTCGGACTTTGACTCTGACTCCTCATCTTTATCCAACACCTAATCGACCACTTTCTTTATTAATTCAGACTCATGATCAGTGTCAGATGATGTGAATGTGACATCAATATTGTCTGGTAAATCATCAGTTGTTTCGGACTTTAACTTTATATTGACTGCCTTTTTGACCTGTTCTTCATTTGGTTTTCAAGGAGAATAACCTTCCCATATCGGAGGCGGACACTTGTTATAACTAACACTTTGTTTCTTACCAGTATCCTTCTCTTTTGGCTTCTCATCTTGGAATGCTTCAAAACCTGCAACAGTTGGATAAATTCTATCAATCAAATAATCAGAACTTGAATAACTTTGCAGCAATCGTCTGATTCTTTCATTCTCTATCATTTATGTCTCCAACTCCTGCTTCAACTTTGCACATTCTTCAATATAGTGATTGATGGCCTTCTGTTTAGACATCATTGTTGCATTCATCATAATCAAAGCATCTTCCCTTTCTGAGTTTGTCTTTTGCAAACTGTTAACTGTTCTGTTCAAAACATCATACGATTCTTTCACATACTTGACATCAAACAATAATTTTTCTTTCATCTTGTCAAGTTCACTATACTTCTTGTCTTTCTCTTCACACTGTTTGCAAGATTCCAAACATTTTAGACAAGGTTTTGTAATCTCAACAATTTTTTCAACCTCAATAATCTTTTCAACTTCAACTATCTTTTCAACTTCAACAATCTTTTCAAATTAACTTTATTACTCGCATTTTACCTCTTTCTTTTCTTTCGTTTCTCCTTTAGCTTCTCCAATTTATCTGCAAAATAAAATTTGAAACTTTCAGGAGATAAATGAATTTTGCCAATGTTAATTTGAGTAATTTCTTCCTCATCATCGCTACTATCAGTTGATGACTGATCAAAGACTTGTGTCTTTTCTGAACAATTTTCTGAAGAAACAGACTCTCCATCTAGGCTTTTATCATCATCTGCAAATACATCCATCCACTCTTTCATCAACTCTGGTTCTTGAACTATTTGTGCAATAAATGCTCTAAACTTTGAATCAGCCGGAATGTATTTGTCTCAGCTAAAACCTTCTGCCACTTTTTCATCATCTTGATTAACTAGATAAGCTTTCTTTTTTCCATCTTCAATCTGATTAGCATTGGATGATGACGGTTGTTGAGCAACTTTTTGATATATAGCTTTCCGATAATAATCATTATTCCCGAATGGATTCTGAGCTCCTCCTACTTCTCGGTTGGTACATTCCCTCTTGAAATGTCCTTTTTCCCTGCATCAAAAACAAGTAACTTTAGATTTATCAAAACCTAAAGTAGAAACATTAGCATCATGAAAGTCATCACTTCTTGTTATCAGCTTAAATTTCTCAGCTCTCCTCAACACACTCGCTAAACACCACTTAATATCCATAAGCTCCATTTCCTCAGCATCGATCTGATTGTAATCCTCTTTTGTCAACATAGGATTTCCTATCCTTCCTGCAACCAAACCCTCATATGATTCTAACACTGTAGCTAGTAATGCCATATGACCTTTAGCGACTTCTTCAGAGAAATTTTAACCGTTCTGAAGATGCAATGCGATATTGCATTGTATCACATGACCATTACTATTGTTTGAGCTTTGAACACTCGGATTGACACTTGGATATGAAGAAATACCACTAGTGTTGATTGAGCTTTGATTAACTGACCCAGATGAGTTCTCTGCGCTGAAAGCGGTTTGGATCTATGGACCAACATTTTGAACATTTCCTTTGTAGTAAATCTTGATGTCTTGTTGACCACTTGAATTGTTCATTCTAGCAATATTTTGTTGCTCAAGATCTTGTCCCTCAACTTTCTCAATGAATTGTGCAATCGATAATCTACTATACTCTCCGGAATTCTTCAAAATCATGAGGCATGTACCCCATTCTTTTTGAGGTAACGCATCAGCTGATTTCTCCACCCATTCCTCTAGAGTTTTAGTAATTTCCAATCGAGACATTGAATGCACAAGATGACATTATCTCTCAATGAGAGTCTTTGTAGTTTCACCTGGCACACTTGTAAATAATTCAAATTCTTTCTTCAATAATGATTTTTTACTCTTGATCATCTCTGCACTACCTTCGAATTTTTTGCGAAGTGCATCCCAAATCCAATAAGCACTACCATCATGTTGAAGTAATATGAAAATATCTTCTTTCACAGCTTGTTGAATTAGACTGACCATCATTTTTTCTGCCTTGTAACTATCTCTCTCTTTATCTGAAAATTCCTAGATAATCTTTGCAACTCCCAAATCAGACAATGGTCTAGCATACTTAGTTTCAATAATTTCCCAAGATCTCAGATGATTTGCTTGAACCTAATTTTCGAAACGTTCTTTCCAACTATGATACTCTTCAATACCCATCAATTTTGGAGGCTTCTGTAACGTTCCTGTTTCATTTTCCATTGTCACACTCAGAGCAACAGTAACCGGAGTACTCGGGGAAGTGGCAAATGCATTGTAGAATTCGTTTTCCATGATTCGGTAACAAAAATTTCACAAATTCAATTGTTCAAACGAAATAAAATTTCAAATGAAATGGACCCTTTTCAAGCGAACTGGGTTGGTGCGAAATAGATTTTGGTGCGAAATGGCATGTTCAAGCGAAATGGAACACTTTGGTGCGAAATGGACCAAACCGTGCGAAATGAAAATCAATTTCAAGCGGAATGAAGCTTTCAAGCGAAATGGAGATCTAAATGTTCATTTCGTGCGAAATGAAAAGTTCAATTCGTGCGAAATGCTGCTGATGTCTCCAATCGGCCATGTTTTTGACAAATTGATCAGGTTTTAGGTTGATTTTAGGTCTGATTCTTTCAAGGATTTGTTAAAACAGTGTTTCGCACATTATATATGAAAATTAAGCCATTTTATCTGTTAAATCTTGTTTAATTTTGAAAAATGATATAAAAGAAGATGTAGAAGTTAGAATTTTGATGAAATCGAGCTGAAATCGGTAAGAACCCTTCCTCCTGAGCTCTGATACCACTTGTAGGATCATTTGCACGACCAAAACGAGTTGTTCAGAAGAGTTCTCGATCAATACGAGAGGCGGAAAGTAGCGTATCGACTTTGAAACAGCTTGATATACACTCTAATTATCTTGTTTATTGATAAAACAACGTATTACAGCCTGGAGACAATTCGGCAGCACCTCGGTACCGGAATCAGAAAGTTACAAATGAAATGATCAAGTCACATATTTATAGGCCATCCATTCCGCACGAATCAGTCCATACGAAATGGTCATTTCGTGCGAAATGGCTAGTTGTCATTTCGTACGAAATGGACCTTCCATTTCGTGCGAAATGGACACAACCTACATGTTTCTGGATTTTCTCGTACAACGTGCCCTGATCTATCTAATCTATTACAAGACTCGATACAAGACGAAGTCGACAGACATATGCATCAACACCACCGGAGCTCCGACCCGGGCTGTAGCAGTGGCGGCGGGCACCCCTTTGGTCTCTTAGACTCTTGTTCAGTAAATATTTATCAGTAATAGTCTTGTACCCTTGTGATTCTTGATTTGTGCACATTTGTTGATTGGTGAATTGAAAGTATTTGGTGATTCTTGGTTGTTGTGAAGCCGTCTTCGATGTCGTCTGTGAGGTTCGCCATTGATGGAGCTTGAGTTGCAGGTAGGTTTTTGGTGAAACCCCGATTCGAATAGTCGTCTTCATCATGTCGGTATTTCAACCAGTTAGATCAAATTCGGGTTTTAAGCTTCAAACAAAACTCAATCTTTGGCAAAATCCCAGATCTTTTAGGGTTAAAAACCTTAAATCAGTTTACTTTTCTGTTGGTGGGTGTGAGACAGTGGTGGTGGGTGTTTGGATGGTGGGGCAGTGGTGGGGATGATGGTGGGGCAGTGGTGGGGATGGTGGCTGTGCGGTGGTGTTTAAAGAGAGAGAAGAGACTTGTACTTATGTGCATATAAGACTTGTGCTTTGTGTTCAAATGACCAAATTACCCTCATAGTTAACAGACTTGGTGGGTGGAGTTAGAAATTTGGACTCAAATGGTTAAAGAAAATGCTTATGGGGACTCAGGTCGTTAAACTTTTTTCTTTTAGACTCAAGTGGTTAAAACCCATAAAACACAGGGACTCAAAAAGTAATTTACCCATTTTTTATTTATATTTTACTTTAATTGTTATTGTTATATTCTAAAAGCTAGTTAAATCTTATAACATAAAATGCATTTACTATATGAAAGATATATCACCATATTTATATTTTACGTTAATTGTTATTGTTATTCTAGAAGCTAGTTAAATCTTATAACATTAAATGAATTTAGTATATGAAAGACTAGATTATTACCCGGGATTGTTTTCCGGGCTCGGGAAACTTAATTACATTAATTATTATTTGTTATTAATACAACATCATTACATCAAGCATCTCATTAGATTCAACAACTGATAGGATCTGAGTTTGATATGATTGTGTTTGTTTAACTAAAATGAAGATGAATCAGAAATAATTGCAGCGGAAATAGATGAATAAACTTTCAACACAATCAAAGAGAGAACAATTTTAAGCAAACATGTTTAACATAGAGTCGAATGATTGTATTTGATTACAATACTCAAAAGTAATGCATGCATGCAAAAACTCTCCCCCAACAGTGATTGAAAAACTGATGTTTGGTCAGTTAATGTTCAGAACTTGTTTGGCTATGTTTTGAAGCTATGCTGAGTTGTCATCCTCTAGTGCCATTGTTTTGATAGCTTCTTTGAAATACACAGCTTCTTGTTCTTTCTCTTCTTCATCAGTCAGTTTTTGCCTCTTTCTTTGATTTACCAAAATGGTTGAGGTATCTGATGATGTGAACAGTGGTTTTGTAATCAGGCTTCTTTGGAAGTTTAGGATCTATTTCTCTCCTTTTTCTTAACCTTTCATAAGCCTCATCAATGTACTGCCTTGTCCATTTTGATATGGCTTTGGCAGTTCCCACTTTTGCATCAACCAATTCCTGCTTCTTTCTTTTATACTCCAATGTAAGATCATCAATTTTCTTTTTGTATTTGCTCCAATTTGGTGCTGACCTTTTCATGTCTGGATCTCTCTTTATTCTTTCAATTCTATTCAGTTCTGTTTTGAGAGCAACAAGCGGCCAGTCTTGGAATTGTTCAGCTGTGGCAGGGTAGAATTTTTCACTCAAGATCAGCTTGATGATGTCTTCTTTCAGATCTTCCTGCAAGTTAGCTTCTAAAGGCAAGTTGGACATTTATTTGCTTAGGTCTCTTGCATAATCTTACAACTGTTTAACTTTAGTGAGCAAGAACTGTGTATAAGTTGAGACTTCATTGTCACTTTTCCCTTGGCATTCAAGTCTAGCTCGGGTATCAGCTTGCCTAGACTTGAGTTTTAAATACTCATTTATGTTGGCTAGATTTCTATAACCAATCAGGGAAGGGAATTTCCTTTTTGAAGGATCATCCACTAAGTAAAACTGCCTCATTTCATTCTTTACAACATGCAGTTCCAGTGGATAACTGGCAGCTACTGGTACAACATCAGCAGAGTCATATCCTTGGAGTTCTATAGGATCTTTGATTGGGTTGAACAATTTTGAAGGAATAAAGGATTGAGGTTTGGTGATATTGCAAGGGGCAGATGAAATGGGAACAGGTGCTGGTATATCATCATCATGCACTTGAAATCTTGTATACAACTTTTTGGGAGAAGGTGTTTCTATTTGAGTTTTTGGATCAAAAGGAACAATGGCTTGTGAACAGATAGGTGATTGACTAACAGCTGTTGAAACAACTGGTGTTTCAACCATTGTTGTCATTACAACAGATGATGTGTCACCTGACGTCTTCTGCTTTTTGGTAGGTGGTGATTTTGATGGTGGTTTTGTTGTGGCAGTGGTTGATTGAGTGATGGCAGTGGTTGAAGTATGTGTTGATGTATTGGTCGTGATTGTTGGGTTATGTCACACCCTCAAAAATCCACACGCGGAGTATTACCGCGAGGCGTGTGACGACCAGGATCTTAGCCACTAATTATTTTGAACGGATTAGTTATGGTTATAAACGTTAGCATAATTAGTAACCTAATTTAAATTTTTCAAAACATAGTTTCAGTTCACAGCGGAAAGGGGAAGAAAACGCATCATAATTGAAACCACAGGTTTATTAACATGTACTTACGAACCACACACTCCATCTGATTGCAACGTCCGTCCAAAGCTGTATCGAGCAACCTGCAAAGCATGCAGTAGAGTGTCAACATAACGTTAGCGAGTTCACGTGTTTGGAGTTTTCCCAGTTTTAATTCCAAAAACTTGTTTTAACCAGTTAATTTACTCGTTTATACATGCCATGGGGAGCTACCCCATAAGTAAGCGACTAAACTGTTTTTCCAATACCGAACACTAGGTAACCGTTTGCGTTTCCGCAGGATGCCCCGATGTCAATGTTCTATCATCATTGACGGATGCCTAAGTACATTAGTTCACGACCGATCCCATACCATGGCACGGTGTGAGGTTGGTAAGACCTAAATAGCGCTATCAACTAATAACCCGTTCGCCTGGCCCCGGCGACTAATCGGTATTATGTAGTAGGGACTTAAGTGATAGAGTTTCGTTTAGTGTTGCTCGTTGCATTTCCGTATAAACAGTAATTAACTAAAAGTTCCCAGTAACAAGGGAAGAAAAGTAAGTTTGTATCCCTCACCGGGGATAATGTTGTTACCCGTATCCCACACAAGGGGATAGAAATACCGCATCCCTCATAAGGAGATAGTAAGCAATTCCAAACCAGGAAAAGTTGTTTCGTTCCGTTTCCCAACCACCGGGAATGCATGCTTTAAGTAAAAGTAGTGAACTCACCTTTGCTTTGCTCGGTAGTCAATTTACTTGTGTTACGTTGGTCAACCATACCCTATTATGGTTATTAAATATTCATTAGGTTCGTATGCAAGTAGTATCACGCACAAACTACACGTATCTAACACATAGCACGTAAGTCACACTAGCATATACGTTATTGGGCCTATCCTAACATATGAGCAGTTAAACACTGGCAGCACATAGTCCAGTTAAGCAGTGGCAATTAATACACAGTCCAAAACAGGTTATCACATAATGCGGCCCAATAACGGAGTCAAACAGCCCAGTCGAAACTAGGTAGTCTTGACTCGAGACTATAAGGTCTCGAGTCGCAACCTAGCGTTTTCGAGTCGCAACCAAAGATTTCGAGTAGTGCCTTCTTGAGTCGAGACCCTGAGGTCTCGGGTTCGGTCTCGAGTTGTGCACATATGAGTCGCAACCAAGCAGTGACTCGCAACCACTGGTGAAACCACTGAGTGGTCTCGAGTCACAACACTGATGACCAACTGTTGAGCCGAAACCACCAATGAAAACAGTTACTGGGTGGTTCCGAGTCGAGATCACTGATGAAGCTCCTGTTCTTGACTCGCAACCATTGTGGAATCTTTCTAGAATCCTTATCCAGATTAGTGCCATCCAATCATATTGCATTAACATGTCATCCATACCGTACAATCACCAAATCAGATCAAAACAATAATTTCAAATATTTTTGGTATCCTTCAAACAGTTCATCGTCTAGGGTTTTCACATTTATATTCATCAAAACAGATTTAACTTAGGATAACACCACATTATCTATCACAGTTTTACCAACATAATAGCAATATTCATTTTACATATAGGAATTGCTTAAACAATCATCTTGCATTGATCAAATATTACAACGAGGTGCAGGTAATTTATAAGCTCAAATACCACAAGGATCAAGAGTATTTGTTTGGACAATTTTGTCTTTAATTCACTTTCACAAACATCTGATATTCACGAAATCTAGTAGCACCAATAAGAAACAAATTTTCTCTTTTACATAAACAAACAATAGCAAATATATATACCAACATACTACTGATATCATCAACATTTCAACCATCTTATTCATTCACATTCACAGTTATATACAAGGTCAAGAAGCACAACAATACAACACAAATTTCAACAATCGTTCACTGACCTTATCATATAAAGATTATATCATCATTAAAATCATCAGCTTAACAAAAATCACTCATTAAACCCACTTTCAAATATTATGCATATCACAAACAATTAACAACAAAGCTAGGTGAACATTAATTGATACAAGCAATACAAAACAATCTTCCTGAGAGCATTCACTGACCGAATGGGTACATTGGTGCCGCCACTGTTCCCTTTTTGAACCGAGATCCGTAGCCACCCAGCCACCACTGCAGAAATACTCGTGCTGTCCCGAACCAAAGATGCCCGGACCAGGGTTGACCGAATCAGTCAAATCGGACTCGTCACCACTATGACGGCCGAAGGTTGCCTCCGCCGGCATCAGTCGCTGCTGCCGTCGTTCTGCCACTGTCTTCCGCCATCATCCTCTCGGTCGCAGTTCTTCGGAGTGAAAAGATGCTTGCTCCGCTTCTGTTGACCGCCGTCATGAGCAGCGGCGCTGCCACCGAGGAGGTCGCCGGAGGTGCCAGCTTCCTTTCTCTCTGTCATCTCTCTCCTTCTCTGAGATGTAGGTGCGCGATAGGGGGTCGTGATGTATGGATGGGTGGGTGTGAAAGTGTAGAAGAAATAGGGGAGTGTGGTCACATCAGCCAGCCGGAAGTATGACCGGAGCCGGCAATGTCGCCGGAAATCCGGTGACTGGACTGTGAAGGAGGAGGGTTAGGGGAAAGCGGCTGAGATTATGTGTGTATGTTACTAGGGTTCTCAATGAAGAGATGGGTTTTAAGTTGAATATATAGGGTAGGGTTTATATGCAAGGGTTTTGGGTTGGGCTTGAGCCCGTGCAAAAGGATCCACATACTTATGCATCTAACTTAATCCAAATGCTCAGTTTAAATTGCGAATGATTAAAGCGGTTCAACTCGTTTATCTCGTTGCGGGTTGATAATGATAATAATAATAATGATAATAACCGCAACAACAATAACAATAAGCATATGCTCGTCTCTTGACGATCAGGATCGAGGGTTCGAGTTGTCACATTCTCCCCATGTTACAGGAATTTCGTCCTCGAAATTTAAGCTAAGACATACCATTCGCTCTAATAGACTTGCTGATAACCTAGTGTCATATGTTCATACAAATGTTCACAAAATAAACATATAAGCCACGTAGCACATAAGGTCACATAGCACGTACATAGCACGTAACAGTCACATAGCACAAGATCCACAGAGTTTGTATGTATTTCACATAGTATAGAATTTCACAAAATTAACTATAACATCCAAGTAACGTACAGGAAAACCCGAAGTGTCACATTATCCCCAGGTTTTAAGAACTTTCGTCCCGAAAGTTAGAGTGCAGCCACTAACAGGCTAGTGTGTTTAAACGTTTTCGTGGGGCGTCACATCATCCCCTTGTTGGCTTGGAATTTCTTCCCGAAATTTAGCGGTAGCTTTAGTGCTGGAGTAGTTTTTGTAAACAACTGGGGATACATGCGCATCATCTGGTTTTCCCTTTTACCAGGTAAACTCTGGGCCACGGTGTGAGTTCCATCGAACTCGGTCTGTTGGTTACACTACGCTCGAGGGTTTTGATTTCCTGATCCTCGATCTCAATTGGTTTATCAACGAAGCGTAGTTTGTTGCTGATCACGGGTTACTAAAAGGAACAACGAATGTTTCATCTGACAGACACCTCTTCAGATTAGACACGCGAAAGACGTTGTGTAGTGCATTCAGCTCTTCAGGCAGGTTTAGTCTATAACAACCCTACCGATCTTCTCGGTAAATTTCGAACGGTCCAACATATCACGGATTAAGTTTGCCCTGTTTGTCAAAACGTACCACACCCTTCCAGGGTGAAACTTTAAGTAGAACCCAGTCTCCGACTCGGAGTTCTAGAGGTTTCCTACGCTTATCCGCGTAGCCTTTCTGACGGTCTGGAGCTGCCGCCATGCGTTGTCTGTCCTGGGCAATCCTACCCGTTGTGTCAAGTGCAAGTTTTGGGCCGGAAATTTGGCTTCCGCCCAACATAGGGGTGAACGGCATCTGCGTCCGTGCAATGCCTCAAATTGTGTTGCCTGAATGCTAGTGCGGTAGCAGTTGTTGGAAGAGATTTCTACATCAGGGAGGTGTCACTCGTATCCATGGTCAATACACATGTTCTCAACATGCCTTTGAATGTTTGGATGGTGCGTTTGGCCCGACCATCAGGTTGCGGGCGATAAACGGTGCTCTTGCCTAACAGTGAGCCAAAAGTCTTTGTGCGCAGCCTGCGACGAATCGGATGCAAAATGTGTGTTTCAGTCAAAAGCGATAGAAGTCGGCATTCTGTGCCCAGCATCTACTTCTTATCAAGTAGATGGTTGCAAGTTCGAGGGCTTGTCGGTTTCTTTGGTCGCATGCCATTACTAGCAGACATTTCATCAATGTCTTGGGCAGGATAGAATAAAATAGGAGCACATCATAGATTATCTTTCAATTACCGGAGTTGCGGATCGCTGAGCATCTCTTTAAAGCCAGATGATGCTCTTTCGAGTCAAACTCGTGAGGGGTTGCGTACGGTCGAGAAATGCGGGCGTTGCGACGTTTAAAAGTCGTGTGGGAAACTTAACGCAGGCGGTTGAGTTGTAGAGGTGCCAGGGTAGCACAGAGGAGTCGTTCGGACTACCTCGGGTTTTCGGAGTAGGTTCAGATGTCGTCAAAAGAAACAAGCGTCAAATTTTTGACAGGATAGGTTAAATTAGGGTGTCGTGACTAGGTGTTAGTCGTGTCAAATTCGAAGAGCAATGCTTGTGGTACCTTTACCCCCGGGGTACCCTTGGCTCGTTGCTCCAACGAGTAACATTCGTAGGAGTAATTCGTTCAGACAGAGATTTGTGCAGAGTAGAGTAGGACAAGGATCATGGAATCTGTGAATCACAACACGGGTAGCGAGATAATGCAAGAAGGGTAGTCATAGCTGAGGTGTTCAACTTGAGACAAAACATAAAGGCTTTGGGATCAGCAATAGGGGTTTATCTGACGTCGATGAGATAGCTGGTCGTACGCAAGTTATGGGTGTAAAAGAATAAGGAATGTCGTTTACTGGAAGGGGGGGTGTTACGTTGATTTGGTTAGCACAAAAGAAGTAACTAGCGAGGGATGGTCGTCGTGCGGGTCTGTAGGTTTCAGGGTCTACTGAGACGTATGGCAAGATGTGATTCCTCAAATCGGTAAGGAACCAAGTTCGAGTGGATTGTTCTAAGTCGCGCGAATGAGTTTGGTGTAGCGCTTGCATCGTCGAGGGGGTTTCGATGTGGCTTTGCGAAAACAGGTTTTCGAGAAAGTACGATTGAAATAACACGTTGCTGAATTTCAAGGGCTAAAAGTTTGTTGACTAAAGGTCAAGGTTGTTGGATTCGCCAACTGGTGAGAGATCTGGTCAAGGTTTCTATATGAAGAAACGTGGATGTCGGGATAAATAAACGATAGAAGCGGGGATACCATCTTGAGCAATAAACGCGGTTTCGTATGAAAGCTAATGAAAGGATTCACGGAATCAAATAAGTCGTCAAGGAATAATAGTTCTGGCAAATGGAGGATAAGATAAGCATCTAGATCACAGTACTCGTCGGTGGGTTGACTGGCTCGTGTCTTCGTCTTGCCACGCTTTCAAACACACCGGTTTGTAAGAAAGATATCACTTTGCTGGGTTTCGGGGCGTGCTATGGTATAAAATTCAACTTGAATAAGGATTAACCATGTAACGAGGAATTAGGGGAAATAATTTCATGGTCGATGAAAAGGTGACACGATTGCTGGCACCACAGTGAGAAGCATACACCACGCATGCTTTTTGTGTTCAAGACGTGCAAACATAAACTCGAAAGGTGTAGACTTACTAGCACGTTTCAAGAATCCAGGTGATCAGTCGGGTGAGGGAACAAGTCCCACTACTTAAGGCGGGAAAAGAAATACGCAAGTAAAAAGGATGCGAATGACGCCGTCTTTCGTTCTAACATCCCATGATGTAGGGGTGGCTCCCCTTTGCCGATTCGTTTTTGTGACTTCTCTATGTGCTGTGCAGCAGGCTTTTCCTGGGCAGGTCTATCGAGCGGACGTCCCTTACGTTGATTTACAGTCCAAGGATGATATTAGGAAATACGTGGACGAGGACTTGGAATAACTAGTTCCTTGCCCTTAGTGTGTCGTAGTTTCGAATTAGGTTTAGGAGGACTCACTCCTGTTTAACACGTAACATGCTAGCCTAGCCTTCGTATGATCCACTGGATTAAATACTAAATGTACGCACATATATGCCAATTATACACATACACACATGCGTGTTCACACACATAAGTAATGCACAAGTAAATGTCGTTAGCCTACCATTACCAGGTGAGCATCTGAGGTTGACGAACCTTGCAATCCGGAGTGTGGTGTAGTTGTGGTTTCCACTAAAGAACGGTTATAGTCTGGTTTTCTTATAAAAATATTTTATTTCTCAAACCAAAATATTTTATATTTAAAACCTAGTTCGCTATAACCAATGGCTCTGATACCAATCTGTCACACCCTCAAAAATCCACACGCGGAGTATTACCGCGAGGCGTGTGACGACCAGGATCTTAGCCACTAATTATTTTGAACGGATTAGTTATGGTTATAAACGTTAGCATAATTAGTGACCTAATTTAAATTTTTCAAAACATAGTTTCAGTTCACAGCGGAAAGGGGAAGAAAACGCATCATAATTGAAACCACAGGTTTATTAACATGTACTTACGAACCACACACTCCATCTGATTGCAACGTCCGTCCAAAGCTGTATCGAGCAACCTGCAAAGCATGCAGTAGAGTGTCAACATAACGTTGGCGAGTTCACGTGTTTGGAGTTTTCCCAGTTTTAATTCCAAAAACTTGTTTTAACCAGTTAATTTACTCGTTTATACATGCCATGGGGAGCTACCCCATAAGTAAGCGACTAAACTGTTTTTCCAATACCGAACACTAGGTAACCGTTTGCGTTTCCGCAGGATGCCCCGATGTCAATGTTCTATCATCATTGACGGATGCCTGAGTACATTAGTTCACGACCGATCCCATACCATGGCACGGTGTGAGGTTGGTAAGACCTAAATAGCGCTATCAACTAATAACCCGTTCGCCTGGCCCCGGCGACTAATCGGTATTATGTAGTAGGGACTTAAGTGATAGAGTTTCGTTTAGTGTTGCTCGTTGCATTTCCATATAAACAGTAATTAACTAAAAGTTCCCAGTAACAAGGGAAGAAAAGTAAGTTTGTATCCCTCACCGGGGATAATGTTGTTACCCGTATCCCACACAAGGGGATAGAAATACCGCATCCCTCATAAGGAGATAGTAAGCAATTCCAAACCAGGAAAAGTTGTTTCGTTCCGTTTCCCAACCACCGGGAATGCATGCTTTAAGTAAAAGTAGTGAACTCACCTTTGCTTTGCTCGGTAGTCAATTTACTTGTGTTACGTTGGTCAACCATACCCTATTATGGTTATTAAATATTCATTAGGTTCGTATGCAAGTAGTATCACGCACAAACTACACGTATCTAACACATAGCACGTAAGTCACACTAGCATATACGTTATTGGGCCTATCCTAACATATGAGCAGTTAAACACTGGCAGCACATAGTCCAGTTAAGCAGTGGCAATTAATACACAGTCCAAAACAGGTTATCACATAATGCGGCCCAATAACGGAGTCAAACAGCCCAGTCGAAACTAGGTAGTCTTGACTCGAGACTATAAGGTCTCGAGTCGCAACCTAGCGTTTTCGAGTCGCAACCAAAGATTTCGAGTAGTGCCTTCTTGAGTCGAGACCCTGAGGTCTCGGGTTCGGTCTCGAGTTGTGCACATATGAGTCGCAACCAAGCAGTGACTCGCAACCACTGGTGAAACCACTGAGTGGTCTCGAGTCGCAACACTGATGACCAACTGTTGAGCCGAAACCACCAATGAAAACAGTTACTGGGTGGTTCCGAGTCGAGATCACTGATGAAGCTCCTGTTCTTGACTCGCAACCATTGTGGAATCTTTCTAGAATCCTTATCCAGATTAGTGCCATCCAATCATATTGCATTAACATGTCATCCATACCGTACAATCACCAAATCAGATCAAAACAATAATTTCAAATATTTTTGGTATCCTTCAAACAGTTCATCGTCTAGGGTTTTCACATTTATATTCATCAAAACAGATTTAACTTAGGATAACACCACATTATCTATCACAGTTTTACCAACATAATAGCAATATTCATTTTACATATAGGAATTGCTTAAACAATCATCTTGCATTGATCAAATATTACAACGAGGTGCAGGTAATTTATAAGCTCAAATACCACAAGGATCAAGAGTATTTGTTTGGACAATTTTGTCTTTAATTCACTTTCACAAACATCTGATATTCACGAAATCTAGTAGCACCAATAAGAAACAAATTTTCTCTTTTACATAAACAAACAATAGCAAATATATATACCAACATACTACTGATATCATCAACATTTCAACCATCTTATTCATTCACATTCACAGTTATATACAAGGTCAAGAAGCACAACAATACAACACAAATTTCAACAATCGTTCACTGACCTTATCATATAAAGATTATATCATCATTAAAATCATCAGCTTAACAAAAATCACTCATTAAACCCACTTTCAAATATTATGCATATCACAAACAATTAACAACAAAGCTAGGTGAACATTAATTGATACAAGCAATACAAAACAATCTTCCTGAGAGCATTCACTGACCGAATGGGTACATTGGTGCCGCCACTGTTCCCTTTTTGAACCGAGATCCGTAGCCACCCAGCCACCACTGCAGAAATACTCGTGCTGTCCCGAACCAAAGATGCCCGGACCAGGGTTGACCGAATCAGTCAAATCGGACTCGTCACCACTATGACGGCCGAAGGTTGCCTCCGCCGGCATCAGTCGCTGCTGCCGTCGTTCTGCCACTGTCTTCCGCCATCATCCTCTCGGTCGCAGTTCTTCGGAGTGAAAAGATGCTTGCTCCGCTTCTGTTGACCGCCGTCATGAGCAGCGGCGCTGCCACCGAGGAGGTCGCCTGAGGTGCCAGCTTCCTTTCTCTCTGTCATCTCTCTCCTTCTCTGAGATGTAGGTGCGCGATAGGGGGTCGTGATGTATGGATGGGTGGGTGTGAAAGTGTAGAAGAAATAGGGGAGTGTGGTCACATCAGCCAGCCGGAAGTATGACCGGAGCCGGCAATGTCGCCGGAAATCCGGTGACTGGACTGTGAAGGAGGAGGGTTAGGGGAAAGTGGCTGAGATTATGTGTGTATGTTACTAGGGTTCTCAATGAAGAGATGGGTTTTAAGTTGAATATATAGGGTAGGGTTTATATGCAAGGGTTTTGGGTTGGGCTTGAGCCCGTGCAAAAGGATCCACATACTTATGCATCTAACTTAATCCAAATGCTCGGTTTAAATTGCGAATGATTAAAGCGGTTCAACTCGTTTATCTCGTTGCGGGTTGATAATGATAATAATAATAATGATAATAACCGCAACAACAATAACAATAAGCATATGCTCGTCTCTTGACGATCAGGATCGAGGGTTCGAGTTGTCACAGGTTAACATCTGCTGAAACCACTGAAGTACCAACAGCTATTGATACAACAGGTGTTCCAACATCTGTTGGTTTGGAAGATTGATGAGAGGAGCTTTTAGGAGGTTTGGGAGTATGTTTTGTGGATCTGGAAGGTATGGATTTGGTTTGCCTCACTTGTCTAGTGGGTTGTCTTCTTTTAGGCTTAGGTTTTTCTTCATCCTTGGGCTCAGAAGTACCCTGTTCTTCCTTCTCCATAAAGACTTTTTTCTCCTTTTCAAACCATGATTTTCGTTTTGCCTCCATATCCTTTTTCAGCCTTGCCTTTTCATTAGCCAAGGCATTTAAGGATTCATCAACCTTTTTGGAACCATCTGGACTAGGGAGGTCTGCAAGCATACTGGATTTCTCTAGTGCAATGTATAGACCATCTTCATATCCCCTTTTCTTTAACTGCTTCATTTTCTCCCCCTTTTTGGCATCATTTGGTGGAGGGTTATCAACAAAGATTATTGTAGGAGGAGCAGTGCCAGTGGTTTGCAATAGATGGGCCTTGATTGCCTTGATGCCTGCTTGTGTATCCATGAACCTAGCTTCCATTAAATTTTTAATCTTTTGAATATGAATTTCATGTTGCTAATCAGCATGTTCTCTTTGTTTGTGAAGCAGAGGTTGAAATAATTCCCAAACCTCATTTGGAGTAGGAGCAGATGATGGAACATATGTTTGAGTTGGTGCAGCAGTGGGTGTTGCTTTTTGTGCTTGTAACAACTGTTGCAGCATAGTTTTGATATCTGCAACAGATGTTTCAATTGTATCCACTTTTGCCGTCAATTCTTTGTATTTTAAAGCATCACCCAAGTTAATGGGATCATCTGCTTTCCCACCAGCAGTGGTTGTATCAGCAGTTGACTTAGGGAAAGTTTCCCAAAAGTCATCCACTGATGCCCCTTTTTCTTGGTACTGGGGACTTCTTTCCTTAGTAATTGATATCTTTTTAAGATCACCAGTGGTTGAAACAAACACACCAGTGGATATCAGGGTTGCTGGAGTGGAAATTGCCTTCAAGGGAGTCTGATTGATGAAACAACTGGCCAGGTGTAGACCAGTGGATCCAACTCCTGTAGTTGCTGCTCCACTTGAACTACTGACAGGAATTACTTGTAATTCCTGCAGTGTAGCCTCCTCAACTATTGGTGGGTTAACAGAGATTGAGACACCAGACTCAGTCACTTGTTGTGGCATATTCTCAGTGATAGGTGATTGAGAAGAGCTGATTTTTGTCTGGGCTAAATCAACTGCATCCAATAGAGGTAACATGGATTGTGGTAATGTTATTGATGAAGGATGTGGGGTAGAAAGAGATATGTCCATGAGATTTGGACTGTGGAAGATGGAACCAAGTGGATCCAGAGCTTCATATTGTGGTGTCCCTGTGCTTACAACCTGATCCTTTTGTGAGGATGCAGGAGGAGTTTTAGGCAAAGGTGGAGATCTTTGTTCCATATGCTGTGAGGAAGTAGCAGCAGTGGTTTCTGGTGACTTTTGTGATGTCACAGGTAGTTGCTCTAGGATCTCATCTTCCAGAGTTACCTTTTTTGTGGGTTTGGGGGGCTTCTGGATCTTTTTCTTTTTGGGCTTTTTGGTAGCTTTAGGTGTGGGTTTCACAGCAGTGGTTGTGCTGCTGTGATCACCTTGAGCAGTGGGCTCAACAGCAGGTGCCTGAGGAGCAGTGGTTGCTGCTAAAGTCTGCTCAGGTACCTCTGCTTGTGTTTTGGAAGGTTTTGACAGCCTTGTAAATGATTCAGAGGTTAGGCTGTTTATTCAAAAAGGCTCTCCTTGAATAAGGACATGAGCATTATCTTTTGAAAATTTCTTTCTAAAATAGTAACTTAAAAACCTTGGAAATAATAAAAATGAGAGTGAATTGCAAGTTTTGTCCTTTATCTTTAGGTCATTTTGCAAGTTTTGTCCTTTATGTTTAAATTTGACGAGTTTTGTCCTTTATGTTTGAAAATCAAGCACGTTTTACCCTTTGGGGCAAAACATGCTTGATTTTTAAGGACAAAACGTGCTTGATTTTTTAAACATAAAGGACAAAACGTGCTTGATTTTTAAACATAAAGGACAAAACGTGCTTGATTTTTAAGGCCCAAAGGGTAAAATGTGCTTGATTTTCAAACATAAAGGACAAAACTCGTCAAATTTAAACATAAAGGACAAAACTTGCAAAATGGCCTAAAGATAAAGGACAAAACTTGCAATTCACTCTAAAAATGATTTTTATTAACATTTTTAACAAGATCATTGAAAATCTCATGGGAATAGTTAAAGTTTTCTTCATTCATTGTAGCATAACCCAGGTATTGGATCTTCAATGGGATTTCATTGAAAGCAGTGGTTTTGTTTGACACACACATTAGAAGGGTATGAAATAAAAACCTTGGGGCGGGTGGAAAACTCCCATTTTGTAAAGTTTCTTTTTTCATTTGTTCAGCATACCCTCTTTCAATGAAATCAGTTTGATACTCAATTTTTGGAAAAGATGTTTTACCTTGAAGATCAACGAGTTCAAATACAACCGAGATGGTTTGTGGAGTAATGGTGACTGAAATACCCTTTATTGTAGAAGTAATGGCTAAGGCCGTTTTATCCTTACTTTCAAGTTTCGCATTTTTCCAAAACTCTCTTTGGGTTTCCAGGTAGATCGGAGCATCATAGGTCAACAAAGTTTTGTACTTTGAGAGCGTCTATGACAGAATCGAAGGTGGTAGTATGACTTGGTTTTTCGAGTAAACCCAAGTAGTTATGAGGAGCTTTGTATCGTAGAGCCATGATGAATCGTGGATTTTTATGAGTGAATGAAGAAGATGAGCGATTGAGAAATTAAATGGAGAAATGGTTTGAGAGAAATTGATGGTAACTGCTTTTAGAAAAGAATTTAGAATTTGATTCGACAGTGAAAACCCTGTTTGGGGTTTTGATCAGGGTTTTATATGTGGAAAAAGTGTATGCTGACGTGGCAGCGGTTACAAAAGATCTGACCGCTAAGTATTGTCCACTTGCCAACCGTTGATGAATAATGGATGACAGTTGTTAGGAAACCACTGATGGAACAATATCAGTAGTTTGCAACGTTAACAATGAAAACAGTGGGTGATTTTTAACTATCAGTGGATTAAAACACTAATGGTTGATCAACAGTGCTTAACAAGGAAATGAGAGAACAGAGGTTGACTTTCAGCATTGGACAACATTTAGTAGAAACAGGTGTTTGAACCAAAAACAGTGGTTATGACAGACTTTTAAGGATTAATGAAAATTTTTCATTTTTAGCTATTTTTAAGGATGGATTTTTGATTTTCTGAAAACATTTTAATGTTTATATTCATAGAAAAACAGGATTTTGCTTGTTATTCCATGTTTAGCATGCCAATCCTAGAGATCAAACTTTCAAAGGTAGATGTGTCTAATGCTTTTATTAGCACATCTGCCAGTGATTTTGAGAGAAATGGATGATAACTGCTTTGAGATAATGGAGGACAGTTGGTAGAAAACCACTGATGGTATGTATTGTCCACGTGCCAACCTCTGATGATAATGGAGGACAGTTGGTAGGAAACCACTGATGGAACAATATCAGTGGTTTGCAACGGTTACAAATGAGAACAGTGACTGACTTTAAGCTAGCAGTGGATAGCCATCAGTGGGTTAAAACACTGATTTTGAACAACAGTTTTTTTTATTTTTTATTTTAACTTTAATTTTTATCACCAAAACAATATTTGAGGAACTCTTATCTCATTGGAATGTAACGATTAGGTAAAATTGTAATTTCATTGTAATTCTAGTTTTCATTTGATAATTTCATTTTATAATTAATTAACCACATCAACAATAAAAATGTGAGCATTGGATGTTTTTAGGAAAACCAATGATTGTCAATATCAGTGGATGTCAACAATAAAAATGTGAGCCGTGACTATTTTTTAACTATCAGTGGATTGCCAACAGTGATTGAAACACAGATGTTTGGTCAGTCAGTGGTCAACATGAAGAATGAAGAAACAGAGGTTGACTCTCTGTAATTTATATGAGCACAGATTCTTCAAAAAACTGCTCTAAATGATCAAATTCTAAACATTTGTTTTATCTTTGCACTCTCCTGCTGACCATCAAACAAACCTTTGATACTATTAAACCTATGTTGACTTACCAAACAGATGTTCAGACACAATTCAACATCAACATAATCTGTTCACCATCAAACCAATCCTCGACACTATTAAACCTCTGTTGACTTACCAAACAGATGTTCAGACACAATTCAACATCAACATAATCTAAATCTTACTCAAACACTAAATAATAAGTAAAAATAAAACACAACATAGATTCATAAAATTAAAATTTATTCATTCATTCATGACCTTAAAACTAAAAGTCCGATAATTACATCACATACTGCACAACATTAAAGTTCAAATCTAAGAATAACAGCAAGAATTAAGAAACTTTAGTTTCAACTCCATCAATTGGTGAACCTCTCGATGTATGTCCTTCAGCATCGCCATGAACTGCACGTCTCTATCACCGCACTTTATATTACTAACAACACAAAGCTCACGAACGGAAGTTGAAGGCATCCGCATAAGATCTCTGGAAACCTGCTCTCTAGTGAACATGCCAACTTACAATCCATCAAAACATCTCTTCAGCTCTTGAAGAGTAGCCCTATCTTCATACACCTGTTCCTCGATTTACCTGACAAAACGCTGCTTTAAATCATCTGATTTGCATTTGTGAATGACGCCATTTGAATAAACTATATTACTCGACTTTCCTGAAAGTATGATATCTTCGTAGAAAAACTTGATGAAAAACAGGCGAAGTGACTATGAGTTTATATACTGAAATTTGTAATTGTGAAAACATGTATATTTAATATAAACATATTAATGTATATTTCAAAACAGCAGTCCTTTAATGCACAAACCTTTTCAAACCCCAACTTTTATGGGAAAAGTGTAAAATTAAATATCAAGAAACCCAAGGGACAAAATTTCGAAGTTCAAAATAAGAAACAAACCTAAAATGCAAAAGTCTCTTCTCAACTGTTGTAGCACATCTGACTTTTCACGATAGAAGATACATATCGTCCGTTCAAGTTGCAACTCTCCCATCAAAGAAGGTAGCACATGCAACGTTTCACGATGTTGCAACAATGATACTGCAACATCGATATTGAAAGGTTGATGTGTGATGGAAAGCTTCATTGAAACGACGATGTTGGAACAATGATACTGGAACGATAACATGTAAACATAATCAACAAACATTCGAACAAAGAATTCTCATCAGGGATTAGCGGCTGAATCACGAGAAAGATACATTTGAGAGAGAGAGATACGCTCACATATATGAGCGAGCGAGATTTGAAGGTGAAACAAGATATGGTTTGAATTTTGAAATATATTTGGAACTGATGTTTGATTATAAAATGTTGAGGGCAGATATTTATTGGGAACTGATGTTTATTGGGAACTGATATTTATTGGGAATCGACAGTAGTTTGGATTTTAATAACCGTCAGTTTGAAATTCACATTTTGCATATTTTAAATGTCCAAAGCTCAAGAAATTAGCATTAATTACTGATTTGATTTGCAACAAATAGTCATCAGGAATTTTTTTATTTTTTAATTTAGCTTTAAATTTTATCATGAAAACAATGTTGGAGGAACTCTATCTCATTGGAATGTAACGATTAGGTAAAATGGTCATTTCATTGTAATTCTAGTTTTTATTTGATAATTTCAATCTATCACTAATTAAGACCATCAATAATAAAAATGTGAGCAGTGGCTGTTTTTTAGGAAAACCACTGATGGTCAATATCAGTGGATGTCAACAATAAAAAAGTGAGCAGTGGCTATTTTTTCCTATCAGTGGATACCCAACAGTTTTTGAAACACTGATGTTTAGTCGGTCAGTGGTCAACAAGAAGATTGAAGAAACAGAGGTTGTATTTCAACAGTGGATAACTTTTAACAATCAAATGTTTGAACCAACACAGTGGTTGTAACAGGCTTTTAAACAGATGTTGGGGCTTAAACAGATGTTTCACCTTATATATCAGTTGTCTGGACTTAAACAGAAGTTTGACTTTAAACAGATGTTTGCCCGTAAACATAAGTTTGGCCATAAACATTTGTTTGCAAAAAAAGACCAATTTCAAGAATACCATACCCAAACAATCAAAATGAGGAGCTTAATAATCATCCAAGTGTACTTGATTTTTATTTATTTATATAAAGATGAAACAACTGTTCAATTTATAGTACAGATCAAACCACTGAAGTAATTTGATAAATACTGTTACATATAAACACTGTTGTCATAAACACTGTTACATATAAACACTGATGTCATAAAAATTGTTACATATAAAACACTGAGGTGATGACATCTAACAACCTAACAGATTATAAAACACTGATGTGAAAAACACTGTTACAAATAAACATTGTTAACATAAACAAAGGTAGAATAACTAATGTTGATGCTGAACCACTGTTGTTGTTGGACAGTGGTTCACCTTTGGTTGATCAGGCCTTTGGTTCATCAGTGCCTGTCTTCAACAGGACTTAGGTCTTCATCAGTGGTTTGCTCTTCAACAAAGTAAAACTGATTGTAAGATTAAAACATTCAATGACTTACAGTACATGGGTCCAAATGATCTCAACCATGCACTAAAATTCCTATACGCATATGAGATTGTCTTCCACTCCACTATCTTAATTCGTGTCTCCACAACTTCAATGGTAAAGAAAAGGGCAAAAATCAAATACATGACTAACACAACATTCATTTCACTGAAAAGATACGTTCAACTCAATACAAATAACAAATACTTGGTGTGCTACAACTGTAAATAACTCAGGAATCAGATTTGAAACCATAAATATGGATTATAGAGATCTATGAATGAAACATGGGTGAATAAAACAACAAAACAGATTGTGAAAAAACAAAAACTACAAATATATCGAAATCAATCTACTTGTAATCACATGGTACACCAATGCAAGCATCTGAATACACAATAACAAACCAAAGACAATTTACCGATACTTACCGAAACCATAACTGGTCAGATTTATATACGGCTCTTAACTGCATTCCAAAGAATCTGTACATCTAACAAATAATCAAAGAACAAAGAAACAAATAATCAGAGATGAGATACATAAGTGCTTGTCTTTAACAGGGATTTGTCTTCAACAGTGGATAGGCCTCATTAGTCTTTAAGTCCATCAATCTTTATAAGGAGCAGTGGTTAGTTATAACAGTCCTTAGCATGATCAGCTGTTATAACCACTCCATAACCCTTTGAGAGGAAGCAAGGGTCGGTCTATTTAATTGAGAGTAATAATTGCATTACATCCCTGTTGAAAAATAGAATTGATAAATTTAGGGAAAGTGAGGTTGAAAGATGATAACCCAACAGTGGAGGATCTCATTCTACAGCTTCGATAAATTCAAGGGTATTCTCAAATAATGGTTCTTGGATGCTTCCAAAGAATCAGCACTTTGGACATCTGTTGTTCTTCAAACATCTATTATCTATTATCTATTCTATCTATTATATATAACAAATGAAAGTTATTTGGTCCACGTGGCCCAAATAACTTTCATTTATTATATATAATAGATAGAATAGATAATAGATAATAGATAATAGGTGTTTGAAAACAACAGATGTCCAAAGTACCGCTTCATTGGAAGCATCTAGGAAGAATTATACGAGAATACCGCTCAATTTATCAAAGCTGTAGAATGAGATCTCCAATGTTGGGTTATCATCTTTCAACCTCACTTTCCCTAAATTTATCAATTCTATTCTCAACAGGGATGTAATGCAATTATTACCTTATTTAAGATACCTTCTACTGCATCTTCTGATAAATCAACATTCCTTTCACTCAAATGATAACTTCAACTGCATCTTCAATCATGAACTATCTAAAGAAATGGATGAAATCATCCACAAATACCCAAAATAAAACTAATTAAACCATACAATATTCTTGAGCACTCAACATTAATGTGATGACCAATATAAAATCAAACCCTAAAAGCATACAAATTATAATGAAATATGAAATCAGGTAGTTGTATAACAAATCATTATATTATATGAAATAACGAAGAACATCAAACAACAATAGCAAGTGACCAATCAATCAAACTCACAATCATATAGAAGCCTAAAAATAAAATGAAAATTAGATAAGTGAACATCAAAACTGAACAGGAAACAAGACCACAAATTAACCAAACACCTGATGTTGAATCCACTGTATATGCTGAACCACTGCTGTTACAAACAGAGCATACCTCGGGAACGGGAAATTTAAAAGGATCGGCTTCAAAGGCTTCAACTATTGGAAGATTCAAATCTCAAGCAAATGAAACCCTAATTTCAAAAAGAATAATCGGTGAACATATTCACAAATCAATAATCAACATATGTTGTACTCATATCATTACTGTTAAGAAAAAAAAAACCCTTAGTTTCTGAACATATTCAAACATACCAGTTCATGGGGGAAATCTAGCCGCAGGTAAGCGGATCTCAACTTTGATGACCATCGATGACAACAACCCTGGAACCATATGATGAGATTAGGAGTAGCGATTAGGGTTTAATTATAAACTTTGTATGAAAATAAGAAGAAATCAACACAGATCTATAAACATACAAATCAAACCTCAAATGGAAGAACATTGCCGACGAAGAAGATGAAAGAATCTTCCCAACTATAGCTCGGGATGAAAATTAGAAAAGCCAGATATTCCTCTTCATGGTATAATCAGACATGAAAATTACAAAGGCTGATTTCGAGTTATGTATTCTTCAATTTCAAGTTCAATGTCGAATTAGAGCTACAAAATCAAGAAAATCGAGTTAGGATTGCAACCAAAATTAGGGCTACAATACTGAAATAAATGAAGATATAGGGCTTACCTGGTGACGCTTCGAATAATTCATGATGAGATGATATGGTTTGATCTTTGATTCAGAAGGGAGAAGAGTAGAGAAGAAGGAGAAGGAGGAGAAGATTCAGATCTAGGGTTTTGAAAAGGAAAAAAAGGAGACGGAGGGAGTATAAAAGGGATGGAGGTGTGGTACTGTTGGGCGGGAAAAGGGAACTGAGGATGCCCTAATTAAGTGACACGTGGCCCAAATCATTTTCATTTATTATATATAATAGATATATATCACCTTTGAATGTATAAAAAGATATCGTTGACTTTATATTTAATTTTTACATATTTCAAACATATTAACAAAAATCTATTTCAACTTCAAAAACTTTTATATTGCGAAAACTTAAAAGAATAATTATAATCATTAGATAATATCAATGATTTAAAATCAAAACTATAACAAGATACGAATTAAATACAAAGTTATGAATACAAATCTTAATAAAGTCATAATAATGATCTAACCTCAATTTAAAACATACCTATTTAATATTATTTTCAATCACCTTAATCAATCAATATGTCACATTTTCTTATTAATAGTAGATGTTATATTACTTTTTAAGTTCAACCATTATTTTCATTTTCCGTTTATCAAATATCATATATAAAATGTTTTCTTTTATTATATAGTATAGACTAGTTTATAGACCCGTGTATTACACGAGTTTATACAATATAAACGATATAATTATAGGGTAAAGTTATTGTAAAAAAGGTTAAAAGTGTGAGAAGTGTGAGAAATATTGTGGAGATGACATGTGTTCTCAATCTAAATTAATTCAAAGGGGTAAACAAGTAATTTTATCATTGATTCAATTAATTCAAAACCTTTCATAACCGCCACCTTATTTATAGGAACATGATTTTTTTAAAAGATCTCTACAAAAACACTACGAATAACACTGCAACCACCATTCAGCACGTATATAACACTATTCAATAGTTATATAACACCATTCAATAAGTATATAACACCATTTTAAAGATCTCTATAAAAACACTACGAATAACACTGCAAAATCACCATTCAGCACATATATAACTCCATTCAATAATTATATAACATCATTCAGTAATTATATAACATCATTCAATAAGTATATAACAACATTCAATAAGTATATAACACTATTAAAGACACTACCTCCATTTCCAGAATGTGTTCTTAGTACAATGTTCACAATATGGTTATTACATGGTGTTTAAACCTGCATGCATGGTGTTTTACATCTGCGTGCTAGTAGATGTTCTAGATTCCATATGTTAAAACACCATGGTGTTTTAAACCTACATTCAAGTAGATGTTCTTCGCATGTTCATCGTATAGTGTTTTACACCTGCATTTTAGTATGTGTTTAAAACACCACGCTTTGAATCACAATACAATTAAAACACCATTGTATGAACATAGACAAAACATCATGGACTAAACATCTGATCGAAACATATTTTTTTTCTCTATATAAGTATAGCAATGTGGTATTTATATTAAAGATAAAAAAACGCTCGTTATTATGGTGTAATTTTTTTTTTAAAAGTTACGCATAAAAAGTTATTGACGTTTAAAAAAGACGGGGGAAAGTTGCATGTGCATTAATGTTAGTTTCTTAATTTAAAAATGTTAAATTTACCTGTATACCCTTAATCTAGAAAATTAATATGTTTATTAGTAAACATTATTTACAATGTTGCCATTATGATCTCAACCATTAGATCAAAGATCTAATGTTGTAGATTCTTTCTTACCTTTCTCACAAAAAACCTCTTTTTTACAGGAACTTCTACCTATAATTATATAATCTTTAAAAAACTTTATATAACTTAAACGATATAATTATATAATCTTTAAAAACTTTATATAACTAATGACCTATGTTAATTAATAACGAAACTTTATATAAACGATTTTTTATTACGATATGATTGTTCACACCCTAACTTGAATTTATCATAAAAACCGGCACATCTTAATTAGCAACACTGAAAATACCATAATAGCCGTGTAATACAAAGGTTGAATAGTGAAAAACATGTAATATACAAATTTATATATTATATAACCCTACAAAAAGTAACTTAGGGTACCATTAGTTAATTTAGTAGTTGTGTCTCTTCACATGACACCTTTTATAATAATAATAGTACAAACCATCACATCGTTTCATTCTAAGGGTATATCTTTACACACCATTGTGTCGTTTCATTTCATTTAAAGACACCCATTTGATTAACAACCTGCAAACGTGTCCCAAAAAGGCACCTTTCAGAAACAAACATTTTGAATTAATAAAAAAACTATTTATGATACGTTGCGACGGTTAAAAGCAAACACCGCCCTTATGGAAAAGTTACGAATGGGTGTTGAATTTTACGAACGGTCGTGATGGTTCATGGAATGATTGTTGAACAATATAAAAAGGGAGCCCTTCCCTTTCACTTCGTACATCCGAAATCAACACCGTAATGACAATAACTGACAAAACCATTAAAAAACAGTCGTCTGATAAACCGATTCAAAAACGTCATGAGAGTTGAAACAAGAGATTCATGGTTACAAAAATAGTGTGGCGGTGGTGGTGATTTGATGGTGGTGCTGTTGTGGCGGTGATTGACAGTGGTTTGGTGGTGTTGTTGTGGAAATGGCGGTTCTATGGTGTTGTTGTGTAGCGATGGATCGACGGTTGTGGTGGTGGTCGTGTGGTGCTGACTTCTTATCTGATGCCTTTGGTAGCATTTTTGAGTTATGTGTTGAGGTTGTATGTGCAGATCAAGAAACCTGAGAATCTGAAGAGTGAAGATTTTTTTCGTTACATTGAAAAGTGAAAAGTGAAAAGTGAAAATGAGAGTTTTGATTTGGACGGTTCAAATTATGTAGTGGTATTTGATGGTACAGTTTGCCTACCCATGGTTATGGATATATTTCAAGATCAACTATGAATTTCTTTTATGCCCAAAGGCCAAAGCCACATTTTCACATTTTATGAAAATCTCTTGCAAATTGCAATGAATCTTTGACGATTGAAAATTATAATATGTATTTTTTTCATGTTTCTAATGTACAATATATGCATAGTATTTTCAAATAATAGTGTTTCGACTTTCCGGTTATTTGTTATTTATAACTTAAGGTCTTAGTAGTGTTTCCGATAAAATGTTTATGTATATATGTTACAGATCTTTTGTATAATGGTTGATAAGAAAGATAACATATATAGAAATTAAAATATGTACATAACCAGAAATGAGTTTATTAATACTGTAATGTATGTATGCATTTATAAAAACATAAACAAATCAGCCTTGAATTTGGGATAACTTGAACAAATCAAACATTAAGTAACGGTTTGGTTTGGTGTGATTTTGATTTTCAATGGTAAGGTAAAACAATATTGGTTTATTTGGTTCTGCCTAGATGTCTAACTTAGATTGGGTATTAGAATTGGGCGATTCCTTAAAACACTTTCTCTATTTTAAAGTAAAACACTCTAGCGTAGTGTTATAAAATGAGGATAAAGCAAAATGAAAATAATGTTTTCCTTAAATTAAAAATTTTCGCATCTCATATAGTTATGCTAAAGCTAGGAATTTTGCATAAAAATAATCAACATCCCGCTGCAACGCGCGGGTTAACGTCAACTCGTTATTAATATGAATGAAATTACCTATTATCTTACATATAATAGTGTATAAACATAATAATAATTTTTATAATTATGTATCTTTTAAATATAACTTTTATTTAAAATAATCTCTAAGACCTCAGTTATGTTTACAAAAATCATTATTTAAGTTGTTCTTTTTCTCTTTATTGGTAAAAAGTCAATTTTATTGGTATGACATAAATTAGATTGTTATTCTTACTAATAACTATTATGAAGGTTTAATTAATGAATGGTTATTGGAAAGTTATGATATAAGTTAAAGGTTTATATATATGATGAATAAAATCTTTTCATTATTAAAGGTTAATTGACTATGTCACAAATGAATATAAAATTATATTAATATATTTCTTACATCTATTAAATTGAAAACACATTTATTGATTATAAATCGGTGTAGCTTCAAACCTTAATATTATCTCATCTATAAAACTTCAAAACGTTAAGTTCTCTCAATCTATGATTTTAAAACATAGTTTATTAAAATTTTTGTTTTTTTGCGAGATAGTCATTTGGTTAGTTGCTCTTTTTTAGCTTTTATCTATATGTTAGAAAAAACTTATATATCGACCTTTTATATAATCTCAGACATGGATGACAACTTTTTGTAATTTAAACTATTTTATTTTAAGAAATACTAACATCATAGTTTTTCAAATTATAGATCATTTATGTATATATTTTAATCATAAATTAGAATTAAATATTAATTCTTATATATTATTAATGAGTTAAATATGAAATTGACATGTGGTATTAATTTTTTTTTTTTTTGAACTGTGAACTTCATTAAAAAAACAAAAGGCGCGACCTCAATACAAGGACCGCCAACAAAAACAATTACATTATAGACAAAAGGTTTACCCTCCAATCCTTCCAATTTAAAGATTTAAATCTAGATCGACATTTCAGCCAAAGAAAAGAAACAGTTTTGATACAAACCACAACTTTGGTTACTCTAGGAATGTGCCCCTCAAAGATCTTTTTATTTCGTTCCTTCCAGATGGCCCAGGACGAGATCATAACAATGCCTCTAATGATCTTCTTAGCCCACTTATTACCGTCAAAATGTTTGTGCAGCAACAATACATCCGAAAGATCAAAAGCGAAAATTGGGTCTACTTTGCACCACTTCCCAATCGCGTCCCAAACCCCAAAAGCAAAACCACATGCTATGAGAACATGGTTATGGTCCTCATCGGCTGTTTCACATAGAGCACACAAAACATTATCTAATTTAACCTGTCTTCTTGCCAAGGCGCCGCGAGTAGGAATACGGCCCATCCCCGCTCTCCACATGACATGTGGTATTAATTGAAAATAAGTTAGAGAAGAGAATATCATTTGGCATTAGATGTAATCCTTTATTAGTATTACATTAGATATTTTTTTGAGTTCAACCATTATTTTCATTTTACATTTTTCAAATATCATAAACTAAGTAATTAATAAGTGCACAACTAGACACTTAATTTTCATAATACCATTCATAGACTTTAAATTCTACCTCCTTTATTACAAATATAGGGTATGTTTGACAAAAGTAGCTGGTGGCTGAAAGCTGTTAGCTGTTGGCTGGAAGCTGGTAGATGGTAGTTGTGGCTGGAATCTAGAAGCTGTAACTTTTTAGATATATTTGGTGTTTGGCAGAGTAGCTGTAGCTTTTAATAAAATGTATAAAATGACCAAAATGGACATAACAAAAAATTTAAAAAGCTTGTGCATTAAAAAGTTCATTATTTTTAGAGGTTAAATTAGTCATTTTTTCCCTAAAAGCTTGTAGCTCCTTCTAAACGCTACTAGTAGTAGCTTTCAACCAAAAGCTTCAAGCTCCTAACCTAAAAGCTTGAAGCTCCTTCAACCAAACAAGACTTTTTATTGATTAGGAGCTTTTTCTTAAAAGCTTAAAGCTTGAAGCTCCTAAAAGCTCTTAAAAACTCCATACCAAACATACCCATAAAGAAAACAATAACTCATCACATTAAAGCCTTTATAATTTTTTTATTGAAAACTAAATTTATTATTTATATTTATATTTAGAGGCTGGATATCTATCAATCTATATATTAAGAGAAAACTACTTTTTAGTCCCTGTATTATAGTGGTTTTAACCACCTGAGTTCAAAATTAAAATGTTTAACGCTCTGAGTCTCTAAGCGCTTTTTTCTAACATTTGAGTCCAATTTGTTAACTCTGTTTGAATATTCTGTTAGTTTATAATAAAAAGACTAAAATGCCCCTATATTAAAAAAACAGAAATATAAATAAATAACAAACCTTATATCACTTTTACAAACACTCAAACCCACTCACCAGTCTCTCTCTCTCTCTCTAAACACCACCAAGAACCATCATACACTACCGTACAACACTTCTTCCTAGCAACCACAACCACATCACCTGCAGGCTGCAACCATACACCACCATCACCATAATAAACCACCTCCGGCCCACATCCGACAGCACCATCACCACAATAAACCACTGCCATACACCACCTCCGGCCCTACCTCCGTCACCACCATCTCTACAGTAAACCATCACCATACACCACCTATGGCTCAACCTCCAACAGCACCATCAGCACAATAAACCACCACCATTGCCCTACCCTAAAACCGCCACCAATGAAACCCTAAACCGACATCACCATCGTCACCATCAAAGTTGCCACCACTGAAACCCTATAACCGCCACCACTGAAAACCTAAAACGACATCATCATCGTCACCTCTTCGACTACATCTCTAGTGGTGGTCTCGATTGTTTATGTTTTGTTTATGTTTCTACCATGTTAGGTGAGTTTGGTGGTGGTCTTGACTGGTTATAGTTATCTTAAAAGTGGTGGTTGATGGTGTGGAAGGTGGTGGTGATAATGATGGAGGTGTTGTTTGCAGGTGGTTGGCGGTCAACAGAAGGTGGTAATAGTGATGGAGGTGCGGTGGGGATGGTGGTGGTGCAATGGTCCTAACGGTGATGGTAGGGTCTAGATGAGAGAGAGAGAGAGGAGGAGGAGGAGGAGGAGGAGGAGGGATGGACAAGTGTGTGTGAGGTGTTTGTGTGTGCAGGTGTGTATAATAGTATATGTAATTTATTTTATATATAATATTAAAATCTTTATGCGTTAGACACATGTTCCTTATACTTTTATGTATATAAGAGTTGTACTTTGTGTATAAGTGAATAAATTGCCCTTCTAGTTAACAGACTTAGTGGATGGTGTTAAAAATTGAACTTAAAGGGTTATAGAATAAACGTTTAGGGACTCAGGGCGTTATACATTTTGATTTTGGACTTAAATGGTTAAAACCACTATAACACAGGGACTCAAAAGTAATTTTCCCATATATTAATGTGAGTGTATAAAACCAGTGGCGTCTCTGAGAATTCATGTACCCTGTTCGAACTCGAAAAATGTGCCCTTACGCCTTAACGATAAACAATGCAATTACGAAAATGACAAAACCGTAATATTCGATAAACAATGCAATTACGAAAAATGAGAAAATTATAGTATTCAAATGAGTTACATTACATACCGTAATAACTAATAGCTAACCAATGATTCGTGCAACCCTTCTTGCATTCTTCATAGCAAATTGGTGGATCAACTCATCATATTTATATTATCTAAGACTTCGTTTTCAATTAGTATCATGCTCAATTAACATAGTGGGCTAAATTCTAAAGTTTAAACTATACAAAATGATTTGTAAATGAGCCTTACTTGAAATTGGTATGGGTTTACTATTTAAAAAAAATTAACATATATATATCGGATATTTTAAAACCATAATGCGAAATCACGGGCCCTGTGCGGAACTCCGTCCCGCACACCATCTAAGCCTCCCATGTATAAAACCAAGAAAAAACAATAAAATAAGTGTTTATGAGTAAAGCATAGATAAAAAGTCGAACATGTAAAGTTTTTAAGTTAAGTCATATAGATAAAGACAAAGACTTGGATAAGAATATCTATCTATTATACTAAAGCAAAATAAGGGTTGACCATTTGACCATTATGTGGCATATCTCTTTGGCCAGAGAATTGGGAATTTTGGGCGGCATTTTCCTTCTTCTTACCTACGCTTTTCTTCAATTTGGAAACCTAATCAATTCTCTCAATCAGTTACGCTCTTCTTCAATTTGAAAATCATTCTCCAGGCAAATTGATTTCTCTTTAAATCTCAAAACCTAATCAAATTGACATTGCTGAGATGCCAGGAAATTGAGAATTGAACGGCAATACTTTTCTCCTCTTTTTCTTTCACGCTAATCATGTTCCTTCATCATCTACGATCCTAATCTCTGTCTTTCTTATTCATAAAACAAACAGGTTAGCGATCTTTCAATTTTTTTGTGTTCTTCAGTTATTGAATCTATTTAATTTCTTATCTTATGATCGTCTTTTCAAATCGAGGGCTAAGTGGTAGGTAATTTCACTATTAATTGCAAAACAGAGGGCATCTAGGGTTTTGCAAATTGAGTAGTGATTTGGGGGTTTATTCAGAATGTCCTTCCATCTCTCTTTTGTCAACCAAAACTATCGTCACTAATCTTGATTACATGTGTTTCGTCGAAGGCTCAGTTACATGGTGGTGAGACGGTGCATATGGTGGTGGTTATGATGAAGAAGGTTGATACCGTGGAAGCCTTAACGGTGATTATAGATGTGGTGGTTTTTAATCATCATATTTTGATTAATAGGATGCGGGTTGTTTAGGTTTAGCGGTTGAAATCATCAGTATGTTTAATCAATAAGCGAACATCAACAATCATCATCATGTAAGTGAAGATTTGATTGAATCTGTATTGTTGTTGATTGTTTGCTTGAAATTATTTAATGAATGATCATTGTTTGCATGTGATGGATTTCGTCTTTATTTGCATGTGTGGATCTGTGAGATTCATTTTTCAAATATCGACGATCTGTTGATGCTTTTGGTTACTGGAACGACTTTTGAAGAGGTAATTTTCATTTAATAATCCATTGTAGATATTATATTATTGTAGATTGTATATGTAGATTAATTGTATGTCTTGAATCAGTTTGTATTGTTTATGGTTTTCCATCAGATCTGGGAACCTAATGTTTGACGTTTGTTTGTTATTTGAAATCCCCAATATGATGTTGTTTGTTTAAATCTTTAAGTATAATTTGGGAATTTTAAATAATTCTTAAACCCTAATTGGGGGGTTTCTATAAATCTGTATGCTTCTATTTAATTTACTGCTTCTTTTCGTGTTCTAAAAATTGATTTGTAGGTTTATTGTAAATGTGAGCTTATGTGACCGACGATACGACATGTATTCTTATTTGCAAAAGTAGTGGCAGAGGAGAATTTCGGATGAATATTTTACTTGCTGAATGAGTCTATGGGTGTGGAATAACTTAGGTGTGTACTTTTTTCATGGAGTATGTAGCATCGAGGACCAACTATTCTCTCCTCCATAGGTGAAATTTCAAAATTTTTGCGCTAATTCATGCTGAAATGAAACATTAATTCGTGTTTAATTATTTATTCTGGTTTTTATAAATCAATTGTCTGTATTTTTTTTTTCATTTTTGCGAAGATTTGTTGTATAAAGATTAAAGAGCTATGGAAGACATGTACAGGGGCCACTGGTGGATGTTCTAAGAGATAAAGAGAGTTTTCTAGCTTTCCTCAAAGCCTCCTGGTACATCTGATTCCTCAAACATTTGATTTATAATTGTTGGGTTTTTATTTGTGGTTCAGAACAAAACCTTAATTAGGTTGTTCACTTTGTATTTTCTATTCAGATTCAGTAGAACATCTTTCTTTAATAAAAATCCATCTGCTGAAATTTGTAATTCATGCCGGCTAACTGTTTGTGTAAATGTCCCATTAAGTAATTTTTCATATGCCCAACATTTTGAAAAGCATGGTGAGAATTTTGGATAGATTACGTGGTTTACAGTTGTTTATTTTAAAAGGTTGATATGAAACAATACGTATAGGTAGTTTTCGTAAGCAATAATAAGGCTATGTCACTCTAAAATGACCTTTCCCTTCCATGAATCTACTTATTCAATCCAATGTAGAGGTGGAATTTTAATCCAAATACTTATGAATGGGTTAAATTGTTTTTTTTTTAATCTCAAGCAGGTCAATTAAGAAGATTTAGCTTAAAACACATGGGTCAAACTGAATAAGTGGGAAAATGGATGAAAGTCATGCGAAGTATATTTTCTCTGCACGGAATATCCTAAATCATTTTGTTTAAAGATGAAGATAGGTAATTAAAAGGGGCTCTGTATTTGTAACTAATGTTAAATGAGTGGATATACTTGGTAGGGATTTCTTTACACTTGAAAACATTAACCCTGCTGCTAATAAAACTATTTTCTTTTATTCTTTTTTGCTTGGCACAGATGGAGAAAGTTAAAGTTTGGTTAGGACATAATACGACCAAAAGTCAACATCTTTGATGTGATTACATATATATGGGACCTGAAGCAATAGATATTATGCTGGCTTCTACGTTGGCATAAACATCACAACACAATTAAAAACGCCAGGTGTGTTTCATCTATTTTACTCCAATCATAATTTATATTTAATAAATAAATATCATTTTAGAAAGGGGTTGACTAGCATTTGTATCAAATGAGGATCTTGATGGACTTGAGCGATCTAAGGGGAGGCATGGCCAGGTTTTGTGGGATAGTACTAACTTCTATCGTGATAGTATTTATGCTAATCAATTTTCTATGTGGCAAACTGCAAAAAATAGAAACACGCTAATACGCTATACACTATTCCTGATTTTAGCAACTTTTTTTTAATTATGCACATAATAGAAATCGACTTGCATTTTATTGTCGATTTTAGCAACTTACGCTTTGTTTTCTACTGTAGCAATTAATGACAGGTCAAAATTTGTTGATCGGTATTTGTTACAAATTCCACATTTGAGATTTAATAATCTATCCAATTATAAACAAAAGAAAAATCTCACCTGCTGTTGATTTTGGCATGTCTATCTTCTTTATGCTAGGTAAATTATGTTTAAGATAGCTAGAAACTGAGGTAAAGGCCTACTATTTGCTATTGGGTTTTTGTGTGTGCATTTGAAAGTGATCACATGATAACTGATAATTCAGAAAGGATAATTTGCTCTAATAAGTTTGTGTTTTATGTTGTTTTCAAGCATCAAACCGTTGTACAATAGGTTTTTTGGCTTGTGCTTATAGGTAAAATCATATATAAACCTTATTTATAGCTATATTTTGGATAAGAGTTGCTAAAAACCTATAGGATATGTATGAAAAGTTATATAAGCACTTTGCGCCTCGGGTACGAAAAGTCCGCCACTTTTGCGCTTTGCCCTTCGCGCCTTGGTTTTAGAGGTCGTCGCTTTTATGTGCCTTTCGCTATTTAAACCAAGGCGAATTGTATATGAACATCTCACATGTATTTACTTGGATTAAAACAACCTATATGATTTTCTTACATGATGTCATTCATAATTTTGTGTTCTAAGTTGAATAATTTTAGTACCGGCATTTAATTTATGTAGTTAATAACCGAATCAAATAGTTATATGAAAAGTGAAGAGATTAAACATATGGATTAGGAATTTTGATAAAAACTTATGCTCTCAATGATCTTTCTAGCATCCATGGAACTCTAAAATTGAAGGCACATAATAAAAAGGTTATCTAGGCTGGCCAGGGCTAGGGGTGGAGAGCCTAAGTGAAGAAAGTTATATTAGTATAGTTATGTAAGTTTGTGGTGTAAAATTGAAAGTATTTTTGTTTATCAATGCTTATCTTAGTTTACTTATACTTAACTCAGAAGTGAAATTGGTACCTCCTACGGTTCATAGAAGCATTTAATAAGGCACCAATATTTTTTTATTACCAAGTGGTTTGTGACGTAATGTCAATACTTGATTTCATGACCATGATGGCATTTTATATATGTGGAGGCATTTAATAAGGCACCAATAAGTTTTTTTACCAAGTGGTTTGTGACGTAATGTTAATACTGGATTTCATGACCACCAGTTGGCATTTTATATATGTGGAGGGAAATATCAGTATCTTTTAGACACAATGGACATCAATCCCGATCCCTTAGACTTGATATTGATGATTTTATTAATGAGTTTAGAGACCGAGTTTAGTTATCCTAGATTGTTCCAACCGAGTATAAATACATATCGAAAGAAGTCTTACCCACAAATCAATTCTCTGTTACCGAGTACTTCTCCCCGATGAATGAATATGACAGGACATGGCCAGGTTTGTTACTGAAATAAATTATTGTTTATTATTATTTTATTAATAGTTAATACCAGGATTAATATTCTGTTTTTATGTGAGGGTTTACCTAATTTTTTTACATGATTCAGCGGTTTACTTTTTATATTATCTTTCACCTATTACTGTTACCATCAAAGAAGAGCCACAGAGTTTTCTCCACTTCATAACTCGGTTATGTGCGGTGCTATGTGGTACATTTGCTTTGACAGGTTTGTCCTAACTCTTCTGCCAGAGCTTTAGAACCTCTAATTAACATTATAGGTAAATGGACTATAAAACTAAGGGAGGCAAATTGAGTGTGTTTAGGTCAAGATAAGTAATTTATATTATGGTTGAAAAAGGGTTGGGTTGGGCCGGCATGCTAATACTTTCTGTTCATTTTTATATCTTTAATAAATATTTATGCTCATTTTATTGGACTAGCTGTACTCCACAGTACTTAAATGTAACTTAGACTCTATATATACACAAAATTAATAAACCCTATTATTCATGTATGCAAATAAATTAGTTATACGACTCTCTAAATACGAGTACTAAAACTATGTTAAAGTAACGCCATTTAGGAGGTTTTGTGCATTTGAATACTTTCTGGATGACTTTTGACCCGCTCGACCCGCTATTTTATAGTTAGATCTTGGCTTGACCCGAATCGATGCATTTGTGTACAAATGGGTCGGAATAGCCACCTCTGTATAGGACGATTTAGGTCAAGACTAGGAAATATATGTTCAAATATATCCTTAATTTTTTTGCGAAACAATCTTTCAATAGTTTGAGCTTTTGTTAAATGGTATGTTGTGAATTGAACCAACACCAGATATAGGAGAATTTATAAGTTAATGAAAGAGTTTGGCTTACTCACATGATAGAATTGTTTGGACTTCAAATTTATGTCTAAAACATCCAACATCAACATCATCAGTAATCTCTAATGAAAATAATTGGTTAATTTGTAATTTTATCTTGAAAATTGATTAAGAAAGGGTAAATTACAAGGTATATACTTATATGGTACATGAGTTTGCCACTCAAAATTGGAGACAAAACACCTTATTTGGTGGTGTGTTTTCTTTGTAATCATGGTACGGTGATATTATGATTCAAAGTATAATCGTATATGGAATAACTTTGTTTTTTTGTCTTCCAATGTATGTGTTTTTACATAATATTAAATTTGAACATAAATAATTGGTTTTTTGTTGAATCCGCGTTTAACGAGGGCATTGAGGATGCTTTTCATAAATAATTAAGTACCGTTATACTTAATCGTAAAAAGAAGTGTGGATGGTGAATCTAAAATAAAAAATGTACTTAATGGTAAAAAGAAGTGTGGATTGTTAATCGAAAATAAAAAATAATGGTAAAAAGAAGCCATGTCAATAGGAATAAAAGCATGTTTTTTATGGCCATTTGTGAAGATGAATGCAACAATGACCATCGGAGAAAGACTACTTCTGTTGGATTACCTCTTTTTGAAAATAGCAATTGTATGCTTAGAATTGTGTGATGCTTTGTAAACAAAAACATTTGTTGTTACTTTGATGATTTTATTCATTTCTTTTAGTATTCAACTGCTATCACAAATTGGATATGGAACACATGGTGGATTTTCGGTTTTGAGAAGACATTTTTTTTACTTGAGAGGATTGCTTTCTTTCCTGAGTTAGTTTAAGTTTTAAAGCGTGAGCATGGGTTTGATCGGCTCGGTTTTTAGAAATCGTATTTATATTCGAACAATTAAGAGAGACGTTTGTTCGAACAAAAGGCAATCATTAATATTCGAACAAACCTGTTTTTAGAAATCGTATTTATATTCGAACAATCGATTGGGCAATAACTAAAAGTATGATTGGGCACTAAAAGTATAATTGGGCACCATTAATATTCGAACAAACCTGTAATAAAGTATTTATACGTATTAAAGTATAAATTTTTTGTTGTTTAGCCACCCGTGTATTACACGGGGACTTAGACTAGTAATATAATATATAAAAATACTTTTAAAATAAGGACGAACAAATGGTACCCTGTAAAACCGAACCGATACCAAACACTTTTGGTATTGGTACCATGTTTTGAGAATTTCGGGATCAGTGCTTTCAATACCGGTACAATATTTTACCAACCTTTGCCTTAAATATCGTACTGTATTGTATTTAGCGGTATCAATTTTTCACAAACCAATTATCCTACATATACAATTACAAGTTAGGGGAATAATGCCAAGCAGCTTGCCTGGCACTCCCCTATTGGACCAAATCAATTTTTAATTTAATTTTATTCTCAGTTTAAAATTACGTTTTCGTCCTTCGTTTAAAATTACGGTTTTGCCCCCAGTTAAAAAATAAAATTATAATTTTGCCCCTAGATAAAATTACGTTTTCGCCCCCAGTTTTGCCCTTAGCTCAAAATTACGCTTTTGCCCTCGATTCAAAAACTCATTTGTTTATTTTGTTCCCAGTTTAAAATTACGGTTTCGCCCTCCGTTTAAAATTACGTTTTTGCCCCCAGTTCAAAATAAAATGTTGTTTTTCCCTCTAACTCAAAATTACGATTCTACCATCAGCTCAAAATTATGTTTTTGCCTCCAGTTCAAAATAAAATTATGTTTTCCATATAGCTCAAAATTATTAGCTGCCTGTGACTTCCCTATTGGACCAACTCATTTTTTATTTAATTTTATTCCCAGTTTAAAATTACGCTTTCGTCTTTCGTTTAAAATTACGTTTTTGCCCCCAGCTCAAAATAAAATTATAATTTGGCCCTAGCTCAAAATACGCTTTTGCGCTCGGTTCAAAAACTTTTTTTTAATTTTGTTCCCAGTTTAACATTATGGTTTCGCCCTCCGTTTAAAATTACGTTTTTGCCTCCAGTTAAAAATAAATTTGTTTTTCCTCTAACTCAAAATTACGATTCTGCCATCAGCTCAAAATTACGTTTTTTCCCACAGTTCAAAATAAAATTATGTTTTCCTCTCTAGCTCAAAATTATGATTTTGCTCTCAGTTTAAAATCATCATTTCGCCTCCTGTTCAAAATATAATTCCGATTTTGCCCTCTGTACAGACATACATGTTATGAGAGAGAAATATTTGCCTTATTGTCCCGCAACACGGGCGGGGCAAAAACTAGTTCGATACGATACCGAGCTTGTCCCTATATTTGAAAGTAAAAGAATTTACTCTCCTTTACTTCCATTCAAAACGTATTCACGTTTCGTCAAAGCCAAAAACTAAAAGCCTCAAAAACATTTTGTTACCGTACTTTCCCCTGCCAACTGTCCCTCCTTTTTACCCCAAAATCCTCACAACTTCCTTCACTTCTTCAGATTCAGCAAAAACCACTTCAGTTTCCCCAATTCCCCCAAAAAAACCCTAATTCCCTCAATTTCCCCCATTGATGAGAGCATTCGCACATTTCTCTGCACCGATACACTGATTCCGATGTCGAATTCTCGTTCCGGTGACGGTTTACCGATCCCTAAAGGCATCTCCGTCGCCAACACTGTTCATTCTGAAGTCGCTCCGTGCTTGCCGTTGCCGTCGCTGCCGGTTTTCTGCGGCGCTCTTGACCACGACGTCCGGCTAGTTGACGAACAGCCCGCTGCTGCGGTTAAGCAACCGAGACGTGGTGATGTTGCCGATCAGGCCAGTAAAATAGCTAAACTGCTGCAGGCTACTGATGTTTCGTACTTGTGAGTTCCGGAACTCTTTGAATTTTGCTATTTCATGTTTTGTGTTGTTTCTAGGGTTTTAGCGGTTGCTCACATTTTGTAGAATTGTGTACTGCGTAGCGTTTGTTGATTAAAACGTGAATTCGGCATGCAGATAGGGATGTGAATTTGTGTTTGGATCAATGCTGCTTGTTCGTATACGAGAATTTTTGAACCGTTAGTTTTTTTTTTTTTTTAATTTGAAACGTGAGAAGGTTTTGATTTTGAATTTGAATTTGAATGAGGAATTAGGTCTAGACTAGCATATAGTAATTCTATAAGGAACAATTGCCAGTAAAAAGTCAAAGCATGATTAAGGATGGTTGTAGGCTCTAGAAGAGAATAAGGAATGCACATGAGATAACTAGTTACATGAGTATAAGAGATCAGATCGTTGAAATCAAAGGTTGATATCGCATTACTGTTGTTATAATCTAGGTCCAGACTCTAGCGGAAGTTTAGATCTACGCGTAGGGTATTGATACTGTAAACAAGTTATCTCCCTTTTAACAGCGGACGTGGCATGTGGTGAAGCCTCAGCTCTTATTTAACTCCAGTTGACCGTGTTTGTATAGGTAGTGATTTCAACTACTATTTATAAGTAAAAATGGTGCATAGAATGCAAGGCTGGGTTAAGCTACATCTTTGTATATCTTAGTTCAGTGGCGCTATGTCTGCAACATATCAGAAGTTCTATATGTTGGGATCCAAAGTCTGTATCTGTTCATTACGTAGTGCTGTCTGCAAGAGAGCTGTCTGCAGAGAATATGAGTTACATATTAAGATAACATGGCATTATTGTTATGGAAAGTTGTAGCTTTAACTGTATGCTTTGGTATGTTACGTGAATCTGATATTTGGAAGTAAGCATTGCTCAGTTTTTTTATTATTAAATGCAAGTTGGAAGTGATGCTATGCAAATGAGTTGATTTCACAGCATATCTGTGCTAGCTGCAGCAGCATAAGTGATACGTTCTAGTTGATGGCAGAAACCTTACTAGATTCGCATTTAAAGATTGGGTGGTTTTTAAGAATGATATTTATGGGAATTTGTTGGCTATTATAATGAAAATAGTTCCTTTCTCTCTTGGAACGTCTTTTCCTTATTTTATGTGATTTAATTGCCAATGTTCATTCTATCGTCATAGTGGCAATCTACGGAAAGATTTGCAAACGATAACATGAATGTCCTATTTTATCAATATATCTCAAATCTTATTTCCTTCCAAACACTAACATATTTAGTCATGCTGGTGTTTGAAATATCAAATTCTATGTGCAGGAATCTTAAAACAGAGGCAAGGTCATCATCTTATGGTCATGAAGGACATCTTGACCTTTACGATGAGGTTCTTAGATGCAATTCTGAAGCATTTGAGTACATTGCTCCAGGTAAAAGCTGACATTGAGGTTTCGTTCTAGTAGTCTTATTTTTCCAAGATGTTTGGTGACTTAGTTTTGCGGAAAGAATTTAAACTTCTATGTAGACGGTTACATGCTTTTATCTCTTAGTTATCTATTTGTGATGATACATAATATGATATCTATAGTGATGTCGAAATTAATTGAGGCTGTCACGTGCGCGACCGGGGGGGGGGGGTTGCCAAATACTTGTATATGCATACACTGTTTGTTTCATGTATACAAGCCATTACTATTGGTTTTTCCTTTTAGGTGGCAACTTATGTCTAAGTTTAGTTGAAACCCTAAATGTTGATAGACTACACCTTTTATATTTCAAATATAAGGGTATAAATCAAAAGATAAAAGTAGGAATCGATAACTCTCTTATTGATTGTATAAATCCCTTTATTGGGCAGCCTTTTTGACCTCTCTTATTGATTGTATAAATCCCTTTATTGGGCAGCCTTTTTGACCTTTATTGCATTTCAATTAGTTGTACCAACTACCATGTCTATTGCCCAAACAGCATGACACAGTGACAAGTTCTTAACCAAGTATATAAACTAGGTTGTTTTTTGCTTTTTTTTTATTTTCCAACTTATACGTTACACTTTGTTTCCTTTTTGTTTGTTTATTTTTCATTGGAGAAACTTTCGTTGATCTTTTGGAATTTAAATGATTGGATAAGACTCTGTGTTGAATTGTCTCAATGAACAATAGAAATAGACAGTTACTTCTTATTTACTGGTTCATCACCATAATCCTTCTTAACGTCAGTTGGTTCAGATGCTAATCGTGATTAATAGCCTTTCAAATTGTAGAGGTTATTTTGGTAGTCGGTAGCGCTATTAATTCTTGTATATCTCTGAATGGTTAGGCATAGAAACACAGTCCAATCTTTAGTATAGTTTTGCGCCATCAAAGGTTTTCCATCGTATGGATTGGTTCTTCATCATCCATGTATAGTTTCTGTAATTACAATTCATCGTGATTGAATAAAATTGGCTACTCTTCGACATATCACCATTGTCTAGAGGATTGAATAAATTTGTTTGCTTTTTTAAAGGTCTTTGCATGTCTCCGACTGTGAGTCTAAATGACTATATGATGTTGGATCCTGAATCCTTTGACCACAAAACTGAAAAAAAACATCTCTAAATTTGGAACCAAGGAAGTATGTTATCACGTTGTCAACCTTCCTTTATCAGATGATATTCATGGACCCCTAAGGTAAAGGAAATAGGTCTTTGTGGACCCCCCTATGGTAAAAGCGGTTCAGGCTGATCTCTCTGTTTGAATCAAGTCTTGCTTTTAGGTCGTGTAAGCTTGTACTCATTTATAGAGAAAAAAAAACTAATTTGCTTTGAGTAGTACATCGTAATCACAGTTTCCTTGTTGTTTCGTATCCTAAAAAGGAAACTTAAGGCTAGTACGAGGAAGGAGTATAATACGAGAAATCTAGTTTTGGTAACCCTAGATTGTGTACCTAATGTTGAGCTAATAATAAATATATATAGAAAAAGAGTGTAAAGGTAAGATGGATATACAAGAAACCTAGAAAAGTTGACCAACAGTTTTTGTAATATGATTATAAGATGATTCGCATATCAGTTTAACTCATAGAGGTGCCAATTAGGAAAAAAAGGTAATTATAGTAAGAAGATATACTGAGGTTTAAGAGACCAAAGTAGCATGAATGATAGTGAAAGAATTACCATAAGAGATTTTTTGGGGCATCCTGATACGAACCGCAAACTCACAAAAGGGTAGATAAGCAGTGGAAAAAAACAGGTTGAAGAAAAGGAGCCTTGAAGATCATTTATCATTTTGTTTTATATTTTCTTCTAAAAGATATTTTCTACAGTCCCAGCACATGAACCTGTTTATAAATGATTCTTTTGTCTCGTATGATTTTGTAAAGCCACATCCATTGACCGTAACTATCGGAAGGTGGATTTAGGGTTTCAAAAATGGACTTGTTACGAATTAGAGGGTAAATGTTTATTGTATATGTGTACTTTGATATTTTCGATTGCATATGTTGCGCACATGATTTTTAGTACTGGTATTCTTTTGGAGGATATGTTTAGATTCTGGAATCTGGATTAGTGGTGATTATAGCTTCGATTGACTTCCTTATGCAAAGTCAAAATCCTAGATCTTCACTTTTGATTTGAAAATTGTGAAGGTATCCTGGCTGTGGCTGGTTAAAAACATGAATATTGCTCCCAATCGGTATCTTGAGAATATAATCACTCGGTTTTAACCTTCTTTTATATATATATATATATATATATGTAGAGGATCCTGTACATTAATCCAGAAGTGTGAGAAGTGTATTATAACACTATATATAACACTATATAACACCATATAAACACCGTATAACAATATGTAACACCATATAACACCATATAACATTATGTAAAACTATATAACACTATATAACAAATATAACACTATAGTTTGTCTGATAGCATGTTTATGATAGATGTATAGTGTTATATATTGTTACATAGTGTCATATAGTGTTAGATAGTGTTATATGGTGTTACATAGTGTTATACGGTGTTTATATGGTGGCACTATCCCTATCCCTACCATAATGGTGCTATATAGTGTTATATATAATGTTATAATACACTTCTCACACTTCTGAATTAATGTACACTATCCCTACCCTATATATGTATTATATTATATTTAGAGTAAATTACTTTTTGAGTCCTTGTGTTTTAGTGGTTATAACCACTTGAGTCCAAAATCAAAAAGTTTAACGATTCGAGTCCCTAAGCGCTCATTTTATAACGTTTTGAGTCCTTGTGTTTTAGTGGTTTTAGCCACTTGAGTCCAAAATCAAAAGTACAAGTGTTAAAAATTGGACTCAAATTGTTATAAAATAAGCAATTAAGGACTCAGGATGTTGAACTTTTTGATTTTGAATTCAAGTGGTTAAAATAACTAAAACACAGGGACTCAAAAAGTAATTTACTCTTATATTTATGCTATTATCTTAAAATTTCCTAGCTTATTGCTTCCAATCGTTCTCGTTAGAAGATAATCACTTGGTTTTAACCTTCTTATATATTATAAATATGCTTTTATCTTAAAATTCTTTGCTTATCTTAATTAATATATATAAGTTTCTCAGGTACTGCCATGGAGAGAATGTATAACAATACGACACCTAATAACAAGGTGTCTGAAAGGAAGCTGTTCATGCAAAATTTATCTACCAATAATGAAGCCCTTAAAGACAAAGGAGAACCGCAGCGTCCACATGAGCTTGTACTTTGCACCCCACATATTTTAATTGTTTTCATTTCACTTGTTATGGTTGTATTGTAATTATGAAGATTGAAGAATAATTTGCAGGATGTTACATCTGCATCTAGAAAACCAAAATCCAAGAAGAAAACGACTGATGAAACAGTGTTACCAACTGAACCAGATGAGTCTGAGCGTCAAGGTTCCCTTTTTGTATTTTTTTTCTTCTTTTTTCCATAATTTATCACGTCTAATTGACATGTCTAAGATTCAAGCCTCAATTGTTCAGATGCTGCTGTAGAAAGATTTTGTGAAGTACTTGAGGATTTGTGTGGTAAAGCAGTAATATCAGTGGATGATCGTGAAGAAGGTGAAGCAGAATGGTTAGTTTTGCATGTTGGCAGCATTAGAACTCTCGTGAAAGAAGTTATGTCAATTCGAGCAAACAATTACCTACATTTGGTTCCTGTTGCTCATCTAGAGAGAATGCTAAAAATTCTCGATCATCAGATCCACAGCGCCGAAGGCCTATCCATTACACAATCCGAAAATGTATGTTTGTGATTTCGGTACTTTAATCCTGCTTATTATTTTCATATTGGTGATGCTTAATTTGTTGTTTAACAATGACAATGTTTACATTTGCTTCCTTTATTTTGTGATCACCTCTTACCATTTGCTTCCTTTATTTTGTGATCACCTCTTACATGTGAATATACATTCTGCCACCTGGCGTTCGTTTGGCAAACCAAAATGTAAAACTAAAAGTCATTTTCTTCTCCAGTCTATTTCGGGTGCAGTGTCTGCAATTACGGTGGCACTTGAGTCCATCCATGCAGCTGTTGGAATTATGGCTTATAGTGGCATGCCAAAGCAAATCTACAAGGAAGAGGTATCAACGCTCTTTACCTTTTAATAGTGGCTATATAACCATGTTTAATGGAAGAGGTATCATCACTCTTCACCTTCTAATAGTGGCTATATAACCATGTTTAATGCTGTGTTTTTTCTTAATTTGCATGTTAGATCATTGAAAGAATCGTGGAGTTTTCTAGGCGACAAATAGCAGACGTCATGTCAGCTTGTGATCCAACTTCTCGTTCAACTAACAAACCTAGTGACAATGGCAATTTGCAAGGTAGTTGTGCATTCTGGAAAGTCTCACTAGAACTGATGGGAATATAAAATGTTATATTTTCATGTTGTAGCATCTAGAAACTCGTGTGATAGTTATTTTTCTTTGCTGATTTCTAACTTGCCTTTGACAGACGACGACGACGATGATGATGAGGATTATTATGATGAGGAGTTTGGAAGTGCTAGTAAGAGAAGGCGTACTGCTAGGAGTGTAAAGGCGAAAAAATCAGGATCAAACAAGTAAGTTTAGATAAGTTATGAAAACTTAGTTGATGTGATTTGGTAAATGGCGGAATGAATAGCAACACCCCAACATGGGTGTTGTTAAATGCACTCCCCTTTCTTCAGTTTTTCTGGTCGCACTCCCCCATGAAGTTTTTAAATGAATACATTTAAACCTTTTATTTTGTATCTTTTTTAATTGCATCTACTTTAATTTTTCAGAAAATTAAAAAAATAAATTAAATTAGATAACCAAAACTTATCCAAAATTTTGTACATAATAAGCATATTTTAAAACGGCTCATTCTGATCTGAACCCCCGTTACCCCGTCCTACTTGACCTGCCCACTTAGCTAGGTATAGGATCACGTAAAGGATGGTAATAGTGCAGTATCACATCTTAGCAGTTTCCTTTGATTCAGTTGTATTACAGTTTATGCATTATTATGTAGTAAGTCCTTATTTTACTTGTATTTTATAATATATAAAACATACAAGTCAGATAATATGAATAATCAATGAAAACATAATTCTCTTTCGGAGTCTTGTTATACCATTTTGTCAAAAAGGAATATGAGATAGATGAAATGGGTGATTAAAAGGGGTAAACTCTATATTTGTGAGAGTGGTTGTAAATTGTTGTGAGTGGAGGAGAGAGAAAAAGGAGAAAAAGTTACTATTCATCACTAAATTTGGAGGAGATACTGTTCACTTATATAATTTTTAAATATTTTTTGAAAGTGGTTGTGAGTGGAGGAGAGAGAAAAGGTAGTGTTTTTTATTAGTGTAATTATAGAGATGGAGTAAGAGATTTGATTGTGAATTCTCTAAGAGGGGTGTTTGTTTTTTCTTCAAACATCTTCAAGGGAGCTGATGTCTGCAGGCGCGCAGACGTTACCCTTGAAGACTGTTTGTTTTTTTACACAGATCTGAACTCAGCTTTTTTCATCTTAAAAAATAAGATATGGACTCCCTTCTTAAAACATCTTCACAAAAACCCTAATATACTCCTCCCTCATATACGCTTAAAACACCAGTCCTCTTCTCCTCGCCGCCGCTCCTCCCCCTCCTCCGACCAGTTTTCCGGCGACCTCCCTCTTCTCCCCGCCGTCCGACGACCTCCCTCTTCTCCTCCGACCAGGTACCTCTCCTCCGACCAGTTTTCCGGCGAACTGCCCTCTTCTCCTCGCCGTCCGACGACCTCCCTCCTCCTCCTACCAGTTTTCCGGCGACCTCCCTCTTCTCCTTGCAGACAGTAAAAAACAAACAGTCTTATATTTTCAGCTTGCAGAGCTTTAGACCTTGCAGACATGAAAACAGATGAAATCAGCTTGCAGACAATTTATGTCTGCAAAAACAAACAGGACCTAAGGCATGAAAGAGAATTCTGCACCGTCCATTTCCGTTGTCTCTTTTGGAGTATAATGGTGTTCGCATCAAAGAGAATTCTCTGCTTTCGATTCAGGATCAATTCTAAAATAAAGGGATTTTTAAAGGGGTGGAATCTGAAAAGTTTTAAATTGATTTTTTTTGGAAAAGGGGTATGAAAAGTAAAAAAGGGGGTGCATTTAGCCCAGCCATACATATATACATGGATATTACATCAGAATCACAGCTAATCAGAGCTAACTATCCTATAACTAAGGAAATATAAGTCAATCAGAATAAATACAATAAATACAGATTATATAACATAAATAATTCAAACTAGTAATAGTTGAAATGTAAACTATCTTTACGCTTATATTTAAGGTTTCCTTGTTGTCAGGGCTGCTGCTGCAGCACATAACATACTTCAGAAACTGTGCACCATAATTAGTTTTCTGAAGGATTTGCTAATGATAGAGCGCCTGTCAGATAGCTGCATTTTGCAGCTAGTGAAGACATGCTTTTCAACTTTATTGGTGGATAACATTCAACTTTTACAATTGAAGGCGATCAGTCTAATTGGCGGGGTATGGAATTTTTATCTTGGTTTTTGCTTACAGGCTTTGGTTTTCCGTTTTCTTGATGATTCCAATCATTTTTTTGTTGTTCAGATATTTTATTCTTACCCTCAGCATCGAGTTTATGTGATGGATGAATTACTTCATCTTCTTTTAAAGTTACCATTCTCAAAACGAATTCCAAGAACCTACCACCTTGCCGATGATGAAAAACAGATTCAAATGATATCCGCTTTGTTGATTCAGTTGATTCATTGTAGTGTGAACCTTCCTGCTTCTTTGAGGGAAGCTTCTGACAGCAATCCATTGATCAATATTGGAATCGATTCCAGTTACCCTCATAAATCCCAAGAGTCGGTAACCGAGGCATGTTGCCTTTTCTGGAGCCGAGTGCTACAGCGATTTGCAAATACAAAGACTCAAAATCAAGAAGCTTCTGAGTTCAAGATTATGTTAGAAAATCTTGTTATGGATCTATTAGCAACATTGAATTTGCCTGAATATCCTGCTTCGACTCAAATTCTGGAGGTATCATATATTCATCTGTTAATCTCTACAACTTGCACGCCCTTTTTCATGTGTGTTTTGTTGTTAACATGTTGATGTCAAATTGCTTTCAGGTTCTTTGTGTCTTACTGCTACAAAACGCTGGACTGAAATCAAAGGATATTGCTGCTCGGTCCATTGCTATTGATATTCTTGGTACAGTAGCTGCAAGGCTAAAACGGGAAGCTGTTCTCTGTAAGAAGGAAAAGTTTTGGATTGTACAGGAGTTACTAAATGGGGATGCAATTGATAATAACCATCCAGATGATGCATGTTCTGCTTGTTTGGATTCAAAGATAGAAAAGCCATTAGTCCAGTGTGAAGCTTGTGAGAGATTATTCCATATAGACTGTTTGGGAATACGAGAACATGATGTTTCTGGTAGCAACTGGTCGTGTCAGCTTTGTCTCTGCAGGAAACAACTTCTTTCGTTACACTCTTACTGCAAGGCCCAGGGTCGGGATGAAGGTAATCACACTCGTAAGAAGTCAAAATCGACCGACACTCCTGATATTACAAAATTGGAGATCGTTCAACAGATGCTATTGAATTACCTCCTGGATTCTGGATCTTCTGAGGATTTGCATATATTCACTAGATGGTCTGTATTCTGTGCACTATTCACCGTTTACTAATCATCTTAACAATCCTCGGTAAAACAGCTCTCTTTTAATTATGACAATATGATGTTTGCAGGTTCTATATTTGTCTGTGGTACAAGGAGGATCCCAGTAGTCAAGAGAAGTTTCTCTACTACCTTTCTAGGTTAAAGTCGAAAGAAATTTTGCGGGGTTCTGGGATGTATTCATCTTTATTGACAAGGAGTTCTGTCAAGAAGATAACAATGGCACTGGGACAACATAGCTCTTTCTCAAGAGGATTTGATAGAATCCTTCACTTGCTTTTGGTCTGCTAGCTATCTTCTGTTTCTTTTACTTCATGTTTGACTATTTACGCTTCTGTTTTTACTGACTTTATCAATTACAGACAAGTTTAAGAGAGGGCTCTCCTGTGATTCGTGCCAAAGCATTACGGGCAGTAAGTGTATTTTCTAACAAGTTCTAGGGCTTTTATTTGATGGAAGAAGTTAACTTGCTGTTGTCTATCATTGTTATGCTGTGAGCAGGTTAGTATAATCGTAGAGGCTGATCCAGAGGTATTGGGTGATAAATACGTTCAGACAGCAGTTGAGGGAAGGTTTTGTGACTCTGCTATATCTGTACGAGAAGCAGCACTGGAGCTTGTTGGTCGATATATTGCTTCACATCCTAATGTTGCTTTGAGGGTAATGGTCTTTCAAATTTATTCTCCTTATGCGTAGTGTTTTATCTTATCTTTTATTTGCTTGATTTCCTATCAGTACTATGGGAAGGTAGCTGAGAGAGTGAAAGATACTGGAGTGAGTGTTCGGAAACGAGCCATCAAGATCATAAGGGATATGTGTACTTCTAATGCTAATTTTCTAGAGTTTAATAGTGCTTGCATTGAAATTATTTCTCGTATCAGTGATGAAGAATCCAGCATTCAGGTAGTATTGACAAGGAAGGACACACATTACTTACTTTTAAGTCGTTAGTTATATGTTCACTGATATAACTGTTCTTTCTTGTTTACAGGACATTGTGTGCAAGACATTCTATGAGTTCTGGTTTGAAGAATCTTCGGGTAGACAAGACCAAATTTTTGCGGAGGGTAGCTCCGTAACAGTAGAAATAGCAAAGAAGACTGAGCAAATGGTTGAAATGCTGAGGAAGATGCCCAGCAATCAAATGCTTGTCATTGTCATTAAGAGGAATTTAGCACTTGATTTTCTGCCACAATCAGCTAAGGCTGCTGGAATTAGCCCTGCGATGCTTGCATCAGTACGCAAGCGGTGCGAGCTTATGTGCAAGTGCTTGTTGGAGAAGATATTACGGGTATCCTTTAGTGTGTTGCTTTAATTCACATTTTAACATTGTCCAGTCACAATGCTTAATATTTTACTTTTTTTAAATTTTACTGTGAACTGTAGGTGGAGGAAAATACTACTGAAGGGGATGTGGGTGCACTGCATTATGTGTTGCTCTTGCATGCTTTCTGTCTAGTGGATCCTGCACTTTGCGCACCGGCCTCTAATCCTTCGCAGTTTGTGGTCACTTTGCAGCCCTATTTAAAGAGACAGGTTTTTAACAATTGCTTTTAAGTATTTGTAGAGTTCTCTGTAGTTATATGTGTAATTAGCACTAATTATATGACAATAAGTGATAGCTTGGTTATGTTTGTATCAGGCTGACAATCGAGCAGTTGCACAGCTAGTGGAGAGTATAGTGTTTGTGATTGACTCAGTCCTGCCCTTGGTACGAAAGATTCCTCAAAGTGTAGTTGAAGATCTTGAACAAGATTTGAAGCAGATGATTGTCAGACATTCCTTTTTGACAGTCGTTCATGCTTGCATCAAGTATAGTGCATTTTCTTATACCACTTTTATGCCTTTACTTGGACTTTAATAGTCTATTAAGTTGCAAATTATCCTCCCATAAAATGCGTCCGTACTAAAATATCAATTTATGCTTTCGGTTACCATTAACATTCTCATCTAGTTTTTATAATATGTATTAGTGATAACAATTTATTTACCTACAGGTGCCTTTGCTCCATGAGCAAAGTTTCAGGAAATGGTGCATCAGTTGTTGGATATCTTATGCAGTTGTTCTTTAAACGCTTGGATTCTCTGGGTTTTAATAACATTCAGGTTGGTGATGGAGTTAAAATATCATGCTGTCTAATTGTTTCAACTGACAAAATTTTGTTCTATATTATGTGACTAATAATGAGGATCTTCATAGAGTTTTTAAACGTGTCTTTTTAACTTCTATGTCTACTCTTTCAATCTCTCTCTCTCTCTTTTTTTCTAATATCTATGTCTACTCTTTTTATTTTTTTCAGCAAGTGTGTCGGTCCCTTTTCTGTCTAGGATTGCTTATTCGCTACGGGAGCTCTTTGCTGGCTATGTCATTATCCAGCAAACAGAATCTGGCTGTTTCTGACAGCCTCAGTTTGTTTAAAAAGTACTTCCATGCAGAAGATTTCGCCTTAAAAATCAGATCATTGCAGGTAATTAATTCCTCCTGCTTTTTTTCTTCTGGCCCTTTTCAATTATATCTTACTGAAATCTGCTATTACGTTTGTAGGCATTAGGTTATGTTTTAATTGCGCGGCCAGATTTTATGTTGGAGAAGGACATGCGAAGCATCTTAGAGGCAACTCTTTCTTCTAGCAGTGATGATCGCTTGAAGGTAAATACAACTTCGAGCGATTATGTTAGAGAAAGTTGTTATTGATTTCCCTTATAGCATGTAAACTTTATTTTTCTTTCATTATATTTCTTCAGATGCAGTCACTACAGAACTTGTATGAGTACCTTCTAGACGCAGAACGCCAGATGGAGAATGATAAAGGCGGAGATGATACAGCTGCTTATAATACAGCAGCAGGCAGTGTGCCATGCGCTGCAGGTGCTGGTGATACTAACATTTGTGGTGGAATCATTCAGTTATATTGGAATAGCATTTTAGGGAGATGTTTGGATGCAGATGAGGATGTGCGTCAATCCGCTCTTAAGGTAACTAGCTATTTTCATGCTTTTCCTGAAATTTTGTATGTCTGGTGGATTAGAGTTGAACTGCTCTTATTGTTTACTTGTGAAACAGATTGTTGAAATCGTTCTGCGGCAAGGTCTAGTTCATCCCATTACTTGCGTACCGTACCTTATAGCGCTTGAAACAGATCCACTAGATGCAAACTCTAAGCTGGCTCATCATTTGCTGATGAATATGAATGAGAAGTACTCCCTTGCATCCCTTTTAATATGTTATTACTCCTTTAATCCCCCTTTTTAACTGAAATGAAGTTAGTTGCCTAATATGATTAAGCGTATTTTCAGGTATCCTGCCTTCTTTGAAAGCCGTCTTGGAGATGGACTCCAAATGTCGTTTATCTTCATGCAATCAATGAGTCAAAGTTTTTCTGAAAATTCAGACCCAAAAGTCCAAATCAAGACACCTACGAAGGGAAAATCAGATGGTAGCTCATTCTCTTATGCAAGACTGGGTGTTTCTCGAATTTACAAGGTTATTCGTGGAAATCGTGCGTCAAGAAATAAATTTATGACCTCGATTGTTCGCAAATTCGATACTCCAGGCTGGCATAATTCTGTAGTCCCTTTTTTGATGTGGGTTATCTTCAATTTCATTCATAAATTAATTAAAAATTTATTTGCTAGTTATAGTTTTCAGTTTGAATTAATTAATCTTTTTTCTCTCAGATATTGCACAGAGATCCTTTCGTTACTCCCTTTTCATTTACCTGAAGAGCCTCTGTATCTGATCTATGCTATAAATAGAGTTATACAAGTCAGGGCTGGGGCAATAGAGTCCAATTTGAAAACATTCTTGCATAAACTGCAAGAGGAGCATAAACAGAAAAAACCCGAAAATGGGACAATCCAGCATGAGCCGATTGCTCAAAACGCGTCCCGTGAAAATTCACCTGCCGATGATAATCGGCCTGCCGATGATAATCGGCAAGGTGAACCCGAAATCCCCAGTGAGATTTCAGTTACTCATGCTGAGCCCATGGAGCTTGATCAGACTTCTGTGAACGCGGAGAACGATGATATCATCATACCTGCAGATAATCTGCCAAGCATCCAGGTAACGGTTAGATAAATCAAGCATTTAGATGATCACGGTGTCATACTTCTTTGTATGCTCAATATGTTAGTATTATGCAGGCTGACTGCCTTGCGGCTTGCGCACTGCAACTTCTTCTCAAGCTTAAAAGGCACCTAAAGATCGTATATGGTTTGGATGATGCCCGATGCCAGGTATTGCTTCATTCACTGAAAATAATAATTTCATCCCATTAAAAGAATCTAGAGAAAGATGCCATTTTCCTCCTAGAGGTTTTGTCAGTTTTGCAACTTTCGTCCAAAGGTTTGTTTTTCCGCATCTGGATCCAAAAGGTTTGAAATCTTGCCATTTTCACCCGGCTCATTAAATCCATCCATTTTCTCTGTTAAGTTAGGGGTATTTCCGTCTTTTTTGTGAACTTAAAAGGCAATTAAGTCCTTTTAAGGGGTATTCAGTTTTTTTACATAAAGGGAAAACGATGGAATTGCCCTTTAAGTTAACAAAAAGACAAAAATACCTCTGACTTAACGGAGAAAAATAGATGGATTTAATGATCCGGATGAAATAGGCAAGAATTCAAACCTTTTGGATCCAGTTGCGGAAAAACAAACATTTGGATGAAAGTCGCAAAACTGGCAAAGCCTCAGGGACGAAAATGGCATTTTACTCAAAAATTTATGTATGACCTTTTAACTCTAATTAGTTATGCTTTAGTTTTAGGGTAAATTACTTTTTGAGTCCCTGTGTTTTAGGGGTTTTAACCACTTGAGTCCAAAATCAAAATGTTTAACGCCCTGAGTCCCTATAGCCACTTTTCTTAACCATTTGAGTCTAAATTTTTAACACCATCCACCAAGTCTGTTAACTTTGAGGGTAATTTGGTCATTTACACACAAAGTACAACTCTTATATGCACAAGAGTATAAGGAACAAGTGTCTAATGCATAAACATTTTAACAAAATTAATAAAAATAAATTATATATATATATATATATATATATATATATATATATATTATACTGCACACTTCATTCCAAATTTTCTCTCCTTTCTCTCTCTCATCTAGACCGCTACCACCACCATTAACACCGCCGCACCACCACCATCCCCACCGCACCTTCACCATTATCACCACCTTCCCCACCGTCAAACACAACTGTCACCGCCTGCAAACCGCACCTCCACCACTATCACCACCTTCTCCACCGTCAACCACCACTGCACCGTCTGCAACTACGAATCCAACCACTATAAACAATCGAGACCACCACCAAATTTACCTAACATGTCAGAAACAACCTTAGATGTAACGAAACTAGGCAAAACAGAAGCGTACAATTTTTTCTCTACTCACCGGAGAGTCATGCGTCGCCGGAAAGTAGGTTCGACATTTAGATCTGGTCGACAAACTCCGATCCTTCCATTAAACCTCCAGTTTGGGCCCAGAATTCGATTTGTGCACCAATTTTCGCTTCGGATATGGGGTCAATAACTAGTAAATTCAGTGAGGCTATAGGTCGAACACCTGGAGGGTGTTGTAAGGTGAAGGAGCATCAGAACCATGCACATCCCATTGACCAGTAGTGTTACCCAGATCTTCCAAATCAAAGTACACACTTTTGTCACCGTATTTAGCCACCACAGCTCCAGCTCTATGCATTCACAATCACCCAAAAAGAAATCAATTTAGCGATTATGGATGGTAAAATAAAGGTGGAATTAGTACCTGTAAGATGTGGGTTTAACTTTAAGACTCTGGCGAGAAGGCTCGAGGTTAAGCTTGGTTCCGGCGATGGAACTGCTGGTGAGTCCCTTAATGGTGGTGGTGGTTGTGGGTGCGAAGTTGCAAGAGACGCCATCGATCTCAAAGAAGAAAAACAGAAGCTTCTACTGGATATTGTGAGAGATATATAGAGGCATTATTTTTTTTACCTATAAGGGTATTATGGTCATTTAACAATACTTAACAAAAAAATTCTAACAGTGTTAGAAATTTGGACTCAAATGGTTAAGAAAAGTGGTTATAGGGACTCGGGGCGTTAAACATTTTGATTTTGGACTCAAGTGGTTAAAACACCTAAAACAGTGTTGTTAGTTTTATATTTTTATGCAACAATTTATGTTCACCATGATGTTGTAGGCTTTTTCTCCAATCGAACCGTCCAAACAGGGGGAGTTTCTTTCAAAGCAAAATATTCCGTTCAGTGTAGGTGAAACACATGGTACTCAACCGACAACCTATCAGGACATCTTGCAAAGATATCAGGTAACCGTCTGAATAATAATTATCAGTATTATTTTCACTCATCTGATTACGAACCCTGACACGCACACATGAGACAACAGGAATTAAAGAACGCTTTGAAGGAAGACACAGTTGACTACTCGGTCTATACAGCAAATATCAAAAGAAAGCGTCCTCCTGGGAGGCCGAAAATTTTGACCAAGGCTGCGGCTGGTCATATCAATGGTGGTGGGAACAATCGAGACGACGATGATGACGATGACGAGACTTGGGGAAGTGGGACCCGTGTGACAGCAGCAAGCGGTGGCAGGAGAGGCACAATAAATACCAGAAGTCAGCAGCAGAGGTTATAGTTGTAAATACACATTACAGGTACAACAAGCTAACATTGTACAGCTGGTAGTAGAGGAACAAGAAGAAGAAAAGAAACAGGCCTTGGTGCAGCATGCAGGTTATATTTTCCATTTTCCAACTCCCCGGTCCCCCCTAAAACTAAAATATTCAGATTGCATTAGTTTTTAAAGATTAGTTTTTCATCATTAGTAACCATTGTCGCTTTGAAAGTTGGTCGGTCGGGTTGTGGAGTGCACCCTCGGGTTATAGCCCGAAGGGCGGTGTTATGTATATTGTCATAGATTCAGATTTCAGATTTAGTTAGGATCGTATACAGCCCATGATTGTACATCTATTGTTTTCTTGGATTATATTTCTTGTCTTGCTTAGGTCATATTTTCCTTTTCTAGTTTATTTTCTATATCTTTAGGTGTTCCCATGTTTGATATATGCGTTGGTTGATCTTTGGTAGGGGTGTTCAAAACCGTTGAAACCGACTGAAACCCCAAACCAAACCAAAGCAAGCCGGCTGGTTTAGCTGGTTTGAGATATAAATGGTTTAGTTTATGCCTTATAGGCTTTGGTTCACGGTTTGATGGTTTAACGGTCTAGTTTAAAAATAGAGCCAACCATGTAACCTTTAGTATTTATATGTAGATTTTTTTATATATTTTCAGAATATGTACTTATGTAAATGTATTCTAATCACGAATCATTTCTTATCATTATAATGTTTTTTCATACAATTAAAAGTTTTGAAAGAAAAAATATCGAACTTTAAATACTGAACGCTATATAGCTTAAAGCCTAAAATCAGATTGTCCACTGACTTATCCACCCAGCTTGTCGTTTTATTGGAACTATGATTTTGATTAGCAGTTTGGTCTAAAATTTTTGTCAAATTTTGATCAAAAGAAATTCTGAACATGTAACTAAGAATAATTTTTTTTATTAAGAATTATGTTTTAAACTTATTTGTTTTGTACATCTTACAAGTATAATCAATATATCAAAAAAGTTATTTTTCCTTTTCCCCCATTAAAATGGAGTGTTTTTTGTTTATATGCTCTCAAAGGGTTACATAATGTAAAATTCATAAAATGTAATTTCGATTTTTTTTTTCAAATTTGATAGCTTTTTTATAAAGGTATTTTAACATCGAATTCATTATACTTATCTAATTAATTATTTTAAAATATTAAGAAAATAACACATCAGATTTTGCATAGCTGTAGATCAGACGACCAACGTGTGGAGTTTGGTGTCTTTTGATTTTCTTTATTTGCATATAAATTATGTTTTGATTAAACATGAAAGAACGTGTCAAACTAAAAAACCTGGACCTATTGTGGTTTAAACTAACATCATTTGGTTGGTCTTAAATTTGGGCGTTCAATATTCGAATGAGACTCGAACAAACAAATACTAACTGATCAAATTTGATCTCGGTTTTCTCAGTGGGTTAAGACAACAGAGCGAATTTAGAATTCTTTTCTTATACCGACTTACGAATTTATGAGTTTTGAACTAAACCGACCCAGATATCTGAATTTGAAGTATATATACTTCTAAATTTTTAATATCTAATAGCACAATGTTTTGTTTGTATCAACCTGAATTATCCAAAACTTTTAGTCCCAAGTAATTATTTTAGGCCCAAAACATTTCATACCCAAATGTAAAACTGAAAACCAACCCATAACGAAACTGAATCTAGAGATAGGCATAATCGGGTATTTTTAATACCTGGACCCGGTTCCTACCTGTACCCGGTTCTCCTCAAAGTTGGCCGTACCCGGTTCCTCTCAGAACCGGTTCCGGGTCATATCCGGGTATTTGCCCAAAAAACCAGAACCTGTTGTACCCGGTTACGGGTATTGTGGAACCGGTTCTCAACAGAACCGGGTTCGGGTAGGAACCGGTTCTGTCGTATATGTGAAGGAAAAAGGCTGACACTACTGTATGGAACCGGGTCCTCGTGTCCAGTCAAATCAATCTTCAAATCAAATGTTGGAACTTGGAACTAGTGGAACCGGTTTTGTCGTATTATAACCGGTTGTGTTATTTAAATCAATCTTTCTAATTCATAGTTCCATACTTTCAAACCTCTACCAAAAACCCACTCTTAAACCTCTCTAATTCATAGTTTCATACTTGCTAAGAGATATGGCATGCAACGATGAAGTGGTTACGGTTTTGGAAACAAAAAGGAACCCGGCGATTTGGAAAAACTTTGATTTATGCTTAATGTCCGATAGCCAACTTGGCCATCCTATCGCGAGTTACGTTATGTTCATAACGGAATATCGTACCGTCTTTTGAGAGTTGCACTTGACTGGGTGTCGCCTCCTTTAATGCCTTACAATACTTCTTAACATGCTTGGTTAACGTTGAGTTAGAGTCCTTGCTTAACAAGGAGCCACAATGTTTGCATTGGGCCTTTTGCGAACCATCACTCAACTCTACCAAGTCCCAATTACACCACACCTCAATATTGCAATTGTGTAATAATGTTCCAATGACAAATGGAGCGGATTGATCACCATTGTTGACGGATGTGGAGTTTGTAACTTTGGAATTTTTGGTAGCCATTATAGAAGAATAAGATAGAAGAATAAGCTAGAAGAAGAAGATTAGGGAGAATTGTGTGATAATCTTGAAAAAATGGCAAACTTTTTGTAGGCGGAACCGGTTTCAACGGTAAGAAATCGGTTCCAACGGTAAGATTTGCATTAAATGTTGAATTTGACCGTTAGAATCGATTCTAACGGTAAGAAATCGATTCCAACGGTAATAAAGTGGCACCGGGTATTGATTTATTACGGAGGAACCGGGTACGCATGGAAACCGGGTACGGGTAGGAACCGGGTACAGGGTGGAACCGGGTATGGAACTTATTTTTTTTTAAATATGGAACCGGGTAGGAACCGTCGAGTTTTTTAAACCCGGAACCGGGTATGCTTTATACCGGGTTGGGACTGGAACCGGTTACGGGTAGATTCTAACGGGTCGGGTTTGGAACCGGTTATTATGCCCATCTCTAACTAAATCCATACATAAAACAGAAAACTGAAAAATCTAAACCCATTGATTTCCTAAAACCATTATTAATAAGAAAAACCTTATATGTGAATCACTTTAGGCCATCTATATTATCAAAATCAGTTAATAAAATATATATTTTCCTGCCAGTTCATGGAATATTCATATCTTAAGACAATTCTTCAAGTCCCACAGTAACATTATTGAACAAATATCCCAAGCCACAATTAGGAATCACCAACTGACACTATGTGGTTCCTCAGGTTCAGGGCCACAAACAAGGCTGAAAATCTCCACCGAGATAACCTATTGCTTTTATGGACTTTTTAAATATTAGATAAAAGAGTAAATTGTCATTTTAGTCCCTCAATTTTTGTCTAAATTGTCATTTTAGTCCAAATAGTTTTTTTTCCTCTGGGTCCCTGACTTTTCCTTTTTCTTGCAATTTTGATCACATTGTCTAACTTAGTCTAAAAACCAGGTTATAATCAAGGGTATTTCTGGCATTAAATTATTATGAGGTTTATAAATTATGTTGTAAACTACCCTTGGTTATCACTACACAACAGTTATGCCAAAAATACCCATGGTTATAACCATATTTTTAGACTGAGTTAGGCAATGTGATCAAAATGACAAGAAAATGAAAAAGTCAGGGTCCCAAAGAAGAAAAAAAAACTATTTGGACTAAAATGACAATTTAGACCAAACCTCATTATATATTGTATGAGTAAATTAACTTCAACAATACACGAATCATTATATATTTTTATTTTTTGCCATGTATTTCGTAGTGTTTTTAAACTCAGACTGGTCTAACTAGGACCCACTAACACCGACGGTCACTCCGGTTAACCATCTATGAACAACGATTATGGTGGTCAAAGGTTGAACCAGTTGCCTGGCATCCATAGTTTATCTGGAACATTGAGATTAATATTTTTTTTTATAAATTATATTTTATAAAATAGATTAATTTATAAAATTTTAAATAAGTTCATAAATAAAGTAAAGTAAACAAACTAAAATAACGATGAACATTGCACATTTTGTACCTTAACAGTAAGGGCAAAATAGTTTTTTAAACGATAACCTAATCTACTTCTAATTTACATTAATGTTCTTTAAAGTCCAATAGCGAAAAGGACAAACTTTGTACACATTTTGACCAAAAAGTATGAATAGTGTAATTGTTAAACTTACACGACGTAACATGCATTTTAATATACGTAAAAATAAAAGGGGCAACTATGTGTAATTTTAAAATGCTTTTGTTTCAATTTTTTTATTTTTTTTCCCTTCATATGTTTCTTGCCCTAGTGAATTTCATTTTATTATTATTATTATTATTATTATTATTATTATTATTATTATTATTATTATTATTATTATTATTATTATTATTATTATTATTTTAACACTAATTCTTAGATTTTCTAGTATATAATTACCATTGGTACATTCAATTGCAATGTCATGTAAACAATAATCTACATTTTTTTTTCAAATAAACAAATTATATTTTTATAACCTATAAATATGTACAAACTTTTACCATGTAGGCATGTAAGTTTTAACCCACATCTCATCCACCTATTGGTCGGTGGGTGGGAATTTGCATCGCATTAGTTGCCTGATAGGTGAGGGAATCCACATCTCATTCATGTGAAAGGCCCTTTTTTATGTTAATCATTCAATGTATCTATGTTTGATAAACTTCCAACATATGACTCTATAAAAAAAAACATGTAAACGTAAAATCACAACTACAATAGACTTGTTTAATTATCCATGGCTTTATAGCCTAGTGGCATCTCGGGAGTGGGATAAGGCTTTGGAACCAATAGGTTTTGGGTTCGATTTCCACAAAGGGGGGTTTCCCATATTTATTGGGTTTTCTCCTGAATTGGTGTATATGATCGGGTGATTCCGCTGATGGCACAATGATACTTTAGTGGTCCGTCAGTGATCCAAATTTACCGTTCAAAAAAAAAAAAAAAAAACAATAGACTTGTTTTGTAGAGAATTCAGTTGGCCAAAAAATAGGCTTGATTTTTTTAACATTATTTTTTTTACGCTTAAACCGCCTATCAACATATACATGCAGGGATTTTAGTTCACGTCACTTTGTGCAGTGGCGAAACTTGAGATTTACTACCGGGGGTCGAAAACATACATACCTAAAAAATTATAAAACCGGGGGTCGAAAACATATATACCTAAAAAATTCTATACAAAAACTACATACTGGGCACTACTGAGCGAAAAGTCCGGGGGTCGAGCCCCCCCCCCCCCCCCTTTCCACCGGGCCTCCACAATGCTACGCCTTTGCTTTTATGGGAGGCAAACACCAATATCACTAGACCACTAAGACACATAATACTTGCTTGATTGATCCAAATACCTAAACACACTATTATACTAGCAACATCGACTTGTTGGAACACATATAATGTAAACAGTTTTAGGTGGATTCTTAAGAAAAACGTTTATAAAGAAGATTGTATCTTGATCATGCAACATTTCTATTCAATTTGTGTAGGTACACATTTTATAAGATACTCTCATATCACTTTACAAACCACATTGAAGAAATACGAATTTATTGTCGGAGTGATTCGAACCGCTTTATCTAAGATACCGAGAATCACACTCTTCTCTCGAATTCATACCTGTAATAGAGAAGAGAGAAAAATGGGAATGCAGAGACGGCCATTAGGGGAAGAATCCTCTTTTCCAGCTACAAAAAAGTGTTAACCCCATATCTCTTGCCCGAGGTGAAGACCTCCTTATATAGGAGACATGGGTCACCCTAACCTCAATGGGTCAGGCCCAGTTAGAGGTTATCTCTACAAGCACCTTGCCTAGTGTAGTGTAAACTACATCGCGTTGGGCCTCACAATTAGGTTAGTAAACAATAATAATAAATATTAATATAAAACACGATAATAACGGAAATGCCAGATCGTTCGACTTGGGTCCAGTACCATACCTCTACAAGTCCACCAGTTTAGGGTTACTCCCGCGTGAAAGCGCTGGGTGGAGCACTAGACTTAATGGGAGTGCTCGGAAGTGAAGATTATTAGTTCTAGGCTTACCTGTCGTCAGGGTGCATGAGCTTTGCTGGCCACACTTGTTTCTTTTGTCTTCAACTGTGAGTGGAGATTATGGAGCAGTGAAAGATGCACGATTGTTCATCGTGGGAATTGGCTGGGAGGAGTCTGGCTGCTGCCTTTTGTACTGGCGCACTCTCATGAGATGTCAAGATTGCGCATATGCGCGTATATGTCCTGCGCATGAACCTTGGAACAGGCTGAGTGTTTGGCCGTTGAGTATGGATATGGCCTTGCGCGCGTATGGCTTTTTGCAAATTATGGGACAATACCCCTTCAATTCCCTTCAGTCCAGTGTTTTTCCCATGCGCGTATGGCAATTGGGTGGAACTCTGGACTAGAGTGAGCATGTGTGATCCCACCCTTGGTGAAGTTTCCTTTAGTGTACCCATCAACATGGGGGGTTTGACGTGCGCGTTGTCTGTCCCCGCCGCATGCTGAGAGTTTGAACAGAAATTTGAAAACGGAACACCCTGATCAGCCATGTGATCCCACTCAAGAAAAGGAAAGAAAAAAAAGATGAAGAGTAGTAGAAAAAATCGGTGGGCGCCAATGAAGAAACACGGACTCACCGCCGGAGGGATTCGAACCACTTTCTCTAAGATACCGAGAATCACACCTTGCTCTTCTTACCAAATCCAGACATGCAATATAGAAGATAGAAAAGTGGGGATGTAGAGACGGGCGGTAGGGGAAGAATCCGCTTATTCCAGCTACAAAGAGTGTGTTAACCTCATATCTTTTGTCCTAATAATGAGGTAAAGACATCCTTATATAGGAGACATGGGCCACCCTAACCTTAATGTGTAAGGCCAGTTAAGGGTTATCTTTACAAGCCCCTTGTCTAGTGTCGTGTAAACTATATTGCGTTGGGCCTCGCATGTGGGTTAGTAAGCAATAATATAATAAATATTAATGTAAAATGCGATAAGTAACGGAAATGCCCAATCATTCAAGTCAGGTCCAATACCATATCTCTCAACACAAACTTTCAAAAGGAAGAGTCGCCAACGTCGAATATATGTTTTCATTAGTAAACGTGTAACACATCATCTAGAGATGCATACTCAATAACATTATTATTAAACTTAAACCAATATGTTTAAAAAATAATTTAAACGTGAGGTTGGGTGGGCGAAAGTCACCCTTAAAAAAATTAGTGTATTTTATAGACAAAAATCCTAATTACATCTCTTAAAAATTTGATTGAACCTCTCATTTGTATCCCAAGAAAATAATTCACGGGTCCACCAATTGAAACCAGACTAAATAGCTCACAAATTAACAAGACTAAGAACTCTTCAACAATGCTTATATCAAGATATTAATATCTAACAAGAAGCTAACAATTAACCCTGATGGTGCATCAAGATGTTAATGGAGGTGGGGATTATCGGTGGAATAAACCTTCTATTGCAAATTAGTCCTCCAACTTCCTTCAATGACCAATTTGTACGGTTGCATCCATTATTTCAACTAATGAACCAAACGTATTTCTTACATTTATGCCATGTACAACAGTTTAAGTTAGTAGTTGAACTGAGTGATATAATTTGGATTAATTTTATATATAAGTTGAAAACTTTTATATATACCCAATCAAAACTAAAAATATCATATATACCCTTACAAAATAGTTAAAAAAATCAAATATATTCAATTTATTAAAAACAATCTAATAAATAATCATTTTACCCTTATGTCGAATACCCGAATCCCTGCTGACGTTCAATGGGGTCTTCGCTGACGTCAAGATATCCCGGCCTTCGTTGCTACAAAAAAGTAAACCGTTAGCCTCGTCACGGAGGGCCCCGGAAGGGGGATCCGTGACCAAGCTCCGGCGTGAGAATAAGTAAACTTGCCGGAAGAGCTGAGGAGTTTATCCCGATAAGTATGACCACCGGGATGCTTCCTCTAAGGTGTGAATCCAATAAATGTGTGTGTATTTAATATGTAAGAATGTTGGTTGGAATGAATGAGAGGGGAGTAAATGAGAGAGTGTTAAATGTGATACCTTTCGAGAGTCCGTCTCATGACCACTCCTTGCTTTCCTTATATAACCTGCATGCCTTATCTCACATGTGGGATATTTAATGAGATGATCCAACGGGTTTTAAGGGTCTTTGGGGAGCTCAGACACGTGTCTGACTCCCAACGGTAGGATGGCTATCTCATTTAATGTTTCCGGCTGGAGAAGTACAAAGCCAGCCGAGATACTTTTCATATCGGACATTAAATGCTGCCTGCTCTTTCTAAATCCTCTTTTCCCGCTTATTTTCGTAAGAAGAAAACCTTAATGGGGAAGTTAAATTATCTTTGGGCCTTGTCTGTTGGGCTTGTGTGATGGCAGCCCAAGTCGGGTGAATGGAGCAATCCATTGGCTTGTGTGATGGCAGCCCAATTCGGAGGTCTTGCTCGTTTTCGGGCTCCCTGAGCTTCATTCCGGCAGTTGGGGATCCTATTTCAGCCGGGATGACAACCTCCGTCCCGTAAGTTAAGCTGAAAAGAGTCTCCCCGTTGCAGTCTTTAGGGGTGGTCCTATATGCCCATATCACAAATGGCAGTTCCTCCAGCCATCCTTTTTGCTTTCTTCCAAGTCTCCCTTTCATCCTTTTAATAACGCTTTGATTTGCTCTTTCTACTAGCCCGTTACTCTGGGCATGGGTGACAGAAGTGAACAGTTGTTGTATGTGCATTTGTTCGCACCATGGTCTGAAGGGTTTTCTAGCAAATTGTACGCCATTGTCACTCACAAGCTCCTTTGGGACACCATATCTGCAGATAATGTAGTCTAACACAAACCGTCCCATTTGTTCCCCGGTTATTTTTGCCAAGAGTCTCGCTTCTATCCACTTGGTAAAATAATCGATGGCAACTACCACATATTTGACCCCTCCTGGACCTTCTGGGAATGGCCCGATTATGTCGATAGCCCACTTTTGGAATGGCCAAGACGTTGAGACCGATATCATGGGGTGTTTATGGCGATGAGTCATTGGTGCGTGGATCTGGCAATTGTCACATCTCTTGATCTCCTCTGATGCTGTTTCATACATTCGGGGCCAATAGAACCCCACATTCATTGCCTTCGCCACTACCGTCCTTGGCCTCGAGTGCATTCCACAAATCCCTTCATGAATTTCTTTGATCACATACTTGGCCTCTTCACTATCAACACACTTCAGGGATGGGCCTAGGTATGACCTTCGGTAAAGTTCTCCATCAATTAGCTCATATTGTAAGGCCTTGACTCTTATCTTTCTGGCTGCCCAGTCTCCCTCGGGTAACGTTCAGTCTCTGAGGAACCTTATAATTGGTGTCATCCATGTCTCTTGCGTGTTCTCAATTGTAGTTACCTCAACTGTGCTGAGAGAAGGGGAAGTCAGTACCTCCACCTTGACTTCTCTGGCTAGATGGTCAAATGCCACAGAGGCCAGTTTGCTGAGGGCATCAGATTTTCTGTTTCTCCCGCGGGGGATGTATTCTAACTTGAAGGTCTTTAAGGCTTCGGCTGTCTCTTTTACCTTTGCTACATACTGAGCCATTGTGTTGTCTTTTGCTTCGTATTCCCCCTGGTATTGTTTGACCACTAACTATGAGTTGGTACTGGCTTCTACATGCTTCGCTTTCATTTTCTTGGCCAGCCTCATTCCTGCCAAGAGGGCTTCGTACTCCGCAGTGTTTTTGGTGTTTTCAAAATCTAACCTGATGGCGTAGGTTAGGTCAACTCCTTCAGGGCTTGTTAACGTAATGCCCGCTCCACTCCCTTCTTCGCTAGAGGCTCCGTCTGTGAGTAGTTTCCACACAGCCTCGTCTTCCTTCTCTTTCTCTTCCCTTTCTAAGGCCTCTCATTTTAAAAGTTCTTTTTCCTCATCCTCAGGGACTTCTGCTAAGAAATCGGCCAGTATTTGTCCTTTCATGGCTGTCCTAGGTTTGAACTCCAAGGAGTGTTCCCCCAGCTCTACGGCCCACTTAGCTAGCCGCCCCGACAACTCCGGCCACCTTAGCACTTTTTGGAGGGTTTGGTCTGTCATTAAGGTGAATTTATGCCTTTGAAAGTACCTTCTGATCCTTCGGGATGCAAAGACGAGAGCTAGAGCCAGTTTCTCTAAGGGCATATAGCATTCCTCGGGGCCCTTGAGCGTTCTCCTGATGAAATATATTGGTATCTGCTTTCCCTCCCATTCCACCATCATAACCGCACTTATGGTTGTTTTTGAGGCCGATAGATACAAGAGTAGATTTCCCCGGGTACTGGGGTGGCTAGGGTTGGGAGTTTACAGATGTAGGCCTTCATTTCTTGAAAAGCGGTTTCTGCCTCAGAGGTCCACTTAAACTTGTCCGTTTGAAGGCAGTCCTTCAGCACCTTCATGAAGGGAAGGGTCCTGTCTGCCACTTTTAACAAAAAGCGGTTTAAGGCGATTAGCCTTCCGTTCAGCTGTTGGATGTCTTTCAAGGACCTGGGGGACCGCATTTCAGCCACAGCTTGAGTTTTTTCCGGGTTAGCTTTGATTCCACCCTTAGTGACCACCACCCCTAGGAATTTTCCTTCTTCTACCCCAAAACAGCACTTCCCAGAGTTTAGCTTCTTATTAACATCTTGCATGGTACGGATAGTTTCAGCTATGTCATCTATCATGGCCATCTCCGTCAGACTCTTGATAACGATGTCATCGACGTATACCTCCAGGTTTCGTACCTGTTGTTCTCTGAAGAGGGTATTCATGAACCTTTAATAGGTGGCCCCAGCATTTTTAAGGCCGAAAGGCATTTTGGAATAACAAAATGTCCCCTCATCTGTGATGAAGGCGGTCTTCTCCTCATCTTCTACTGACATCTGTATCTGATGATAGCCTTTGTAGGCATCCAAGAAGCACTTTAGAGGATATTGAGACAAGGAGTCCACCTGGACGTCTATCTCTGGAAGGGGGTAGCAGTACTTGGGGCATGCTTTGTTTAGATTCTGAAAGTCGATGCACATCCTCCATCCCCCGTCCTTCTTTTGAACCATAACCGAGTTTGCAACCCAGGATGGGTACTTCACTTCTCTGACTATTCCGGCTCTGAGCAGTTTCCTGGTTTCCTCACAGGCGGCCCTCCTTTTGCTAGGGCCCATGCTCCGCTTCTTCTGCTTGACTGGCTTTGCCCAGGGGTATGTATTGAGTCGGTGTTCGGTTAGGCTTCTTGGGATTCCTGTCATATCTCCATGTTGAAATGCAAATACATCTATGTTTGAGGAGTAGTCACTCTTTGAGAGCACTTTTGCACTTGTCACTCAGGTGACTTCCTACTTTGACCGTCTGTTCCGGGAATCTATCACAAAGTACCCACTCCTCGATCCCCTCCTTCCGGGGCTTCTCGAGTGTCTCCCCCTCAGACACGGAGGAAATTAACTCGTATACAGATTTCACCCAAGCCAAGCCTTTTGGCGTCTGGAACACAAAAGCTACGTGTGGGGTCGATGTTTCTGTTTGTAGGTCCCCAATCCCAGGTCTTCCTAAGATTGCATTGTACTTTAAGGGTGCCCGGACCACTGTAAAAGTTAGGTTTATAGTTCGGACGCGGTCCCCTACCCCGACTGTGAATGTGAGCCTGATTTTTCCCAGGGGGTGTGACACACTGTTGTTGAAACCTACTAAGGGGATAGAGTCCTCCTCGAGCCGATCTCTTACATCCCTGTCAAATCTGAGGAAACAGTGTTCATATATTACCACAACTCCAGATCCCCCATCCACGTGTATTCTAGACGCCTTGTGACCAGCTATTATGGCTGAGATGTTGAGGGGGAGTCGTTGTACTTCGTTTTCCTCCAGGTATGGCATCAAGATGGGAGCTTTCATGTGGTTCGGGGAGCCCAGAATTCTGGCCTTTACACTTCTGGTGGTATCTAATTCATCCCTCCTTCTAATCATGTCAACATCTGCCCTTCCAGGCTCCCTCACATCTTTCCATTTGTGATCCCCCCTCCTTTCTTTATTTCCTTAACCAAATGGGCCAGTTTCCCCGTTTTCACCGCGGCCTCTATTTCTCTATTTATGTCACGGCCCCCGACCCGGTTTGACCCGTTTCAGGAGCCGCGGGACAGAAATCCTGCGGTATTTAATTTAGGCGACAGCGGAAGTCTTTTAAAACAGGATCTTTAGTATTAAAACTGCTCATTACATAATTTAGGGATAAAACCCAGTAATTTACAATAATGTGATTTCCATGGAAATCTTTATTTTTAAAACATATTCCTTTATTTATTTACACTGAGCCACTTTTCTAAGCTGGTAGTGCTTTCTGGCACTTTTCTTTGCTCACAACAGATTACCTGAAACATGTTTGAAAAAGGTTTTGTCAGCGGGGAAATACTGAGTGAGTTCATTCAGTTTATTTTTTTAGGAAATGACCCATAGTTATAAATTACATCATAAGAGCGATTACAATGGTTCATATCTTATTTTTATCTGGCTTTCTGTCACAATGGTGACAAGTCACAATGGTGACGATGGTCATACCACTATTAGGTTAATGAACTCTAATAGTGACGTTTCTCCCTAGTAGGTCAATGAACCTAACTGAGAGAAATAGTAATGTGCACAATACCCCACTAACCAATAAATCAAGATATCCACGACTTAGTCCCTGTAATTATAACACTTTGAAAATAATTTGGAGTATTGTAAAACAGTTTGATAAAAAGAGAATGACTCACATTGCAGCTTTAACGAGCAGTGTATAAGCCTACTGATTAGCCTTGATTATTTCTAATTTAACAATAATGCACACAAAACAGGATTAGTGATCAATACAGCAGTTACGATAACTTCCGAGATCAATTTCTCACAATGAATGACCAAGTGCAATACTTCAACTCATTTATCAAAATGACAAACGACAAAGTATAGTACTTCAACTCATTTATCGAATTATCGACAAACGACAAAGTACAATGCTTCAACTCATTTATCGGATTACCGACAAACGACAAAGCATAGCCCAATGTGGGCGGCACTTAGACATTCTTTGAATGTATTGATTCCGGAAACTGAATCCTAATAGCGATCGAGTAATTACCCTGTTCCGCGGCAGCACCTCGTGATTAGTGTGTGTGTGTTGGACTGTTTCTGTGATAATTCGCTCTACGTAACTCAATTTTACGTCGTTCCAAAGACAGAATTCAAGTCCCAACCCCCTCTATTTATACCCGAAATTTGACACCGTCGCGTAGCGCGAGGGGTACCCCCTATAGGTGTCGCGCTATGCGAGTGGTAACCTATGTTCATAGGGTAGCTACGTGTGTAACTAGGCTTTTGCTGTGTCGACAATTTCTTAAATTTCGAATTTTACACAGAGTTATGAGGATAATCGTAACTAGGGTTTTGCCCCCCTGAGTTTTAGGGGCCCTGATCCTGATTCTGAAAATTCTGAAAATTTTAGGGTTTGTGTAGAATCACTTGGGTGTCTCAATTAGGGTTTTCTTAATAGATAATTAACATTCTAATTATTAATTTTAATGAGAGTTGTTACATCCTCCCCACCTTAAGAAAAATCTCGTCCTCGAGATTCACTGAAATAGATGAGGGTATTTTCACTTCATCTCTGATTCCAGTTCCCAAGTGTACTTGGTCCTCTCCTGGATTCCTATTTGACTTTCACTAGCACTAGTCGTTTGTGTTTTGAAAAACTTAATCTTCCGGTCTTCTATTTGTAAGGGTTTCTCTACGAATTTCAGTTTTTCATTTATCTCTATATCTTGAAGAGGTACTACCAGAGATTCGTCTGTGAGACATTTCTTGTGATTGGATATATGAAACACATCATGTACTCCTGCTAACTCTTCTGGTAGTTGTAAATGATAAGCTACTGGTCCTATGCGTTGGATTACTGGAAATGGTCCTACGTATCAGAGACTTAGCTTCTTCTCTTACCGAATTTATAAATTTCTTTCCACGGAAATACTTTCAATAGCATTTTGTCTCCAACTCGAACTTCGACGGCTTTTGTTTATTATTTGTATAGTTCTTCTAACCGTCTTCAGCCTTTCCTTCGTGATACTAAATATCATAGTCGTAATCACCGAGGATTTCCTTTTCCTCATGTTTAATTCTTGTTGCTCAAATATGTATCTTAAATTCTTATGACCCGTATGGATAGTAAGCTTGCTTAGATAATGTTTTCTAATCTTAAGGGTAACTTGTGGTTTAAAATTTTTAAGCTTACAAGTGGTAAGGCTCTCTTCGTGCCTTTGCAACTGTCTTGATGCATACACAATTACCTTTTTGTGTCGCATTACCATACATTCAAATTTTAACTTTGAAGCATTACCGTATACTTTAAAATCTTCTGTTCCTTCTGGTAAGGCTAGGATTGGAATATTTATTAATTTATGCTAGAGGGTTCTTTTTGTTTAGGTTCTTATTTATAATTAACTGTGTTAACTTAGTTAAGGATATACCTATTTAAAAGAATCCTAAATAAACTGTCTATAGTATCCGGCTAAATTTACAAAATTCCTACCTTCCATTTAAAGATTGCGAACTCTTCCATTGCTATCTTAGCAGGATCTAGGTGAATACCTTCATGATTCATCATGTGACCTTACGTGGTTTATTTCCTATAATAATAAATACTTCTCCGGCGGGTACCTGGATTTTCTATAAAGTTCTTGTTACAGAGAATTTGAGTAGGGTTGGCTACTAACCAATCTATTTCTCACACAACATCAAACTCGGCTAATTTCATAGGAATTAGGTTAGCGAAGAATTATATGACCTGAGAGTTCTATATTTTCCTTTTTGCTTGTTTTGAGTGTAAAGATTTGTCTAAGTTAAGAGTTTGACAGAATGAAGTATTTATAAAACTTTAGTGTGCATCAGAGTCAAATAATACTTTTTGTGTAAACGTTGTAACCTAGGACATACCGGCTATTACATCTGGAATGAGCTCTGCTTCTTGAGCAGTCAATTGAAAGGCTCTTGCATTCCTTTTTGCTTCTTCTGCAGGTTTGGCTTTAGTGTCAGATGGTTTGTTTAGTTTTGGACAATTTGGCCTAAGATGTCCAATTTCTCCACAGTTGTAACAAACTGAAAATTTCTTCCTTCTGCAGTCTTCTTCCTGATGCCCCGGAATTTTGCAAAAATTGCAGTATCCTTTGCATCTTCCAAAATGCTTTCTTTTGCAAAAATTGCAAAATGGACTAGTGGAAGATTGCCCATTCCCTCCTTTCTTAAAATCGTTATGGTTATCCGAACGGATTACCTGGGTAATCTTTTGGGCTACTTCCTTCCTTCTATTTTCTTCTCTTGTCCGTACTAGTTCGTCAGTCAGAGTATTGGCTAAATCCACCGCATCATCAATCGTGCGAGGTTTCGCGGCCTTGACGATGTTACGGATTTCAGAAATCAATCCCCAAATATATCGAGAAATAAGTACTGGCTCTGGCGAAGCCAGGGTTGGTACTACTCGAGCATATTCGAAGAATGTCGTAGTATACTTTCGACAATCTACATCAACCATTCGGTGGGTTAAAAATTTGTTTGTCATTTGTTCCTTTTCATATTCGGGACAGAATTTTCTTTCTACCAAGCTTTTAAATTCTTCCCAGTTCATAGCATACGCCATTCTTCTTCCTTTTGATTGTAACACCGTATTCCACCATTCTAGCGCTCCTTCTTTGAAAAGATTTGACGCGTACATGACCTGATCATCCTGAGCACATTTACTTATGGCAATTACTGCCTCAGTTTTCTCTAACCAACGTAGTGCCGCAGTTGCTCCTTCATTGCCTGCAAACTCAGATGGTTTACAAGCAAGAAATTCCTTGTAAGTGCAACCAGGCGTTGCAACTTTCATTTTCTTAGGGAGCGGCGCTGGTTGTGGTTCATTGTCATGATTAACATGATCATTGCCTCCGTTTACGCTATTACTGAAGTTATCTTCAGAAATACGTTTGCTAGGAACGAGTTGTTGTGGTTCTATTGGATTTTTAACTGCAGCAACGATGGCTGGAATAGCGTTGGCTATCCCTTGAGCTATCATTGTTGGAATAGTGTTGGCTATCCCTTGAGCAACGATATTTTCTATATCCTGCCTAGTCATATATTGATCCCCCGGTTGTTGCTCAGAATCATTAACTGGTTCATTATTAGCGTTTTCCATTTGATAACTAATTTATAGATAAATAATTAGTATACCAGAAATAATCCAATATCATACTTAATTACACATAATTACGTATACGAACAAAATTTATAAATTTTCTAAAATTTCATGCTTCTATATACAATCGTTTTATTATTTATCTTACACATACTGATTTTACTATTACTATTACACAATAACAGTTTCATAAATCCCCTATCCTTTTGTCAATGATTTTCTAGTAACTGTGTTCCCTCTTATCATATTTCCAGGAGATCTGTTTCCCAATCTCTTGGATCCTATTCCCAACATTCATTAGTTTTTGGTCAAAGTGGCGGAGTTCAGTTATATTCTTATTACTTATTGGGAAATTTTGGTAAAGGTTCTAGATGGAACTTGAGGAAAAAGCTTATAGGGATGGTTTTGTAACTGTATTTCATTAATTAACCATTCGTCTATTTGAGAGTGGATTGAAGGGTTTGGAATAGATGGTTCTAAGTTCATTGGTAGTTGTGTTTCGAGAGAGCGATTAAAAATATTTTCATTAACAGGCTTAATAGTATTATGGCTTGCCATTATAGAATCTAACTCTTCCTGAGATGGTAACTTTTCAATTTGCCTGGAACTTTCCCCAATTTCTATTTCCTTGGGCTTGGGTTTCTTGGGAGGTAAAGCATCGAACTCTATAGGTTCTTCTATACCTGGTATATATCTATTGAAATCTCTGGAAACTTCTACTCTTACTGGATAGAGATTTAAATTCTGAAGGGCCTCAGACAAGTTACTCATGCTGTTTAGCAAAAATAGACATAGTCAGAATTCATAAAATTTATAGAAAACTTTTTAAATATTAGTTCCTACTGGGTACTATTGAAATTTACATCATTCGAGATTTTATTTGTAAATTTTATGATTTTCTTGATAAGACTTCTAGACTGTAGATAATAAAGGTACTAATACTTGAGTCAAATTATTTATGAATTTGCATTACTTGCTACATTGACTAGCATATAAAGATCTGCTCATACTGTACACAATTAGTCAAATAATTAAACAAATAATCACAAAATAGCAATTAATGGAAATTAAGTATTTTCTAATTACTTAATTGGCTTAAATCAGTGGCTTGAGAAGTGGCTTTGATACCACCTTATTTCTGTCACGGCCCCCGACCCGGTTTGACCCGTTTCAGGAGCCGCGGGACAGAAATCCTGCGGTATTTAATTTAGGCGACAACGGAAGTCTTTTAAAACAGGATCTTTAGTATTAAAACTGCTCATTACATAATTTAGGGATAAAACCCAGTAATTTACAATAATGTGATTTCCATGGAAATCTTTATTTTTAAAACATATTCCTTTATTTATTTACACTGAGCCACTTTTCTAAGCTGGTAGTGCTTTCTGGCACTTTTCTTTGCTCACAACAGATTACCTGAAACATGTTTGAAAAAGGTTTTGTCAGCGGGGAAATACTGAGTGGGTTCATTCAGTTTTTTTTTAGGAAATGACCCATAGTTATAAATTATAGCATAAGAGCGATTACAATGGTTCTTATCTTATTTTTATCTGGCTTTCTGTCACAATGGTGACAAGTCACAATGGTGACGATGGTCATACCACTATTAGGTTAATGAACTCTAATAGTGACGTTTCTCCCTAGTAGGTCAATGAACCTAACTGAGAGAAATAGTAATGTGCACAATACCCCACTAACCAATAAATCAAGATATCCACGACTTAGTCCCTGTAATTATAACACTTTGAAAATAATTTGGAGTATTGTAAAACAGTTTGATAAAAAGAGAATGACTCACATTGCAGATTTAACGAGCAGTGTATAAGCCTACTGATTAGCCTTGATTATTTCTAATTTAACAATAATGCACACAAAACAGGATTAGTGATCAATACAGCAGTTACGATAACTTCCGAGATCAATTTCTCACAATGAATGACCAAGTGCAATACTTCAACTCATTTATCAAAATGACAAACGACAAAGTATAGTACTTCAACTCATTTATCGAATTATCGACAAACGACAAAGTACAATGCTTCAACTCATTTATCGGATTACCGACAAACGACAAAGCATAGCCCAATGTGGGCGGCACTTAGACATTCTTTGAATGTATTGATTCCGGAAACTGAATCGTAATAGCGATCGAGTAATTACCCTGTTCCGCGGCAGCACCTCGTGATTAGTGTGTGTGTGTTGGACTGTTTCTGTGATAATTCGCTCTACGTAACTCAATTTTACGTCGTTCCAAAGACAGAATTCAAGTCCCAACCCCGTCTATTTATACCCGAAATTTGACACCGTCGCGTAGCGCGAGGGGTACCCCCTATAGGTGTCGCGCTACGCGAGTGGTAACCTATGTTCATAGGGTAGCTACGTGTGTAACTAGGCTTGCTGTGTCGACAATTTCTTAAATTTCGAATTTTACACAGAGTTATGAGGATAATCGTAACTAGGGTTTTGCCCCCCCTGAGTTTTAGGGGCCCTGATCCTGATTCTGAAAATTCTGAAAATTTTAGGGTTTGTGTAGAATCACTTGGGTGTCTCAATTAGGGTTTTCTTAATAGATAATTAACATTCTAATTATTAATTTTAATGAGAGTTGTTACAATTTAGGTACATGCAATCATCAGTTTTGTGGCCAAACCTTTTGTGGAAGTCACAATACTCATTTGGTTGTGCTTTCGTGTCACACCATGGCTTTGCGGAAGCGTGGTTAATTTGGTGTGACTTCTTAATACCATAGCTTAACCATAACAAAGCTATATGAATAAAATCATGCAAGATCATCCATTCAATTAAGTTTAAAATCCAAAAGCAACAACATTGTTTTAACGGTAACACAACCTAACGACATAAACATTGTTCACAAACACAACCATATCATAACATAAACACAGTTTAAGGACTGTGACTTGTCCAGGAAAGAGTCACATTCCCTAAACCCCGGATGACCTCGTACTAGTGCAGCGGGAAAACGTGCCATACCGTGCCAGATCCTTTAATTCCCTGAAATACATGTAAGTTGAAAAATCAACAATAATGTTGAGCGGGTTTATGTGTAAGTGAGTAAATAAACCTTTGTATTTATCAAAATCCTGGTATGTAGCAAATAAGGAAAAAGAGATCACCAATGGTTTGCAAGGCCATTGATATGTGTGAAATGCAAGTAGGAAGGCTCAAACCTAGCAGATTTATGCGTCGGGTACAAAGTCATCCCGAGGTCCGTTATGTTGGGCCTGGGACTGGGCTCGCTACACCCAAATAGATCTGTCGCTCCTGCCCCTCGGTCCTACCCTGAGGATTAATGACCTCAAGTTTCCGCCTACCCATTCACATGATCTAAGTAACAAACCTCCTTACGCTAACCATACCATGTATAAAGTATTCATAATCATTGTAACATGTATTTCACCCTCGCAGTTTAGAAAACTGAAAACAGTTAAGAGAAAAGGGGGACATGAACTCACAGTCGGTGCGTCTCTACCAAGTATACTCCAAGTCAAGCAGCTGTGCAACGACCTACATGTACTAACTCTATTAGACGGACGACCGTGCCTTAGCTTTATGGTTTAAGTTCTTGCGAAATAGTTAGACAACTGTTTCGTGTTTACTTTTCGTATATACTTGGTAGTTAATCTCCTTCCCAAGGATGGGGGATTTAATACATGTGTGCTCGAAATATATTATTAAGTCTTACTTAATATATATTTATTTTCTAATTCCAAAATATAAATATTTTTCTCAAAAATATTATATTTTCATCTCACATAATTTTTCCCCAAAAATAATACGTTGACAAAATACGCGCTCATAAATATTTCCGTAAAATGCGTAAGTTACGTTTTAACGATCGAGTGGTAATAATAATTACCGATGTAACTTATATATTTATTGTGAAAGCGTTCGTATTATTTTGGATTCGTTAACGTTCGTAAATATTATTTTTACTCTAAAAATAATATTTATACACTTCACAAAATAGTGACAAATAATGTTGTGAGAAAATATATTTACTAAATAAATATATATTTATCACGTTTAATTTTGTGAAAATCCCACCTCCGATATTTGTAAATAAAGTCGTGGCAAAACTTATATTTCGAAAACATGTCAAAAAGTATTTCTAACACTTATAGTGAAAATATTTCTAAGTGTTAGGTTTTTGGAAAAATTTCGCCAGAGTTTCCTCTGTAACTGGAGGTGGCCACGCTCTCAAGCGTATCATTTTCTTTTACAAAACAATTCAGCAACTTCTTTATTTGATCAAAACAACTTTCAACGCAACAAACTAGTTAACAAGTATGTAATTTGTAGAAATTTCATGAACTTGTAGTTTTCTAAAATTATAGTGTAGATCCCCTTATATTTAGTGGATCTTCATATAAAGTAATTCGATCTCGTAAAAAAAACCTCGTTTTTAGAGAAAATCCGTCTTTACAACTTCTCGTCATTTTTACAAAAATTGTTATTTTGTCGAAACTTTTGTGTTACACAAGTGCTTACACACTTGTGTGTTCTAAAAATCATACTTGTAAGTGTAAGATCCGTTTTTAGAAAACATGATTTCTGTGATGCGTGGTTCTTTGAAAATGCCACCTGCAGATACGTAGATCTGCTAGTTTTAAATACTATTTCACAAGTAAAACACTTTTACACAAGTTCATGATTCGTGTGTGGTAGAGTTTCACCTTTTAACCCTTGTTCCATTCAAAAGAACCTTATGTCATGATTCGTGATCATGACCAACCCGGGTTAAATGATGATCCGAGCTACCACAACATAGATCGGGTCTAAATAATCACAAATTTCAATTACTACAACTTTTACACATTACATGATCTTTTATCCATCTTTTACATGCTTTTTAGTAGACTTTAAAGCTTCAAATTGCAAGATTTCGAGTTTTAATCGTTACACATCATATTAACCACTCTAGATTAGTTCAAGATGGTTTATTAAGTGACATACCACTAGCTCGAGGCTAGGGAAGAATCTAAGCGCAAATGAGGTGGATAAAAGCTAGAGAAAGAGGTCCTTCGCCTTCCGTTTGCACCAAGCTTCCTAATACGAGATCCTTAACACTTGTGTATGCTTGGAATTGGATGATCAAACTCGAACAATGGATGTAGGGGGAGGGGGTGTTCGGCCGAGATATAGAGAGGGAAAGAGAGAGTAGTTTGGTGGGTGTTGATGTGTGAAAGTTCTAATGTGTATCAAGAGTTACTTATAGACATTCATGAGATTAGTGTCCAAAGGATTATGTGCTATTTAGATATTAGACAACTTGATTAAAATAATAAAAAGAATTCAAGGTGTGTCCCCTTCTAGTTGGGGCCGATTTCAATTGGGGGGGGGTCTTGGTCCATATGTAACCAATAGTTAGGTTATTTAGTTAGGTTAAATAGGTTGGTTAAGTAGTTAACTCGGTTAGTTGTGTGTTGTGTTTTAAAGCGGGTGTTAGGGTGTTCAGGGACCCTAACTGGCTCAGAAAAAGATAAATAATGTTTATGGCAATATTTTCATGTTCCGGGTATAATCCGGTTGTTCGGTTGGATAGTAATCCGTTAAAGCGCTTAACAAAGCTTTTAAGTGTCGTCAATACCATTTTTAGTACACAACTTATTCCCGACACTTTGGAAGGTGTCTAGTAATATTTTTCTCATGTTTTGGCACTTTATTAGCTAGCCAGAGGCTGAATTGTTCGTTAAAGTGCTGTGTTTTGTGCTTAGTGTACGTTTTAGGCACATCCAGTCATTGTAACTTATTTCTAGAGACGCAGTTCTATAACCCTTGTATCCCTACACTCACTATGGGTGTAGTAAAATCTTTCTGGCTCATACAGGCCTTAGAGGCATTATCTGCCTAATGCTGGCTTTATCAGCATGTTCAATAGGTTATCCGTTCATGGTGCTACTGTGCTTTCGTGCATCATGTTTGTCACTAGAGTTCAGTATGTAAATAATGTAGTGACGGTATGTAAAGTATGATGCAGGTATGTACAAGTATCAGAATTCAAGTAGCAGTTCATCAGTAATTTCAAGTAAGCACAGTAATTAAGCAGCAATTAATTATTAATTAAACCGTACGGATACTTGGTTTAGTGAGGGTTGTCACATTCTCCCCCCGTTAGAAAAATTTCGTCCCGAAATTTTAAGTTCTGCTTCTAGTTGCAGGGTTCTTGGGAAATAAGTGGGGGTATTTCTCTTTCATCCGGTCCTCACGTTCCCAGGTGTATTCAGGACCATGTCTGGCATTCCAACGAACCTTGACGAGCTTGACACTGCTCCGGCGGGTCTTGTTCACTTTCCAATCCGTAACCTCAACGGGTTCTTCAACGAAGTGGAGCGTGTCGTCAACATGAATTTCGTCGGTAGGAATGACAACGTTATCTTGAGTTGGACTTTTCCTCAAATTTGATACGTGAAACGTATCGAGAACACCATTCAATTCGGCAGGTAGATCCAACTTGTATGCTACGGTCCCAATTCTTTCCAAAATCCTGAACGGACCAATATACCGCGGATTCAACTTTCCACGCTTCCCAAAGCGTGCCACACCTTTCCAGGGTGATACCTTCAACAAAACCATATCGCCAACCTCAAACTCCAGAGGCTTCCTTTTTCGATCCGCGTAGGTTTTCTGACGGTCACGAGCCGCACTGATGCGATCTCGGATCTGTGCAATCTTATCTGTGGTTTCTTGGACCACATCAGGACCAACCAATTTCCTGTCACCTGCGTCAGACCAACAGAGCGGTGATCTGCACTTGCGTCCATATAGAGCTTCGAATGGTGCAGCACCAATACTGGCGTGGTAGCTGTTGTTGTATGAAAATTCGACCAAAGGCAAATGCTTATCCCAGCTACCGCCCAAATCCATCACACATGCTCTCAGCATGTCTTCCAAGGTCTGTATCGTCCGTTCGCTTTGACCGTCGGTCTGCGGGTGAAACGCGGTGCTCATATTTAATTGCGAGCCAAACGCTTCTTGGAAGGATTGCCAAATCCTCGATACGAACCTTCCGTCTCTATCAGAGATGATTGAGAGAGGTACTCCATGGCGCGTAACAATTTCTTTCATGTAAATTTCGGCCAACTTGCTCGTGTTATCCTTCTCTCTGATAGGTAAGAAGTGCGCTGACTTCGTTAAGCGGTCCACTATTACCCAAATAGTGTCGTGGCCTCTTGGCGTCCTTGGCAACTTTGTAATAAAATCCATGGAGATTTGTTCCCATTTCCACTTGGGAATCTCTGGTTGTTGCAGAAGTCCTGATGGCTTCTGGTATTCCGCTTTAACCTTAGCGCAAGTTAAACATTTGCTCACATAAACAGCCACATCGCCTTTCATCCTAGGCCACCAGTAATAATCCTTAAGATCTTGGTACATCTTATCCGCTCCAGGGTGGATAGAGTACCGCGACTTGTGAGCTTCATCGAAAATAACCTTCCTTAATCCTCCAAACAAAGGAACCCAAATTCTTTTCTCAAAACATAACGTTCCTTCCCTGTTTGGTACCAATAGCTTCTCCATCCCACGGAGATATCCTTCTTCAAGGTTTTCTTCCTTGAGAGCTTCTTTCTGCGCGGCACGAATGCGCAAGGAAAGATCGGTCTGAATAATCATCTCCAAAGCCCTAACCCTTATGGGCTTGATCCTCTCCTTTCGACTTAGGGCATCGACGACCACATTCGCCTTCCCTGGGTGATACTTAATCTCGCAGTCGTAGTCATTCAACAACTCTACCCATCGTCTTTGCCTCATATTCAACTCCTTCTGGTTGAATATGTGCTGGAGGCTCTTGTGATCTGTGAAGATTGTACACTTGGTACCATAAAGGTAGTGTCTCCAGGTCTTTAAAGCAAAAACCACTACGCCGAGTTCCAAATCGTGAGTGGTATAGTTCTTTTCATGTACCTTCAGCTGGCGTGACGCGTAAGCAATAACCTTTTGGCGTTGCATCAACACGCAACCCAATCCTTGACGTGAGGCGTCACAGTATACCACAAAGTCTTCCGTACCTTCCGGTAGTGCTAAGATTGGCGCGTTGCAGAGCTTATCCTTCAATATCTGGAACGCTTCTTCCTGTTTGATTCCCCAATCAAACTTCTTATCTTTCTGTGTGAGGAGCGTCAATGGTTGAGCGATCTTTGAAAAGTTCTCAATGAATCTTCGGTAATAACCAGCCAAACCCAAGAATTGTCGAATCTCGGTTGGCGTCTTTGGCGTTTCCCAATTCTTGATCGCTTCGATCTTGGTTGGATCCACGTGGATTCCATCTCCATTTACCACGTGCCCAAGGAATTGCACTTCTCGTAGCCAAAACTCGCACTTAGAGAACTTGGCATACAGCTGTTCTTTCTTCAGCAACTCCAGAATGGCTCTTAAATGCTGTTCGTGCTCGGCCTTCGTCTTTGAATAAATCAAGATATCATCGATGAACACTATCACGAACTTATCTAAATACGGCTTGCAAACTCTATTCATCAAATCCATGAACACTGCAGGTGCGTTTGTCAATCCAAACGGCATAACCAGGAACTCGTAGTGTCCATATCGAGTTCTGAAGGCTGTCTTCGGGATACTCTCCTCTTGTATCCTTAACTGATGGTATCCAGATCGAAGATCGATCTTTGAATAAAAGCTTAAACCTTGCAGTTGGTCAAACAGATCATCAATCCTTGGCAGAGGGTATCTATTCTTGATCGTCATCTTGTTCAACTCCCAGTAGTCAATTGTCACACCCCGATTTCCACGTGTCACCGGTGGGCCCGGTGTGGGGTACAGTGACGTAGTTGGCATCGTCATAGACAATCAACACAATATAATAATGCACAGCGGAAGCAGAATAGAAACATTTCAACTTTTTAAATAAAGTGTAATAATAAATATCACAGTGGTTGAAATGGATCCACAGGCGGATCAAATAAAAATAGAAATAAATAGTTCAACAGATAAATGTCGTCCGAGTTTGCGAGACTATTGTGGACGCTCTCTAGGAAACAGCCAGCCTATTTCCGTATAGTACCTGCACTTAATCTTTTGGGAAAAATACGTCAGTTTACACTGGTAAATACAAATCAACCGACTCATTTTGAAAATGATTTAAAATTTACTTAAATGCACAAGGCATAAATATTTTATTATTAACTTGGGATAATTATATAATATAAACTTGTGAACGAATTACATGCACTTATATCTCTGGTGGCCCGGGATCTACTGTCCGGGCTAGAGATTTAATTGACACACCACATCAAAGAGTTATACACGACGGGTGTACGCCTACACCCCGTGCTCTGGTCGTGGCCATCTCGTAAGATAATGCCAAGGATATCCGGGACACGGTCAACAACCCCCCAAAGCCTTTTAAGTAAGACAAAACTGTTTAAACGAAGTCGCACAAGCTATTCAAGACTGAACACCTATAAGGAGCAGGACTTGTGCGTCCGATCAAGCGGTATTTTAAATACCGTACCCCAAGCCCGTATAGGGAAAATAAGTCAAAATGTATTTACCTGAGCAAGTATAAGTCACAAACGATAAGTGGTGGTAGCTTTTACCGGGCTTCCTAATCTGGAACAAAGGTTTATAATTAACCTATTAGATTCCTAACGGCCTTTTATTTAAGCTTAAGCTTTGACCGGTTAGTTTTAGGAATGATACGGTTTACGCACGATTAAGCGAAAGACCGGATAGAATGTGATTTAGACCCGACAAGTTTGAATACTTGTATAATATGGGTATACTAAATACATTCTGGATTTTGAAGTAAAAATGATATCGTTTGACCCGGCTCGGTCAATTTACGCAAACTAGTTACGTAAACCGAACCGAACGCGAAGAGGGCGATACGGGTAGCCAAAAGATTCAAATGCAAGTTTCCTGAAGTAATATGCTTAGAATATGATATTATATCAGTAAGTTATGTTCTATATTGCCCGGGATAATTTTAGACTCAATTTATGCCTTAGAAGGGCATTTTGGTCATTTAAAATATAATAAAAGGGTAAATTTAGAAATCTGAGTTTCGGGTCTGGTTTATACAGTAAATATACTTAATATAACATATTATATCAGTAGGGTATGACCCATATACCAAATATATCATTTAAAACCATACTATGCACCGTAGGGGCAATTTAGTAATTTCACAAGGGCTAAAAATGCCAAAACTGGAAACCTGAGTTCAAAATATTATACTTACTGTTATTATATGAAAATATGCTAAACACATCAGTAGGTATAGGTCTTATATGTTTAAAACAAGTATAACGCTTACTATGCATTTAAAATGCTAAAAATACGATTTAAGGGCGTTTTCGGGTTTTCACAGTAAATCTGAGATTTTTATATTTCCAGAATACTTAAAATAATTTATTCATCATATAAAATCAGTAGAAAAAGGTTTCGGGTCAAAAGGATGTGTAAAACTCATTTTATGACTAAAACGGTCAAAACCGACATAAGCCGAAATGACTAGGTGATCTAGGATCCGTTCAGCCAAAAATTACTTAAAAATCATCAAAATTCCCAGAATATTATATATAATCAGTTGGTAAAAAGTTTTGTACCAAAACGTGGCCAGAAACGGGTTCTACGCAAAAAGGGCCGTTTATGTAAATTTTTAACATAGTTTACGCTAATGGCCATAACTCACAATCTGGACCACCAACTGATCCGAAACTTTCGGTGCAAGTTTATATAATAAAAATAAAGATTTCTATCCTTTCACTTTTCCAAAAATCCCGTTTTAAATCAAAAAGGGCAAAATAGTCAACTTTATGCATAAACCGGAAACATGCATTCGAATAGGCTAAGCATAGACTCAATCAAAGAAAATTCCAGAAAGTTTAACTAAAATAAAAATAGTCAAAAATACTTTCCAATACAGATCTTGTACATGCATGTACGAATCCGAATCGATAGTCTATGAAATAATCGTTTTACAAGACTTTCGGTTCCGATTCGTGTCTACACTATAGATCGTCGAGTTGATGATGATTAAAACACATTCTTATATGTATTACAAGTTATTTTTAATGATCAATCAGGATGCATGTCATCTATATCATTAATCATATCATTTTTCACAAAAATCGCTTCTGTTGACTTTTTAGAAATAGGTTTGACTCGACATTAAGCATGCATGTAGTGGGAATCAGTTAGTAACCTTTAGAGGGTTTGTTTCCCACATAAATACCAATCTATAACAAGTTTCAATTCGAGAAATTACTGAAAGAAATCCGTTTAATCAGAAAGTCAAAGGTTATGAACACCCAGTTTGACTTTTAGCAATAATCACTATAAAAACGGATTAAAGAACGAATTGAAGGCTTACAATAGTCCTAAAGATGTTTAGTGAACACTAGGATCGGCCTTGTTGCTCAGATTAGCTCCAGAAGTCTTGCCTTGAAGGTTCTTGATAGAGAGCTCCTTGTTTACTATGAAAATGCTCAAGAAATGGATGCAAATTCGGATTTAAAGCAGGTAATTGAGGTTTACTGTTGTAGTAGGCTTGCATGAAATGTTATTGGTGCAAGAGGAGGTGCAAACAACTGTATCCAACTCGAATTCGGACTCAAATCAGCCCCAAATACGTTTTCTGTCGCTGGGCAACCCACGCGGCCCGCTTGGGCTTTCCCAGGCGGGTCGCCTGACCCCTGTTTCAGCCAAACAACTTTCGTGTATTGACAGCTTTGACCCCTGAACTTGTACGCGATGTTTCGGCTATTTTTCTCGACCCGTAAACCCCCAAACTTGGTTTTTAAGGACCTTAGGACTTTTACCAACATGGTAATGCCCTCGGATAACTTTGCGCTCAACCGAAAAGCCCTGAATTCGACGTTGACGCTTTTAGTCCCTTAAGTACGGTTTTGGCCATAACTTTCTCATACGTTGACGAAACTTCATGAAATTTTTACCACATATTCTAGTGAGTATATTTTAGCTATACAAAGCTTCGGGTCTGTCAAAAGTTCACTCAGAGGTATAAATTAAACATGTTGACACTTTTGGCCCCTATAGTTTACAATACTTCACTTTTGGGCAATTTCCGCGTCGTATGATCCATGAACCAACCGTTAAAGGTTATAAACATTATGTGGGGTTATCATAGAGTCTATTTATCCATTGTTGACACTTTGGACCCTTACGTTCCATAGTTTTCACTGTTTGTCACTTTTAGTCCCTCTAAAGTATGTTTTCACATAACGGAACCTTATGACACGTGTCAATACATTATTGGACGAAATTTTTCGAGGTGTTACATCCTCACCCCCTTAAAAGGAATCTCGACCCCGAGATTTAATCAAACAAATGGGGATATTTTTCTTTCATCGTGGATTCCACTTCCCACGTGTATTCGGGTCCTCTACGGGCATCCCATTTGACCTTAACAATAGGCACGTGCTTCCTTCGAAGCTTCTTTACCTGTCGATCCTCTATCGACAAAGGCTTTTCCACAAATTTTAGACTTTCGTCTATGTGTATATCTGTATGCGGTATAACCAGTGAATCGTCAGCGAAACACTTCTTCAAATTACAGATGTGGAACACATTATGAATAGCACTAAGCTCTTCAGGCAAGTTTAACTTGTAAGCGACTGACCCGACACGTTCGATTATCTCGAAAGGTCCTATATATCTCGGGCTTAGCTTGCCTTTCTTTCCAAATCGCATTACACCCTTCCAAGGTGATACCTTAAGCAACACTTTTTCACCCACATCAAAGTGAAAATCTTTGCGCTTAGGATCCGCATAACTTTTCTGCCTATCCCTGGCAGCTTTCAAACGATCACGGATCTGAACGATCTTGTCTGTCGTCTCAAAGACGATATCTGGTCCAGACAACTGGACATCTCCAACTTCTGCCCAACAAATGGGCGATCTACACTTCCTACCGTATAGGGCCTCAAAAGGCGCAGCCTTTATGCTGGAATGGTAGCTATTGTTGTAGGAGAATTCAATCAGTGGTAAGTTCCTATCCCAACTACCACCTAAGTCGATCGCACATGCACGAAGCATGTCTTCCAAAGTTTGAATAGTACGCTCACTCTGACCATCAGTCTGAGGATGGTAAGCCGTACTAAAATTCAAACGAGTGCCCAACGATTGTTGGAAACTCTTCCAAAAATGTGACGTATATCTAGTATCTCTATCCGAGATAATAGATACAGGTATACCATGTAGCGCTACTATCTTATCGACGTATAATTGAGCTAACATATCTGAGCTATACGTCTCTTTGATGGGTAGAAAATGAGCTGACTTAGTCAGTCTGTCAACTATGACCCATATGGTATCATTTCCTTTTTTCGTCTTCGGCAACTTGGTGATAAAATCCATTGTCACCATTTCCCACTTCCATTTGGGAATTTCAGGTTGTTGAAGCAAACCTGACGGCTTCTGATGCTCAGCCTTGACTTGCGCACAAGTCAAACATTTGGCCACATACTCGGCCACGGACTTTTTCAAACCAATCCACCAGTAGTTTGATTTCAAATCCTGGTACATCTTATCTGCTCCAGGATGAACTGAGTATTTAGAGCTGTGGGCTTCCTGGAGGATAACATCCCGAAGTCCTCCATATACTGGAACCCATATTCGTCCGTTTAGGCGTAGCATTCCATCTTTGTCGTGGGATAACTGCTCCTCAGTTACTCCCAACTTTTCTGCAGGATAGTTAGCTTCCAGCACAGCTTCCTTCTGTGCAGCTAACACCCTTTCATTCAAATTATTTCTTATTTCAATGCGCTTGGCATTGATTCTGATTGGTTTAACCCTTTCCTTTCTACTTAAGGCGTCGGCAACCACATTTGCCTTGCCTGGATGGTATCGTATCTCGCAATCATAGTCATTGAGAGTTTCCATCCATCGCCTTTGACGCATGTTCAATTCCTTCTGATTGAACAGATGCTGAAGACTCTTGTGATCCGAATAAATGATACACTTGGTTCCATACAAGTAGTGTCTCCATAACTTCAAAGCAAATACAACTGCACCCAATTCCAAATCGTGGGTGGTGTAGTTCTTCTCATGCACCTTTAGCTGGCGAGAAGCGTAGGCAATGACTTTGCCTTTCTGCATGAGTACACAACCCATGCCAGTATGTGATGCATCACAATACACCACAAATTCATCTATACCATCGGGCAACGTCAATACTGGCGCATTGCTCAGCTTCTGCTTCAGAATGTCAAAGGATTCCTGCTGCTTAGGGCCCCAATCAAACTTAATCTTCTTACGGGTCAATGAGGTTAGGGGCGCAGCAATCCTTGAGAAGTTCTCGATGAATCTTCTATAATATCCTGCCAATCCGAGGAAACTGCGAATTTCCGTAGGAGTCTTCGGCTCCTGCCAATTCATGACTGCTTCTACTTTAGCGGGATCTACTTGGATACCACGCTCGCTTACTACATGTCCAAGGAATTGGACTTCTCGAAGCCAAAATTCACACTTCGAGAATTTGGCATAAAGCTTCTCTTGATGCAAGAGTTTGAGAATACCACGAAGGTGTTTCTCATGGTCAGCTTGGCTCTTCGAGTAGATAAGGATGTCGTCAATAAAGACAATGACGAATTTATCTAGATAAGGCTTGCAGACACGATTCATGAGATCCATGAACGCGGCTGGTGCGTTAGTGAGCCCAAACGGCATCACTAGGAACTCGTAATGTCCATAACGAGTCCTAAACGCGGTCTTGTGTACGTCTTCATCCTTGACCTTCAACTGATGATATCCTGACCTTAGGTCAATCTTGGAGAAATAGCTTGCTCCTTGCAACTGATCGAACAGATCGTCGATCCTGGGTAACGGATACCTATTCTTGATAGTGACCTTGTTAAGCTCACGGTAATCGATGCACAGACGCATCGAACCATCCTTCTTTTTAACGAACAAGATTGGCGCTCCCCAAGGAGACGAGCTAGGTCTAATAAAGCCTTTAGCTAAAAGCTCATCTAACTGCGTCCTCAACTCCTTCATCTCCGTTGGTGCCAATCTGTATGGTGCTTTTGCTACAGGTGCTGCACCTGGTATGATATCTATCCGAAACTCTACTTGCCTATCCGGTGGCAAACCGGGTAGTTCTTCAGGAAATACTTCAGGATATTCCGATATAACAGGGATATCCTCAATCTTCGGCTTCGGCTCATCAATGGTAACTTGTGCCATATAAATGACACATCCCTTCTGCATGCATCTGGAAGCTTTGAGCATGGACACTTGCTCAGGCAATCCATGCTGGGTATCTCCTTGAATAGTAAGTGACTCACCAGACGGAGTCTTAACTATTACTTGCTTTCTATTGCACAGAATCTGGGCCTGGTTACTCGACAACCAATCCATGCCTATCACTATGTCGAATCCAGCTAACTTAAAGGGAAGCAAGGATAACGGGAAGGAATGATTCCTAATGGATATAACGCATCCATCTAGAACAGTCGAGGCGGTTTCTAAGGTTCCATCGGCTAATTCCACCTCATATATCACACTTAAGGTTTTAACAGGAAGGTTTAATAGTTTACAAAACTTATTATCTACAAACGACTTATCAGCTCCAGAATCAAACAAGACTCTAGCAAAAACATCATTTACAAGAAACGTACCGGTAATGACGTTATCATCAAGGACTGCTTCCTTTGCGTCCATTTTGAAGACTCTCGCATTAGTCTTCTTCCCTTCCTCGGCCTTCTTTGCAAACCTTGGGCAGTTGGGCCGAATATGACCTTTTTCGTTGCAACCAAAACACGTTGCATCCTTCATCTTCTTGCAATCCACAGCTTTATGGTCTGTGGACTTGCAGATCCCACATCGTTTCTCAGAAGACTGAGATTTCGTTTCCAACCGACACCTCCCAAAGTGGTGCCTCCTGCAGATCTTGCATCTGGGTTTCTCACCCGACTGATGATCACTTTTCCTAGACCCCGACCCTTTCCTGTGGTCGTTGTTCCCTCTATGTCGCTTTTCAGATCTTCGTGAGGTGTCATCCTCACGTTTCCGCTTGTTCTCCTCAGAGCTCCTTATGGCTCTCAATCTAACCACGTCTTGAGTGAGGGAGAGGGATAGATCCGCTACGGATCTAAATGTAGTAGGTCTTGAAGCTTTGACGCTGGCTTTAATCTCCGGTGCCAGACCCCCAATGAATCGAGCAATCCTACGCGGCTCCGGGGTCACCAAGTAAGGCACTAAACGAGACAGCGTGTTGAACGTAGTAAGATACGCTTGACAATCGAGGTTCTTCATGACTAAGGATACAAAATCCGATTCAATTCGCTCGACCTCGTGCTGCGGACAGAAGTTCTCTTTAATCAGGGCCACAAACTGTTCCCATGACAAACCGTACAGTGTGGCCTTACCGGCAGCTTGTAGGAGTGACTTCCACCATGCTAACGCATCTCCTTTGAATGACTGGGACACGTACTTCACGACGTCCCTATCAGCACACCCGCTGATATCAACCACAGTATCCATCTCGTCAATCCACGTCATGCAGTCGACGGCTCCTTTTTCCCCAGTGAAATCTCTGGGCTTGCAGGATACAAAGTATTTGTACGTACAGGACCTGCTGTACGTGTCACGTTTCAGTTCAATCTCCTGCTTTGGGACGCTGCTGTGGTTGGAGGAATGATTATCATCCTCGGCTTTCTTCGGCTCACTCTTTTTAGACGGCGGCTTACTATGAGCCCCAGAATGAGTCTTAGCCTTGGCATGCGTCACTGAGCGGGTTCTACTCTGAGTACCACTAGATTCTTTGAACTGCCGATCCATAGCCTTGGCGACAGCATTATTTATCAGTGCTTGCAATTCTGCACCGGTAACGTGAATCTTTGCATTATCTGAGTGTTCCCCAGAATGACTGTTGGTTTCTTCCGATTTGGCCATCGTAGCTTTAAGCTACAATAAAGGACAAGGTCTTATTTAGAACCTAACAGTATTATCGTCCTAGACGATTTATTAACCATGGTATCAAAAACCTTAGCAGTTAATTTAATAAATTTCATTCAGGCTCTTATTAGCAATCAAGGAATGAAAATATATATATTGGCACCATAGGCCTAGTCACAAGGACAATCACTAAATTATAAATTTAGATTTTTATAGGACTATAAATTGTATAATTAAACAAATAATCCTTTACTAGACAGAGAGTCATAAACCACAACTGTCTTTATATAACATAGTTATAACCCGTAGGTATCAAGCCATTAATAGACTTGTGTACAGATATAATCTGTAGATAATTCTTTACTAGGCAGGGAGTCATAGACCACAACTGCCACTGTATGACATAGTCATAACCCGTAGGCATCAAGTCATTAATAGACTTGTATATAGATAAAATCTGTAGATAATTTATTTAAAAGGGTGGCTCGTGTGATTCTACAGATCACGCTTAGCCAGAATGTTAACATGTTCTCAGATGTTAACAGGGAGTTGAATCTTTTCAACCAGGTTTTACCATCAGAGCCAGGCCTGTTAACAAGGCATTCAGGCTAGGTTATACCTTACTAAGATTCTTATAAAATGGCAAATCAAATAAAAATTGATATTTTCCATTATTTTAATATTATATTCATGCATATTAATAAAATGATAAATTCAAATTAACCATTTAAATTTTCAATAAAATGCTAGTACATAATTGCCCTAAACGGGACTTTGAAATAACATAGCTAGCATGAATAACATGCCCACGCAGGGGCTAAACAAGTACATCAATAACAAAATAAAATAAAACAAACCCACGCAGGGGTTAACAGAATAACATACCCACACAGGGGTAGAGAAAGATAGATATACCCACGCAGGGGTAGAGTACTGGAATAAATGTCCGCGCAGGGACATGAGTACATGAAATAATAATCGAAGGATTCAACGATCCTTCTTGCTCTTACCCTTGAGCAAATCAAATACCTTCTTAAACATGCCACTGGTGCGTCGGCGATCCTCTCGCATATTGTGCTGAAACTCGCGTCGCATGCTATCAATCCCCTGCAGGATCTCCTGAACCTGCGGCGGCGACATCATAGGCGCCGGTGGTGGTGGCTGGTAGTGCTGCGGCTGCGGCGGCTGGTAAGGCTGCGGCTGCGGTGGCTGCTGGTAACCCGGAGGGTAACCAAAAGTAGATGGGCCAGCAGCCCAAGGGTCTCCAAGTGGACCACTATGTGGGAGTGAGCTGTAGTTCACAGCTTGCCAATAAGGGTCTCCCGTGTAATCATAACCCTGAGGGAATACCTGCTCGAACGGGTTGAACTGAGCGGCACTAGCATAAGCCGGAATCGGCTCTCCAAAATTCTGCGGCGGCAGAGGCGGGATCGGAACAGAAGTAACCTCCGATACGGGATGCTGAGACTCCCCTGTCTCGGATTCCCCGGGTAAAGACGTGTAGCGGCTGCTACTAACACGTGGAGGGGTGCCTATGCGAATCCCTCCGCGCGTAGACATGCGCGCATTCCTCCTAGGCCTCTGAGGCGGAGGAGGTAAAACTGGCGGCGGCGGTGGTGACGGAGTGATCACGTCACGCCACAGGGCCTCAGATAGGTCCTGCGGTAGAGGCGGCTGCTGCTGGAGCTGCTGCTGCTGCGAGTGGTGCTGCGAGTGCACCGGCGAACCATGGAGCGATTGAAGCATCGGAGTACCATGGAGTGATTGAAGCATAGGAGAGTTGTGGCTAGGGGTGAAGTACCAATCATGCTGCTTGAACCTCTCCTGGAAGCTGTCCACACCATTAAATGGTGATCCTGTGTATGGCGACCCATCCGATATCTCAATCGGGTGGTTTGGTGTACCTGATGGTGGGAGCGAAGGGTCCGTCTCCTCGTCTACGTCCATCTCGTGACCACTAGAAAGGTGGTCCTCCTGTCCAAGTGGGTTATGGCCCACTGGCTCCTCCACATAAGCATTAGGGTTATACAAACCCTGGTAGGCTGGCGCTGGATACTGCTGCGGTGACTGGTGCAATGGTATGTACGATCCAAGCGAACCATGGGGCCCGTTCTCCGAATGGGGCCCAAACGAGTGGGGTAATGACGGAGAAGTGCTCGCGGAAACCGAATGCCTAGCAGGCTCGGCAATAGACCTCCAAAGGTCGTTGGCGGCTGTGTGATGTGTAGCGGATGGAGCCCGCCTATGCGAGGGACCAGCCTCATGATCGTGCGATGTAGGAAATCCTCCACGACCTCTCATCCTTGGCGGCATCCTGATCCTGTCAAAAGTCAAACAAGTTGCGCAACAAAATATATAAGACAATGCATTAATAAATAAAAATAAATTAAACGAAATGTCGAACATTTCCTAAGTTCTTTGTCTAGACTCGAAAATCGAGGAATGTGCAATTGTGTAACTGAGATTAAACACATTAGGATAGTGTTTAATTCACTCAGCGTTGGCTCTGATACCAACCTGTCACACCCCGATTTCCACGTGTCACCGGTGGGCCCGGTGTGGGGTACAGTGACGTAGTTGGCATCGTCATAGACAATCAACACAATATAATAATGCACAGCGGAAGCAGAATAGAAACATTTCAACTTTTTAAATAAAGTGTAATAATAAATATCACAGTGGTTGAAATGGATCCACAGGCGGATCAAATAAAAATAGAAATAAATAGTTCAACAGATAAATGTCGTCCGAGTTTGCGAGACTATTGTGGACGCTCTCTAGGAAACAGCCAGCCTATTTCCGTATAGTACCTGCACTTAATCTTTTGGGAAAAATACGTCAGTTTACACTGGTAAATACAAATCAACCGACTCATTTTGAAAATGATTTAAAATTTACTTAAATGCACAAGGCATAAATATTTTATTATTAACTTGGGATAATTATATAATATAAACTTGTGAACGAATTACATGCACTTATATCTTATCTCTGGTGGCCCGGGATCTACTGTCCGGGCTAGAGATTTAATTGACACACCACATCAAAGAGTTATACACGACGGGTGTACGCCTACACCCCGTGCTCTGGTCGTGGCCATCTCGTAAGATAATGCCAAGGATATCCGGGACACGGTCAACAACCCCCCAAAGCCTTTTAAGTAAGACAAAACTGTTTAAACGAAGTCGCACAAGCTATTCAAGACTGAACACCTATAAGGAGCAGGACTTGTGCGTCCGATCAAGCGGTATTTTAAATACCGTACCCCAAGCCCGTATAGGGAAAATAAGTCAAAATGTATTTACCTGAGCAAGTATAAGTCACAAACGATAAGTGGTGGTAGCTTTTACCGGGCTTCCTAATCTGGAACAAAGGTTTATAATTAACCTATTAGATTCCTAACGACCTTTTATTTAAGCTTAAGCTTTGACCGGTTAGTTTTAGGTTAGTTTTAGGAATGATACGGTTTACGCACGATTAAGCGAAAGACCGGATAGAATGTGATTTAGACCCGACAAGTTTGAATACTTGTATAATATGGGTATACTAAATACATTCTGGATTTTGAAGTAAAAATGATATCGTTTGACCCGGCTCGGTCAATTTACGCAAACTAGTTACGTAAACCGAACCGAACGCGAAGAGGGCGATACGGGTAGCCAAAAGATTCAAATGCAAGTTTCCTGAAGTAATATGCTTAGAATATGATATTATATCAGTAAGTTATGTTCTATATTGCCCGGGATAATTTTAGACTCAATTTATGCCTTAGAAGGGCATTTTGGTCATTTAAAATATAATAAAAGGGTAAATTTAGAAATCTGAGTTTCGGGTCTGGTTTATACAGTAAATATACTTAATATAACATATTATATCAGTAGGGTATGACCCATATACCAAATATATCATTTAAAACCATACTATGCACCGTAGGGGCAATTTAGTAATTTCACAAGGGCTAAAAATGCCAAAACTGGAAACCTGAGTTCAAAATATTATACTTACTGTTATTATATGAAAATATGCTAAACACATCAGTAGGTATAGGTCTTATATGTTTAAAACAAGTATAACGCTTACTATGCATTTAAAATGCTAAAAATACGATTTAAGGGCGTTTTCGGGTTTTCACAGTAAATCTGAGATTTTTATATTTCCAGAATACTTAAAATAATTTATTCATCATATAAAATCAGTAGAAAAAGGTTTCGGGTCAAAAGGATGTGTAAAACTCATTTTATGACTAAAACGGTCAAAACCGACATAAGCCGAAATGACTAGGTGATCTAGGATCCGTTCAGCCAAAAATTACTTAAAAATCATCAAAATTCCCAGAATATTATATATAATCAGTTGGTAAAAAGTTTTGTACCAAAACGTGGCCAGAAACGGGTTCTACGCAAAAAGGGCCGTTTATGTAAATTTTTAACATAGTTTACGCTAATGGCCATAACTCACAATCTGGACCACCAACTGATCCGAAACTTTCGGTGCAAGTTTATATAATAAAAATAAAGATTTCTATCCTTTCACTTTTCCAAAAATCCCGTTTTAAATCAAAAAGGGCAAAATAGTCAACTTTATGCATAAACCGGAAACATGCATTCGAATAGGCTAAGCATAGACTCAATCAAAGAAAATTCCAGAAAGTTTAACTAAAATAAAAATAGTCAAAAATACTTTCCAATACAGATCTTGTACATGCATGTACGAATCCGAATCGATAGTCTATGAAATAATCGTTTTACAAGACTTTCGGTTCCGATTCGTGTCTACACTATAGATCGTCGAGTTGATGATGATTAAAACACATTCTTATATGTATTACAAGTTATTTTTAATGATCAATCAGGATGCATGTCATCTATATCATTAATCATATCATTTTTCACAAAAATCGCTTCTGTTGACTTTTTAGAAATAGGTTTGACTCGACATTAAGCATGCATGTAGTGGGAATCAGTTAGTAACCTTTAGAGGGTTTGTTTCCCACATAAATACCAATCTATAACAAGTTTCAATTCGAGAAATTACTGAAAGAAATCCGTTTAATCAGAAAGTCAAAGGTTATGAACACCCAGTTTGACTTTTAGCAATAATCACTATAAAAACGGATTAAAGAACGAATTGAAGGCTTACAATAGTCCTAAAGATGTTTAGTGAACACTAGGATCGGCCTTGTTGCTCAGATTAGCTCCAGAAGTCTTGCCTTGAAGGTTCTTGATAGAGAGCTCCTTGTTTACTATGAAAATGCTCAAGAAATGGATGCAAATTCGGATTTAAAGCAGGTAATTGAGGTTTACTGTTGTAGTAGGCTTGCATGAAATGTTATTGGTGCAAGAGGAGGTGCAAACAACTGTATCCAACTCGAATTCGGACTCAAATCAGCCCCAAATACGTTTTCTGTCGCTGGGCAACCCACGCGGCCCGCGTGGGCTTTCCCAGGCGGGTCGCCTGACCCCTGTTTCAGCCAAACAACTTTCGTGTATTGACAGCTTTGACCCCTGAACTTGTACGCGATGTTTCGGCTATTTTTCTCGACCCGTAAACCCCCAAACTTGGTTTTTAAGGACCTTAGGACTTTTACCAACATGGTAATGCCCTCGGATAACTTTGCGCTCAACCGAAAAGCCCTGAATTCGACGTTGACGCTTTTAGTCCCTTAAGTACGGTTTTGGCCATAACTTTCTCATACGTTGACGAAACTTCATGAAATTTTTACCACATATTCTAGTGAGTATATTTTAGCTATACAAAGCTTCGGGTCTGTCAAAAGTTCACTCAGAGGTATAAATTAAACATGTTGACACTTTTGGCCCCTATAGTTTACAATACTTCACTTTTGGGCAATTTCCGCGTCGTATGATCCATGAACCAACCGTTAAAGGTTATAAACATTATGTGGGGTTATCATAGAGTCTATTTATCCATTGTTGACACTTTGGACCCTTACGTTCCATAGTTTTCACTGTTTGTCACTTTTAGTCCCTCTAAAGTATGTTTTCACATAACGGAACCTTATGACACGTGTCAATACATTATTGGACGAAATTTTTCGAGGTGTTACATCAATGCACATACGAAAACTACCGTCCTTCTTCTTGACAAACAAGACCGGAGCTCCCCAAGGCGAGAAGCTTGGTCGGATAAATCCCTTGTCTAACAACTCCTGAAGTTGTGAAGACAGTTCTTGCATCTCAGACGGAGCAAGTCTATAGGGTGCCTTAGCCACAGGCGCAGCGCCTGGAACTAAGTCGATGCGAAACTCTACTTGCCTCTGAGGCGGCAATCCAGGCAAGTCCTCTGGGAAGACTTCTGGATATTCCCTCACGACAGGGATGTCTTCGATCTTCGGTTCTTCAGGTTTCTTATCTACAATGTGTGCCAGAAAGGCAGCACATCCCTTCTGTAAACATTTTCGCGCTTTGAGGCAGCTGATAATTCTTAACGGCGTATCACGCTTCTCTCCGTGAACCACAATGGTCTCACCATCTTTGGTTGGGATACGAACGACCTTTTCGTGACAAACTATCTCAGCCTTGTTGCCTGATAACCAATCCATTCCTACCACCACGTCGAAGCTTCCCAACTGGACTGGTAGTAGATCCAGAGCAAACTCACGCTCTCCCAATTCGTTCACACAACCTCTGATAACTTCATTGGCTTCTACCAACTTTCCATTAGCCAATTCGATCTAGTACGGAATATCTAATTTGCTAGCGGCTAAACCAAGCATATTCTTAAACTCTAACGACACGAAGCTATAATCGGCGCCAGTATCAAATAAAACGGATGCATAGCGTTGGTTTACAGGGAACGTACCAGTGACAACATTGGGATCCTGGCGCGCTTCCCTTGCTTCAAGGTTATATACTCTACCACGAGCTTGATTTAACTCCGGGCAGTTCCTCTTGTAATGCCCAAGATCACCACAGTTGAAGCATCCGGATCTTTGCCCATTTCCACCAGCTTGATTATTCCTCTGATTACGATTCACAGCGCCCGCTTGATTAGCATTGTTAGCTCGATTTCCATCACCTCCATTATTCCCTTGTGGGCGATTTCCATTTCCACCCCGGTTGGTGTTTCTGTTTCCAAAACGTCCCTGACCTCTCTGGCCCATAGTGGCCCAACAAGAATCCTTCAAATGGCCAGTCTTTCCACAAGCTTCACAAATTTTCAAACCACAACGGCCAGAATGGTGGCGCTGGCAGGTGTTACACTTGGGTTGGGCGCCCATGTATCCTCTTCCTTTCTTCCCACTACCAGCTGTGACCTGAGCTGGCATGCTTGATTCCCCTTTCTTAACCATACCGCTAGTGCCTTACTTGAAGTTTGAAAACTTCCGCTTGTTACCTCCTGATGACTCCACATGAGTCTCTTTCTTCTTAGGTTCTGTTTCATCAAACTTGTTCAGGCGAATAGCTTCCTCGGTGAGAGCCACGCTCAAATCAATCGCCTCAGTAATAGTCGCAGGCTTGGAGGAGGTCACCATGCTTATGATTTGAGGAGCTAATCCCCAAATAAAACGTTCAATCCTTTTGAACTCCGGACTGACCATGTAGGGTACCACATGCGATAAGTCATGAAACCTCTGAACGTATTCTGCGATCTTTGGACCTTCCATCTTTAAATGCCATAACTCTGTCTCCAATCTTTGGATTTCAGCGCGGGAACAGTACTTTTTGCGCATAAGTTCCTTCAGTTAGGTCCAGGTCAGCGCGTAGGCAGCAGCTTCACCAAGTGTCTGTACTTGCAAATTCCACCAAGATAGGGCTCCATCCAAGAATAGCCCAGAGATATAGGTGACTTGCTGATCTAGTGCGCATTTGCTCATGCGAAGAACAGATTCAGTTTTCTCAGCCCAATGAACAAAGGCGACAGCACCTCCTGTGCCATCAAAGTTGACTGGCTTGCAGTCTAGAAACTGCTTATAGGTGCACCCATGAGGTGGGTTGTTGTTGTTGCCAGTGTTGCCTGAGTTGCTTCCACTAGTCCCTCCTTGAGAGGCGGCGTATTGTGCGATGGCGGCAGCAATGACTTGCTGGAGTTCGGCCTGAGTGGTAGGCATTTGCTGTTGTTGACGTCTCGGCGGCATCTTCTAAAGATGTGTTCACGTCGGTCAGGCCATAGTAAAGCGCACGTATATAATAATAGTAATAGTACATAACATCTCATGTTATCAGTATATCATTCACATATCATTTCTTGTCACAAATATTATTCACACAACATCCCATGTCATCAAAACATAAATAATCAATCAAGCATCAAATATGATGAGAATACTGCGATTGCCATATATCGAGACCACATAGTAAGTGTATCAGTACATCACAGTGTCATACAATCATCAATCAACTAGGGGCTACATCACCCCTGTCCAAAAACTATATCAAGTCAGTGTCACTACATCCCATGTACATAATCAACAAAAGTCATAATCAGCAAGTAGTCTCCAAAAATGCTGTGCAGTCAAAAGCAATCGCGGTCCTCTCACCAACGTCTACCCAAACGGTACTGATGAGCTCTATACAGATGGCGGTGGAGGAGGGGGAAAGTGAGTGTAAAACAAACGACACAACTGGAGCCAGTCCTCCTCCATGGCTCTCTGAGTACGAATGAAAGAAGCAACCTGCTACTCTAGGGCAAAGAGGCGTGCAGCATAATCTGGGGGTACAGGTCGAGAAGGCTGCAAAGGAGAGTGTGTCTGACCGTGACACGGACATGGTGGCAGCTGAGCTCTCTCAAGCTCCTGAATGCGCTACGTGTGTGACTCATGCTGAAAAACAAAAGACATCAACACGTCCTCGATAGTGTGCCCCACATGGAAGGGATGGTAGGGGTCAGTCGGTGGCATGACAGGCGGTGATGACCAGAGAAGCGGCTCACTGGTGGGATCAAAAGGAGCCATACGAAATGGGGAAACAGGGGGTATAACAGGTGGAAACTGTGGCATGAAGGGAACAGACGTCGGCACATGCCCAAAGGGATGGGCCGAAGAACCCTCTCCAGGTCGCGCTGGAGGTGTAAACTGAGGAACTGAAAAAGAGAAATCAACATGTCGTGCATCAGTGATGGGAGGGGGAATAGGTGGAACATCCTCATCAGCAGGAATCCACCCGTGCTGTGCGTGCTCATCTGGTGGATCCATGTGTGCCGCGAACAGTGCATGCTCGGGCTCTAGTGGAATGGGATCAGGTGGGGGAGCAACAAAAGGGTGAACGGGTGCAAAGTGATCAACAGGATGGTCAACAGGTATATCAACAACAGGTGGGGGATCAACGGGATCAGCAGCAATGACATGATCGCCCTCCAACAACGGAACATCCACGGGGTGATCATCAACCGGTGGGTCAGCAAACACTGGCTCAATAAGAGGTTCGTCAGCATGAACTGGGTCATGCTCAAACGCAGGGTCTAAAGCAACTGCCTACTCAGGAGCCATGGCAGGCTCGGGATCATCAAAAGCCATCTCAAAGTCAAACTCGGGGTCGATGGGATCCACTGGGTCAGCTGGGTCTACTGGATCCTCCATAGGCTGATCCATAGGTATAAACTCTATATCCTGATCCGGGTCGAATCCCGGGGGAAAAATGGGATCAGAATCCTCCACATCATCATGGTCAAACGCAAAACTAGGAATATGAGCAACAGAGGATGCCTGGTCAGGATCTGAACCATGCGAAAAGTGTTGTGCGCTTAGAGTGTGGGAAGGTGCGGATGCCACAGACTCAAAGGAGTCTGGGACCGGAGAGTGTGCGGGTGAATCCTCGGCGGGAGCATCAGCGATCATCAGAAGATCGCCAGCAGGAAGAAGGGCCGCGTCCTGGATCTCATCCTCGATGGGCTCATCATCATACAGATCAATGTCGCCGTCAGCCTCGGCGTCAAGAAGTAAATCGTACGCAGGATAAACGGCTAAGGGTATGGGAGCCGGAATCTCCACTAACGGTAGGTACTCAACAAGAGGGCCATCTGCAGGCTCACCAGCACCATCAGGTAGTGCGAAGGGCTGAAAGTCGTCCTCATCAGTGCTAGAAACGTCCGACGTGTGCACCTCGTGCTCTGAAGAGGCTAGGTCATCTGATACTACAGGTATAGGTCCAGTGGTGTTTGAGTCGCCTGTACCGGGCGAGTCCATGAGTCTATAACACAAACACAAATATGCACAGATAATCAGTCACACAATCAGGTAATCACATAAGTCACCAAGTAAGAAATCACATAATTTTCCTAGTCCCACTAGCCTCCCAGTCTCCTAGACTGACATTCCAAATTCTCCCGGTCTCTAAGACTGCTCTATCATCTACCTCGACCTCTTAGGTCGAGCCTCGGTCCCCATGACCGAGCCTCAGCCTCCAAGACTGAGCCTACACTTCCTAGTCTCACTAGCCATCTACCTCGATCTCTAAGATCGAGCCTCGGCCTCTAAGACCGAGCCTCAGCCTTCAAGACTGAGCCTATTCTTCCTAGCCTAGCTAGCCATCTACCTCGATCTCTAAGATCGAGCCTCGGCCTCCAAGACCGAGCCTCAGCCTCCAAGACTGAGCCTAAAAATAATAAACATCTACCTCGATCTCTAAGATCGAGCCTCGGCCTCCAAGACCGAGCCTCAGCCTCCAAGACTGAGCCTAATCATAAATAAATAAAATGTGCTCAACATTTGTTTATAAAAAGGTTTTGGATCTGGACTTAAGTGGTATGCAGTAAAAATGTTTTCGTGAGAGCCCTAGTGATCATAGTCTAGACTCGAGAAGGAATCCTAGTTCGCTATGATCAGAGCTCTGATACCAAGCTGTCACACCCTGGCTTTGCGGAAGCGTGGTTAATTTGGTGTGACTTCTTAATACCATAGCTTAACCATAACAAAGCTATATGAATAAAATCATGCAAGATCATCCATTCAATTAAGTTTAAAATCCGAAAGCAACAACATTGTTTTAACGGTAACACAACCTAACGACATAAACATTGTTCACAAACACAACCATATCATAACATAAACACAGTTTAAGGACTGTGACTTGTCCAGGAAAGAGTCACATTCCCTAAACCCCGGATGACCTCGTACTAGTGCAGCGGGAAAACGTGCCATACCGTGCCAGATCCTTTAATTCCCTGAAATACATGTAAGTTGAAAAATCAACAATAATGTTGAGCGAGTTCATGTGTAAGTGAGTAAATAAACCTTTGTATTTATCAAAATCCTGGTATGTAGCAAATAAGGAAAAAGAGATCACCAATGGTTTGCAAGGCCATTGATATGTGTGAAATGCAAGTAGGAAGGCTCAAACCTAGCAGATTTATGCGTCGGGTACAAAGTCATCCCGAGGTCCGTTATGCTGGGCCTGGGACTGGGCTCGCTACACCCAAATAGATCTATCGCTCCTGCCCCTCGGTCCTACCCTGAGGATTAATGACCTCAAGTTTCCGCCTACCCATTCACATGATCTAAGTAACAAACCTCCTTACGCTAACCATACTATGTATAAAGTATTCATAATCATTGTAACATGTATTTCACCCCCGCAGTTTAGAAAACTGAAAACAGTTAAGAGAAAAGGGGGACATGAACTCACAGTCGGTGCGTCTCTACCAAGTATACTCCAAGTCAAGCAGCTGTGTAACGACCTACATGTACTAACTCTATTAGACGGACGACCGTGCCTTAGCTTTATGGTTTAAGTTCTTGGGAAATAGTTAGACAACTATTTCGTGTTTACTTTTCGTATATACTTGGTAGTTAATCTCCTTCCCAAGGATGGGGGATTTAATACATGTGTGCTCGAAATATATTATTAAGTCTTTCTTAATATATATTTATTTTCCAATTCCAAAATATAAATATTTTTCTCAAAAATATTATATTTTCATCTCACATAATTTTACCCCAAAAATAATACGTTGACAAAATACGCGCTCATAAATATTTCCGTAAAATGCGTAAGTTACGTTTTAACGATCGAGTGGTAATAATAATTACCGATGTAACTTATATATGTATTGTGAAAGCGTTCGTATTATTTTGGATTCGTTAACGTTCGTAAATATTATTTTTACTCTAAAAATAATATTTATACACTTCACAAAATAGTGACAAATAATGTTGAGAGAAAATATATTTACTAAATAAATATATATTTATCACGTTTAATTTTGTGAAAATCCCACCTCCGATATTTGTAAATAAAGTCGTGGCAAAACTTATATTTCGAAAACATGTCAAAAAGTATTTCTAACACTTATAGTGAAAATATTTCTAAGTGTTAGGTTTTTGGAAAAATTTCGCCAGAGTTTCCTCTGTAACTGGAGGTGGCCACGCTTTCAAGCGTATCATTTTCTTTTACAAAACAATTCAGCAACTTCTTTATTTGATCAAAACAACTTTCAACGCAACAAACTAGTTAACAAGTATGTAATTTGTAGAAATTTCATGAACTTGTAGTTTTCTAAAATTATAGTGTAGATCCCCTTATATTTAGTGGATCTTCATATAAAGTAATTCGATCTCGTAAAAAAAACCTCGTTTTTAGAGAAAATCCGTCTTTACAACTTCTCGTCATTTTTACAAAAATTGTTATTTTGTCGAAACTTTTGTGTTACACAAGTGCTTGCACACTTGTGTGTTCTAAAAATCATACTTGTAAGTGTAAGATCCGTTTTTAGAAAACATGATTTCTGTGATGCGTGGTTCTTTGAAAATACCACCTGCAGATACGTAGATCTGCTAGTTTTAAATACTATTTCACAAGTAAAACACTTTTACACAAGTTCATGATTCGTGTGTGGTAGAGTTTCACCTTTTAACCCTTGTTCCATTCAAAAGAACCTTATCTCATGATTCGTGATCATGACCAACCCGGGTTAAATGATGATCCGAGCTACCACAACATAGATCGGGTCTAAATAATCACAAATTTCAATTACTACAACTTTTACCATTACATGGTCTTTTATCCATCTTTTACATGCTTTTTGGTAGACTTTAAAGCTTCAAATTGCAAGATTTCGAGTTTTAATCGTTACACATCATATTAACCACTCTAGATTAGTTCAAGAAGGTGTATTAAGTGACATACCACTAGCTCGAGGCTAGGGAAGAATCTAAGCGCAAATGAGGTGGATAAAAGCTAGAGAAAGAGGTCCTTCGCCTTCCGTTTGCACCAAGCTTCCTAATACGAGATCCTTAACACTTGTGTATGCTTGGAATTGGATGATCAAACTCGAACAATGGATGTAGGGGGAGGGGGGTGTTCGGCCGAGATATAGAGAGGGAAAGAGAGAGTAGTTTGGTGGGTGTTGATGTGTGAAAGTTCTAATGTGTATCAAGAGTTACTTATAGACATTAATGAGATGAGTGTCCAAAGGATTATGTGCTATTTAGATATTAGACAACTTGATTAAAATAATAAAAAGAATTCAAGGTGTGTCCCCTTCTAGTTGGGGCCGATTTCAATGGGGGGGGGGGGTCTTGGTCCACATGTAACCAATAGTTAGGTTAAATAGGTTGGTTAAGTAGTTAACTCGGTTAGTTGTGTGCTGTGTTTTAAAGCGGGTGTTAGGGTGTTCAGGGACCCTAACTGGCTCAGAAAAAGATAAATAATGTTTATGGCAATATTTTCATGTTCCGGGTATAATCCGGTTGTTCGGTTGGATAGTAATCCGTTAATGCGCTTAACAAAGGTTTTAAATGTCGTCAATACCATTTTTAGTGACACAACTTATTCCCGACACTTTGGAAGGTGTCTAGTAATATTTTCTCATGTTTTGGCACTTTATTAGCTAGCCAGAGGCTGAATTGTTCGTTAAAGTGCTGTGTTTTGTGCTTAGTGTACATTTTAGGCACATCCAGTCATTGTAACTTATTCCTAGAGACGCAGTTCTATAACCCTTGTATCCCTACACTCACTATGGGTGTAGTAAAATCTTTCTGGCTCATACAGGCCTTAGAGGCATTATCTGCCTGATGCTGGCTTTATCACCATGTTCAATAGGTTATCCGTTCATGGTGTTACTGTGCTTTCGTGCATCATGTTTGTCACTAGAGTTCAGTATATAAATAATGTAGTGACGGTATGTAAAGTATGATGCAGGTATGTACAAGTATCAGTGTAACACCCCAAAAATGTTAGTAGGATAATAAATACAAATAAATAAAGAATGTAACTTGGTTAATGAAACATGACTAAATGGTAGCTAGTTAATTGGTAAAGCCTAAATTAAAACACTTTCTCAAAGTAGGAGGGACTAAAGTGTAATTAATAAACAAAAAGGGGTTTTAATTAGTAAATGAAGAAACACCTATGTCTGGTGTTTGGGTCGATCGAACAAGGAGCAGGAAAGAGGGTGAAAAACCCTAAACTCAAGAAATCAAGAAATTGAAGCTTAAATCACAAGAAAATTCGATGCATGAGCCCCTTTTTGCGAAAATCTAACCCTAATTAGTGAAGTGGTAAGTTCAATTTTCTGAAATTGTGACTTGTTGAGTGTGGGGTTAAACCCAATCTCGATTCCTTGTATCAATTGTAAGAAAATCTGAGTTAAGATTGCTTTTTGAACAAGAATCATGCTTGATTTTAGGTTGTATGAAAAGTGTAGTGAAAACCCACCTTGTAAAGATTATGTTACTAATAGGAAGTTCATAAGGATTATGATCATGTGTTAGTTGATATGTGAATTTGTTTGTGATGCTTGAATGCTAGATAAACTGATTTTAGGATGGAAATTATGTGAATTCAAAGGAAGGTGATTCTTGTGTTGTGATGAACTAGTAGGAACATGCTTAATAGACTTGTACCTTGTACCTTAAATATGATGCCTACCAAGTGTTCGATGAAATGCCTAAAAGATGAATGTATATGAAAATAGTAGAAACAATTGATAAACTAAGTGAAAGAATGAATGTTCTAATGTAGGCGTAAAAGAAGAAGGTACAAGCACTAAGAAAGCGGAAGGAGCACAAGATCGAGGTATGTTTCGTTGCATACAAATCCTTGTTATATTTTCTATTTATACAATTTGATGTAGAACTATCCTTGTATAACAAATGCGACAAGTAGCAAGAAAGTGACAAATCCCTTGTGGATTTGGGTATGCTAACGAAAGTGGTGTTAAGCAATATATCTTGACCGATTGAAATTAAATCGTGTCAAGTAAAGATGAACGCTATCCGTTCTAACGGGTAGTTTTGAATGCCATAAGGAATGTGAAAGTTATAATCCGTTATGCGGATAGAACGAAGAATAATATGTATGCTTAGCTCTCAACGAGAGTGTTTATGCTAACCCAATTAAACGGGTCGAATATGTATGCTTAGCTCTCAACGAGAGTGTTTATACTAACCCAATTAAACGGGTCGAATATGTATGCTTAGCTCTCAACGAGAGTGCTTATGCTAACCCAATTAAACGGGTCGAATGTGTATGCTTAGCTCTCAACGAGAGTGTTTATGCTAACCCAATTAAACGGGTCGAATGTGTATGCTTGAATCTCAATGAGGGTGTCTATGCCTAACCCAATTTTTATTTGGGTAGTCGAATGCGTAAAAGTAAGAATGTTTTGTAAGAATAAAGCTTAAACGAAAGAATTATGATTTAACTAAGTTGATAACTAACCTTTTAAAATGTTGATTGTTAATGTAGGTAAAACTCCGCTATAGGCGATTTGGGGACATGGAGCGAGCACGTGATCAAACCTTATTATACCAAGCGCTTCCGCTAGTTTATATGCATGCTTTTGGGTCCATGTCTTGTTACTTTGTTAAATCTTCTTAAAAGTCTTATACTTGAAAACTTGTTGTTTTTATTTGGGGTAGTTTAATGTCGAAAAGGGTCATATGTGAATGTGTCTATTATGTCAAAAACAGGGGGCATGTCCGTTTTACAAACGGGTCATGCCCAAATTTTGTAAAAATTTTTATTATGTGTCAAGTTGATATTTTGATGTCCGAAAAATCATTCTTTTGTAAGAAATCTAACGTTATGGGAAAGCGGACCTAACAAGTTGGTATCAGAGCCAAGGTTTGAGGGATTCGGCAGAAGTCTTAGTGCTCGAACTCAAACCAATGGCTCGTGCAAATGTGCTCGCTCCAAGATCGCCAAGGAGGTAAAATTTTAAACATTTGTTTAATATGAACATGTATAGTGCGCTACGGGTTAAGAATTGAGATTTATTATGTTAAGAAGTGTTAAGATGGGTTAAATGAGAAGTCCCGGGACCCGGGAAGCTGAAAACGGACCCGGAAAACAGTCGGAACACCCAAAAATCAAGCTGCAGCGTTTTGCAAAACGAAGGGCCGTCGCCGACGGGTACCCTCCCGTCGCCGACGCCACCCCCTTGCCCGACGACCTAACCGTCTGCCGACGGGGTAAATTGGCCGACGGCCATTTGCAAAGCCCGTCGCCGACGGGTTGGTGAGCCGTCGCCGACGGCTTGTCTGATCCAGCCCACGATTCTCTTTAATTTTTATATTTTTATTTAACGGGACTTCCCGGGAGCCGGATTCATAATTCTGTCGGGTCAATATGGGGCAAAATAAGCATGTAAGGAATAAATAGATAATGATGATGGTATAAAACCATTAAACGTTGAACGAAATGTGTGTGAAGATATGAGACGAACGACGAATGTATGAAATAAAACTCAAAATGTAAGAACGAGTATAAGTGACACGGATTGATGAATAATGATATGCTAAAGCCTATGATCCGTAATAAGTGTAAACATGATTTTGTGTAGATGGCCGATGCAAGAAATGTTAATGATGATAATGATGATAACAATGATGTGGTTAGACAAGAAGCATTCGAGAACAAAGTTACGGAAGTAGCGGAAGGGGTTATGCAAGCCAATCTTCCACGGTTGGCCCAAGAAGTAGAAAGCCGAGTTCTGGGGGTTGTGGATGCTATGATGACCAGTAGGTTCGAAGAATTGAAAGAATTAATCGAAGGATCCAATGGTAGAGGTAAGGAAAGAAGGTGCACTTATAAGGATTTTATGGCATGCCATCCGACGACGTATGACGGTAAAATCGACCCAGTTGAATGTCAAGGATGGGTCTCGAATATAGAGGCGGTGTTTATACGGAGTCGGTGCGTTAAGGAGGACCAAGTGATGTTCGCCACCGGTTTATTAACCCATCAGGCGAAAGATTGGTGGGATGCGCACAGCAAGGAAGTAGGCGAAGATAGGCTGCAAGTTATGACTTGGCAAGAGTTCAAGGGGCCCTTCATGAGATATCATTGCCCTCAGTTGGCTATCGACAAGATTCAGGAGGATTTCTTACGCCTCCGGCAGAAAAACGAATCAGTTAATGAAATATCAAACACTTTTATGGATAAGATGAAGTTCTGTGGGGATTTGGTAACAACCGAAAGAATGAAGATAAATCGTTTCTATGGCGTGTTAAAGGCAGAAATTAGAGAGTTCATCACTCCCTCAAAATGTGAAACCCTCGAGGAGCTCATTAATTTAGCACGGGATAGAGAGATCGAGATTAAAAGGAAAGAAGAGCGCGGGGAAAAGAGACCGAGTGAAAAGGGTGCAAGTTTTAGTCCATCTAAAAAGGGGAAGTTTCAGGACCAAGGAAGAAAGGGTAAGTCGAAAGGTGGGATATCACCATGCAAGACTTGTGGGAAGCTCCATACCGGAGAGTGTTTGTTAGGCAAAAAGGGGTGCTTCAAATGCGGTAAGGAGGGGCATTCGTCTTATCAATGCCCGAACAACCCAAAGACTTGTTTCAACTATTTTGAAAGGGGGCATATCAAGTCGGAATGCCCAAAGATTCAGCAAGAGACAAAGAAAGAAGATAAGAAGCAAGAGGGTTCTAGGGCAAAAGGGAGAATGTTCCAAATCACATCTGAAGAAGCCAAATCCCAACGAAATGTGGTCTCAGGTATCTTTCTAATAAATTCCATACCGGTTTATGTTTTGTTTGACACCGGAGCCACTATGTCGTTTATCTCTAGTGAAATCGTTCAACATCCTTTCTTTAAGATTGAACGAATGTCGATGCCCTTAGAAGTAGAAATAGCAGATAGAAAAAATTATTTGCTGCACGAAATATGTAAGAATTGTAAATTAACCATTGAGGATGAGGAGTTTTCCATCGATCTCATACCTATGATCTTGGGGGAATTTAAAGTAATAGTGGGTATGGATTGGATGTCTCAAAACCACGCGGAGATAAATTGTGAAACCAAAACTATACTTCTCCAAACTCCAAGTGGAAGACGATTAAATGTACAAGGCGAAAGAAAGATGGAAGCGAAGTTATGTACTCTCGTTCAAGCTACCAAGTATGTGCTCAACGGAAGTAGAGCATATTTAGCTTACGTGGTAAATACTCAACAAGGCTCCCCGAAGCTTGAAGATGTTGAAATTGTGAACGAATTTCCGGATGTATTCCCGGAGGAATTGCCGGGACTCCCGAGCGAGCGAGAAGTGGAATTTAATATCAAATTGAATCCGGGTGCGAAACCGGTCGCGAAGGCTCCCTATAGATTAGCTCCCCACGGAAATGCGGGAATTAATGACACAATTACAAGACCTCTTAGACAAGGGCTTCATACGCCCAAGTGTGTCGCCTTGGGGAGCGCCTGTCTTATTTGTTAAGAAGAAAGACGGGTCGATGCGCATGTGCATCGACTATAGGGAGTTAAATAAGCTGACCATAAAGAACCGCTACCCTTTACCTAGAATTGATGACCTTTTTGATCAGTTACAAGGGGCGAGTTGGTTCTCCAAGATAGATCTGCGATCGGGGTACCATCAAGTTAGGGTGCGAGAAGAAGACATTCCAAAGACCGCATATAGAACCCGTTATGGACATTATGAGTTTTTAGTTATGTCCTTCGGGTTAACTAACGCGCCGGCGACATTTATGGACCTTTTGAACCGTGTATGTCGACCCATGTTGGATAAGTCTGTGACCGTATTCATAGATGATATTCTGGTCTATTCACGAAGCAAAGACGAACATGCAGTGCACTTGCGTGAAGTACTTGAAGTTCTCCGTAAGGAGAAACTCTACGCAAAATTTTCAAAATGCGCCTTTTGGCTCAGGGAAGTGTAGTTTCTGGGGCACGTGATAAATTCGGAGGGTGTTTTAGTTGATCCTTCAAAGATCGATGCTGTAATGAAGTGGGTTTCTCCGAAAAACCCAACAGAGATAAGAAGTTTTCTGGGTCTTGCGGGATACTACAGAAGGTTCATACAGGATTTTTCCAAGATAGCCTTACCCTTGACCAAATTGACAAGAAAGAAAGAGAAGTTTGTGTGGGGAAAAGAACAGGAGGAGGCTTTTCAAATGTTAAAAGAGAAACTATCACATCCCCCGGTCTTGACATTACCAGATGGAACTGAAGACCTGGTGGTCTATTCAGACGCTTCACACCAGGGATTAGGTTGTGTTCTAATGCAAAGAGGAAGAGTTATCGCTTATGCTTCACGACAATTGAAGCCACATGAAGTGAACTACCCAACCCACGATTTAGAATTGGCAGCGGTAGTGTTCGCATTAAAGAGTATCCATCTCCCCTTCGAGTGAAATCCATGAAGATGACAGTTACGCCACGATTACTCGAGACGATACGCGAATCCCAAATAAAGTCGCTCGGAGCGGAAGACCTGAAGAAAGAACGATTAAAAGGTGTGATCGATAATTTAGAAGAGAAGTCAAGGCCGCTTTGCTCGATGAGGCACATAAATCTCGATATTCGGTCCATCCCGGGGCTACAAAGATGTATCGGGACTTGAAAGCCAACTATTGGTGGCCGGGCATGAAGCGTGACATAGTTAAATACGTCGCGAAATGCTTAACATGCTCCCAAGTGAAAGCAGAACATCAAAAGCCGTACGGGAAATTACAACCCTTGGAGATACCGGTATGGAAGTGGGAGGAACTAACGATGGATCTGATAACCAAACTTCCTAAAACAAAGAAAGGGCACGATACAATTTGGGTAATCGTAGACCGACTTACAAAAAGCGCTCACTTTCTACCCATCAAAGAAGCTTACTCTTCCGAGAAGATGGCAGAAATTTATATGAACGAGATCATATCCCATCACGGAGTGCCTGTGTCGATTGTCTCGGATCGGGACACTAGATTTACTTCTCGTTACTGGTGAAAGTTTCACGAGAGTGTGGGTACGAAATTGCACATAAGTACCGCCTACCACCCTCAAACTGACGGCCAGTCAGAAAGAACCATTCAAACACTTGTTGATATGCTGAGGGCGTGTGCCTTAGATTTTGGGGGAAGTTGGGACGACCAATTGCCACTGGTCGAATTTTCTTATAATAACAGTTACCATAGCGGTATTCAAATGGCACCTTACGAGCTACTATACGGGAGAAAATGTAGGACTCCCGTATGTTGGGGTGAAGTAGGACAAAGAGAGCTTGCACCAAGTGATTTAATAGCGGTAACGAATGAAAAGATTGAAATGGTTAGAACAAAGTTGAAAGCAGCCCAAGATCGGCAAAAAGCTTATGCAGACAAGAGAAGGCGTCCTATTGAATTCCAAGTCGGAGATTTTGTCTTGCTAAAAGTATCCCCATGGAAGGGTATAATCCGTTTTCGCAAACGGGGTAAGTTAGGTCCTCGTTACATTGGACCGTTTAAAATCTTAGCTCGGGTTGGAAGGGTTGCATATCAATTAGAATTACCGCCTGCTCTAGACGGGATTCACAATACCTTCCACGTGTCGCAATTGAGAAAGTGTCTTGCGGATGAGACAGCACTAGTACCTCTTGATGATATCGAGTTGGACGAAGGGTTAAATTATGTCGAAAGACCCATAGCCATTAAGGACTTCAAGGTGAAGAATCTCCGCAACAAAGCTGTTAGACAAGTGTTGGTACAATGGCAGCACCGAAAGGGTTCAGATCTCACATGGGAAGCAGAAGATGAAATGAGGAAACACTATCCTTTTCTTTTCGGTATGTCAAATTTTAAACTAGTTATGTGCGCAGGTTTCGAGGACGAAACCTCCTTTAAGGGGGGTAGACTTGTAACACCCCAAAAATGTTAGTAGGATAATAAATACAAATAAATAAAGAATGTAACTTGGTTAATGAAACATGACTAAATGGTAGCTAGTTAATTGGTAAAGCCTAAATTAAAACACTTTCTCAAAGTAGGAGGGACTAAAGTGTAATTAATAAACAAAAAGGGGTTTTAATTAGTAAATGAAGAAACACCTATATCTGGTGTTTGGGTCGATCGAACAAGGAGCAGGAAAGAGGGTGAAAAACCCTAAACTCAAGAAATCAAGAAATTGAAGCTTAAATCACAAGAAAATTCGATGCATGAGCCCCTTTTTGCGAAAATCTAACCCTAATTAGTGAAGTGGTAAGTTCAATTTTCTGAAATTGTGACTTGTTGAGTGTGGGGTTAAACCCAATCTCGATTCCTTGTATCAATTGTAAGAAAATCTGAGTTAAGATTGCTTTTTGAACAAGAATCATGCTTGATTTTAGGTTGTATGAAAAGTGTAGTGAAAACCCACCTTGTAAAGATTATGTTACTAATAGGAAGTTCATAAGGATTATGATCATGTGTTAGTTGATATGTGAATTTGTTTGTGATGCTTGAATGCTAGATAAACTGATTTTAGGATGGAAATTATGTGAATTCAAAGGAAGGTGATTCTTGTGTTGTGATGAACTAGTAGGAACATGCTTAATAGACTTGTACCTTGTACCTTAAATATGATGCCTACCAAGTGTTCGATGAAATGCCTAAAAGATGAATGTATATGAAAATAGTAGAAACAATTGATAAACTAAGTGAAAGAATGAATGTTCTAATGTAGGCGTAAAAGAAGAAGGTACAAGCACTAAGAAAGCGGAAGGAGCACAAGATCGAGGTATGTTTCGTTGCATACAAATCCTTGTTATATTTTCTATTTATACAATTTGATGTAGAACTATCCTTGTATAACAAATGTGACAAGTAGCAAGAAAGTGACAAATCCCTTGTGGATTTGGGTATGCTAACGAAAGTGGTGTTAAGCAATATATCTTGACCGATTGAAATTAAATCGTGTCAAGTAAAGATGAACGCTATCCGTTCTAACGGGTAGTTTTGAATGCCATAAGGAATGTGAAAGTTATAATCCGTTATGCGGATAGAACGAAGAATAATATGTATGCTTAGCTCTCAACGAGAGTGTTTATGCTAACCCAATTAAACGGGTCGAATATGTATGCTTAGCTCTCAACGAGAGTGTTTATGCTAACCCAATTAAACGGGTCGAATATGTATGCTTAGCTCTCAACGAGAGTGTTTATGCTAACCCAATTAAACGGGTCGAATATGTATGCTTAGCTCTCAACGAGAGTGTTTATGCTAACCCAATTAAACGGGTCGAATGTGTATGCTTGACTCTCAATGAGGGTGTCTATGCCTAACCCAATTTTTTTTGGGTAGTCGAATGCGTAAAAGTAAGAATGTTTTGTAAGAATAAAGCTTAAACGAAAGAATTATGATTTAACTAAGGTGATAACTAACCTTTTAAAATGTTGATTGTTAATGTAGGTAAAACTCCGCTATAGGCGATTTGGGGACATGGAGCGAGCACGTGATCAAACCTTATTATACCAAGCGCTTCCGCTAGTTTATATGCATGCTTTTGGGTCCATGTCTTGTTACTTTGTTAAATCTTGTTAAAAGTCTTATACTTGAAAACTTGTTGTTTTTATTTGGGGTAGTTTAATGTCGAAAAGGGTCGTATGTGAATGTGTCTATTATGTCAAAAACAGGGGGCATGTCCGTTTTACAAACGGGTCATGCCCAAATTTTGTAAAAATTTTTATTATGTGTCAAGTTGATATTTTGATGTCCGAAAAATCATTCTTTTGTAAGAAATCTAACGTTATGGGAAAGCGGACCTAACAATCAGAATTCAAGTAGCAGTTCATCAGTAATTTCAAGTAAGCACAGTAATTAAGCAGCAATTAATTATTAATTAAACCGTACGGATACCTGGTTTAGTGAGGGTTGTCACATTTCGGCCCGGGCTTTATGGGTGGTGGCCTTGGGAAGGAGCCCTTCACCCTCTCAGTAGCCAATATTTCACTTGAGGTTTTGGTGAGAGGGGTGAAGCTGTCAGAGTAGGGGGATGGGCCACTTCCCCGTGGCCTATATGGGGAGTACGAGAGCATTGCTCTATCATGCAACATTCTATCAAAAGCAGGTTTTCTTGAGTAAGGTGTACCTTTTTCGGGAGGTTTTGCAGCCGTGGTGAGCCTTCGGGGTGTGGTGTCCATCTCCTTAGCTTTGCTAACTGTGTCTTTACCCCTGACAAAGGCTCTGACTCTATCCATGAGGTTGTCAAACGAATGTGGGAATTCCTCCCCCAGCTTCTCGCATAGTTGTACATGTTTTAACCCGTTAATGAAACTGTTGATCTTCATGACCTCCGGGACGTCCTTGATATTCATGCTTTTCTTGACAAACCTCTCCATGTATTGGTCAATTCGCTCATTGTCCCTCTGTTTTATGTGTAGAATCTCGTTTGGGTTCTTGACCACTTTCCTCTGCTGACCAAAGTTTCTCAGAAATTTCTCACTCAACTCTTCATAGCTGTCGATTCCTCTGGGGGGGAGACTGTCAAACCAGAGCCTTGCCCCCTCCGTCAGGGTCTGCACAAACATGTGGCACCAAACCGGCATGGGCCACCGCCCCAGTTGTCCTGCACCTCTGAAGGCATGGAGGTGGTCCTCGGGATCTCTAGTCCCGTCATACCTGTCGAAGTTTGGAGGTAGCTTTGTCTCCAGCGATCCTTCTAGTGAATTTCGAAATTTCAGCTAAGTCTTTAGGGAGGTAGGGTTGATCCAGACCATCACCACCTTGACCTCCTTCTCCATTTCTTTCCCTTTTTCCTTCTTTCCTGCAAAGAGATCCTCCCTCTCTTCCGAGGACATCTGCCTGAGGGCAGTCATGAATGTTTCCAGTGGGTCACTACCACTGCCCTTTTTTGTGGGTCTACCCCTTCCTGGTTGGAAGGTGTGTCGAAGGACAGTCTAGCCCTGAGGCTGTTAAGCTTTTCTTGTCTCTCTAAATCTTCGAGGCACTTTTTTAGCTTGTCCTTGTGCATGGCGACAAAATCTGGAGTGATGGTTTCCTCTCTTTTCAGAACTTCCACTTGGTTTTCGTTTTCTTCTTCGTGGGTTATGTCTCCTTTTGTGACCTTATCATGGTCGTTCTGTACCGTCTGGATGATACGTGAACCGGGTGGAGTAGCCATGTTGCTGTTTTTGAAACAGGTTATCTTTGACGTCGGAGTTCAGTGTGGAGACACCATTCCGGCTGTGTCCCACGGATGGCGCCAATGTCGAATACCCGAATCCCTGCTGACGTTCAATGGGGTCTTCGCTGACGTCAAGATATCCCGGCCTTTGTTGCTACAAAAAAGTAAACCGTTAGCCTCGTCACGGAGGGCCCCGGAAGGGGGATCCGTGACCAAGCTCCGGCGTGAGAATAAGTAAACTTGTCGGAAGACCTGAGGAGTTTATCCCGATGAGTATGACCACCGGGATGCTTCCTCTAAGGTGTGAATCCAATAAATGTGTGTAGAATGTTGGTCGGAATGAATGAGAGGGGAGTAAATGAGAGAGTGTTAAATGTGATTCCTTTCGAGAGTCCGTCTCATGATCACTCCTTGCTTTCCTTATATAACCTGCATGCCTTATCTCACATGTGTGATATTTAATGAGATGATCCAACGGGTTTTAAGGGTCTTTGGGGAGCTCAGACACGTGTCTGACTCCGAACGGTAGGATGACTATCTCATTTAATGTTTGCGGCTGGAGAAGTATAAAGCCAGCCGAGATACTCTTCATATCGGACATTAAATGCTGCCTGCTCTTTCTGAATCCTCTTTTCCCGCTTATTTTCCCATTACCACAAACAACTATTATGCTTTTTTTAAATGTTTGTAATAAAATTGAAAGATAAAAATGATTGAATAATTTAATTGGTCAAGATATTAAATATCATGTAAAAGAATAGAAAAAAGAAAAACACATAAAATACGCGAGCACTAATAAATTTATCGTGTTATGAATATCTAGTAAAATTATAGAAAGACCTAACCATATAATTTTCACAATGCTTTGTGTTACTTCTCATTTTTCTAGACACCGGGAACTACAATTAAAACGTAATTGCGTAAATTTCACTACTAGAAAATGACGCAGTCATGTGATACGTACATATATCATAGTTATGTTAGTTTCTTTCATTCATGTGATTTTCATCATTCGAGTACACGTGTCTTTTTTCTAATATAATTTTTATAAAATATATTAAGTTAAACTTATCTCATTTTTTTATATAAATATATCACAATATTTTTAACAGAATTTTCTTGATTCAAACTTTTTATGTACCAACAATATATACTTGCTTCAGTGCCAAGTATACTACTACTCTACACACACACACATGTGTCTATATGTATACACACGTATATATACATTCACCCTTTAAAAAAGTCACAGATCATAACTACCAAGTGTGTGTGCGCGTGAGAGAGAGAGATGAGTAAGAACGTCCTTTAGAGAGAGAAAGAGGGATTGTATGTATGAAACAAATCTTGTTCTTGCTAAAGATCACTTCTTTACCATATAGTTTCTTTTCTACTCATCACATTACCCTCTTCTTCTTCTTCTTCTTCTTCTTCTTCCCCAATTTCCCAAATCAAATTAGGGTTCATAAACAATTTCCCATTTGGGTTTTATCCCACATTCCTCTGCCCCTTCAAAATTGGAAATTTCTCTTAGTTCTCAACTTCTTTCTGCTAATTTTCATCTGGGTATATTGGATCTTGAACAAATCTTGAAAAATGAATGAAGATCAAGAACAAAAGTGTCACATTTGCAGGTTTTGTAAACAGAGTTTCTCTAATGGCAAGAAGCTTGGAGGTCACATGAGGCGCCATTTAGCGTTAATTGCAGCCTGTAGAAAAATGGGTAATGATCAAGAATCTCAAGAATCTGTTAATGGTGAAAAGGGTCTTGATGGTTTTGAAAATGATGATCAAATGATCAAGAAAAGTGGAGGTGAAAAACAGAGTGTTCAAGAAACTGATCAAGGGGATGTTAATGATGTAATGATCAAGAAAAGTCAACAAGAAGTGGAAGTTGACCAAGATTGTAAGGGTAATAATGTGTATGTTTTAAGAGAGAACCCGAAAAGATCTTGGAGGGTTTCGAATTCGAGCAAAGGTTATTGTAACATTGTTAAGAAAAGATGTGATTCAAGAAAAGAGTCAATGAAGCTGAGTGTGTGTGAGAAATGTGGTAAGAGTTTTAATTCAGTGAAGGCTTTGTATGGTCATATGAGGTGTCATTCAGTTAGAAGATCTAAGGTGTTTGATGAACCATCTGTGATGACGTCATCAATGGAGCATGATCATGATGGTTGTGATGATGGTGAAGTAGCAACTCCAGTGAGGAAGAAGAGATCATGCACAAGGTACAAGTCTCCTAAGCCTAATGATCATATTACTAGGTTGAGTTCTTTTGATGATGATGATGAAGTTGAAAAAGGGGCTATTTGCTTGATGATGCTTTCTATGGGAGTGAGGGATTTAGATGAGGTTAAATTGGTAATTTCAAGTCAAGCTAGATTGATGAGTCATCAAAGGAATGTTGAGTTTGAGGTTTCAGTAGATGGGTCAATGGGTTTGAAAAAAGATTTGATTTTTGGAACTGGGTCGGGTCAAGTTAGTCCGGGTCGGGCCGGGTCAACTCTGGTGAAGTACAAATCAGTTGAGACAACTGGGTCATTTGATAAAGATTTTGGGGACATGGATGCTACTGATTCTGACATTTCACTTGAGTTGAAAAGGAGATCAAAGGCCCATAATTGTCCAATTTGCTTGAAGGAATTCGGGTCGGTTCGGGCTTTGGGTTGTCACAAGAGGGTCCATGCCAATGCTGAAAGAAAAGTTAAAGAGAAGAATCATGATCCAGATGTTCATAGACTTGTTAATCCGGATCTTGACTTCTTTAGGGGGGTGTCAACAATGGTGTTGTGGGGGCCATAGTAATATCATATCAAGTAGTAGTAGAGTGACATTCAAGATCATGTCTTGTTCAATTTTTTTTAGTTTCATCTTGTGTGTAGATGAAAAATAATATGTTTTGAAAGAGAATCTTTCTGAACAATTATCATGTTTCAAGTCTTAGAGCATACAGAGTGGGGAGTGGGAAGAGGGGAATACAATCCCGGGCCGTAGAGAAAAATCTCTAACCGATAATACTATTTTCCTGATCTCTTGGAATTTTTCCAATTCACCGTTCGGTTAAGTTTTATCGTTTTTCACCGACTCACATTTTGGTGAAGTAAAGCTAACATCTATTAAATGAAGAAAAGCATATGTAATAACACCATGTGTGGTTTAATATATTTGATTTAACGTATGATTATGATATGGTATGTATGAATGGCATATAAACTATAAAAAAGATATGGTGCAAAAGTGTGAATTATGATGTTTTAAAAGTCATTATGAAGTTATTGACTCACAAAGGATTTATGGTGGTGAATAGGTCACATTGGTTCTGATCAAGGAGATAGGTGTTGTTTGTTTTTTAAGAAAAGTACTTCACAACCTCTTTTTCTTTTCTACGCAGATCACACGCAGACGTAGGGATCTGGAGCGTGTTTATTTTTTAGAAGACAAATCATTCAAAAAGCTCTGCCTGACCACTTTTTGGTGCAGACATGGACTACCATCTTCTCAACTCTTCTAACCTCTTCACAAAACACACAGAACCCTAACCCCTCCTCCACCTCCCTTCTTCTTCCCTGCCATCGCCACCACCTCTCCTCCCACATCACCGCCGCCACCACCTCTCCTCCCACAGCCCCGTCGTGCTGCCGCCACCACCACCACCCCTCCCCCAAACCGCAGCCGCCACCACCTCTCCTCCCACACCCCCGTCGCGCCGCCGTTCGTCTCCTCCTACAGGCCGCCGCCGCCACCACCTCTCCTCTCCATAGATATCTTGCACCGGACAGTTGGCACAATCGTTATTCAGGCTAGTGGTTGTGCTTGTAGTAGATCCAGCGGCGTCGATGACAACTATGCTCTACTGTAGCGGTATTCTTCCTCAATATACCATTCTTGAGAGGTTGGTTCATCATGGTGTGTTTTTTTATGACAACCCTTTCTTTAATTTTATTGTTAACTTATTGAGATTCAACATGTTGGGTGTAATTCAGATGCTAAACTTCAACTTTTGTTTTTTGATTTCATGATTTGGGTTCTCTGTTTCTGTCACTAGGACAATGGTGGTAATTTTTGTTTATTCATTCAGATGCTAAAGTTCATTTTTTGTTGAATTAGCATCTGGGTTTACTCACTTATGATTTGATTATATGGGTTTTGATTATGTTAATAAGTTGATTATAGGTGTTGAAATTCTGAATTTTGATTATGTTAGTAACTTGATTATAGGTGTTTAAATTCTGAATTTTGATTATGTTATTGTTAATAGCTTGCAGAAGTTATAAAACAAACAGTCTTCTTCTTGCAGACTGCAGAGGTTTGGTCCACCTCTTCAGCTACAGATGTCTGCAATGTAGTCCGCAGACTGCAGACGTTTTACCTCTGAAAAAACAAACACCACCTAAGTATCACAATGGTAAATGTGATCTTTGTGAAATTATATTATCTGTAGGTGTAATTGAGTTGAGTTGCTTGTGAGCTATTTGAAATAGGTTTGCTAAAATTTTATATCGAATGACCTTAGACAAGCTTGAACTTTTAATGAGGCTCATTTAATAAATAAGCCCGAGCTTTGGATATCAAGCTCGAGCCGGCTCATGAGCCTAAACGAGCTTTTATCTATATAGTTTTTATTCAATATAGCTAAATATATTTAAATAGTAATTATTATTATACCCAAAATTATGATCAAAATAACTTATATATATATATATATATATACACACACACACACACTAGATTATTGTACCATGTATTACACATGTTGATAAATGTAATGTTATATAATTAATAATAAGAAAAGTTATGTTTAAAAAAAACATATGCATTGCAAGGTTAAATAAACCCGTATCTATCTACTATACTAAAAGAATACATCTTAGCCACATGGCATATTCTTAGCAAATTATTTTGATGTTGTGGACATCCTCTTAAGCCAGAGAATTCCCTCTTGGGCGGGATTTTTTTCTTCTATTACGCACGCTCTCTTTTTCTCTTCAATCAAAAACCCTAATTCTCTTTTCCTTCAATGACCGCCCCTTTTATCTTCACAAACCATAATATTCTTTGTTCTCTCATCCAGCCTTCTCTGTGGACTGTTTCGACGATGTCGGTGTAGGTTTGGATGCGACTGTTTCTACAACTACGGTGTAGGTTTGGATGCGATGAAAACGAGTGTGATGACGGCACAAGGGAGGTTTATTCAGCAGTCGATGGGAGAGGCGTCGACGGCTAGGGTTGGGAATTATCTGCCGATAACTCATGGACATTTGAATTTGCTTGCGTCACTTTCCGGTCCTCCGCCACAATCTTCGAACAACAAAGATGATGATAACCACTGAATTGTTCTTTAACCGGTATTGCTTGCTGTCGATATATATATATCTATATATAAATATGCATGATGTTTGTGTGGAAGATTTGTGAAGGCTAGGGTTTAGGTGTGATTTTAGGGTTTCTGCAATTTGTTAAATTGAAATTGAATTAAAATCAAGGTATGTTAGGTTCTAGAGTTGTTTTTGGTCACTGCTTTTTATGTCTATAACATGACAGGGGAACATTAGCTGGAGGGACTGCAGAGGTTGTGGTTAATGACCTTCATCTTGCAGCAATAAAGGATGAGTTCACTCGCCACAAATATCGTGAAACTAGCAACACATGTCTATTTTGTTACAGGTTTGTGATGTTTAATGGTCCTAATGCTACCAAAATCCATTGATTATTTTACTGTTGAGGCTTTATTTCTTTGTGATGGTGCTATTGTTGTTACTTTTTATGCCCTTGTGATTTGTTTTGGAAGACATTCTAATTGCTAATTAAACATTTTGTTGTTAGTGGTTTTACAGACATTGAATGTTACATTTCAATGATTAGAACTGAATTGTTTTAGCCAAAAGCAGGTACTGTAAACGCCCTATACTTTTGTTTAATATGGATAGGGATTGGTTTATTTAGAATTTATATCGAAAAAACGAAACCTGTTAGTTACATCTTATGCAGTTTTATTAAAATTAATAGGAACCTGTAAATAAGCGTGAGCTACTTTAGTTTAGTTTCCGAATTAAGCATAAAGTTTGATATTTTTTTATAAACGTAAAAGAGGGACGGCATATTAGAAAATGCTATCATCACTTGATATGAACAACTTAACTTGCAATGCCATTTATTTTTATTTATTTAAAAAGCAATGCTATTTGTTTGCTCATATGCTACCTATGCAGACATGTTATCTTCCTAACCCACTGTCATTTAACAAGATTTAATTTTTTTGATGCATGTTTTTTTCGGATGCAGATTGTTGGTGGTAAATAGGCAGATAAAATTGGTGGTTAACAAGTGCTCGATTTTGGAGTTGTTTGGTGGTCGATTGCAACAGTTTTGACACCTATTGCCGCCAGACTAGGGCTTCCATTCTCACAGTTTACACTTTTCCTCTATATGTTATGGGCATCATTAGGGTGCCACGTAGGTGGACGCCATTGAGGGTGTGGGGTGCAGGCCTTGGTGGAATCACAAGTGTCGGGGCGTTCTATGCAGGTGAGGCGATGAATGATGAAAGCGAAAGGCGCTATGAGGCATGGTCACCCCAACACAAGGGCATGGAACTTAGATGTGAAAGCCCTACTGTTTAGTGTTCATACTGGTGCTGGATTGATCATACTTGAGATACAGCCTGTTAGGAAGGTAATTCAAAAGAACCTTCTGTTATGATTATAACTTTGGTGCTGCTTTTTTAAGATTCTTATTGTAAAAGTGTTAGGTTTTATATAGTTGCAATTTTTTTTTCTTGATTAGATGGCTATTTTGAAGTGTTAATTTTTGGTTTCCTATGTGGCGGATGAATTAAGCGGTGGTTGTTTGATCAGAGTTAGTTAGGTGAAAATTTGTTGTATGTTTCTCGATTACTCATATATTATGAAGTGTTAATTTTAGTGTTTTTTTTTGGTCGGGTGAATTAGGGTTTTAGTTTGATCAGAGTTAGTTTCATGAAAATTGTTTGTATGTTTCTTGATTAGTTGGCGAAGTTGATGTGTTCATTTTAGTTGATGTGTTCATTTTTAGTTTTTTTTTTTTTTCCAGGGTGAATTAGAGTTATAGTCTCATGAGTAATAGTTAGGGGAAAGTTATATATATGTATGTTTTTGGATGAATTGGCAATTTTAAAATGTTAGTTTTAGGTTGTTTTTGCTTGTGGACGGTGAATTGGGGTTTTTGTTTGATCGGAAGTAGTTAGGTGATAAGAGTTTGTATGTTTCTATAGATTAACTGGCAATTTTGAAACATTAGTTTTAGGTTTTTTTATTTGTGGTGGGTGAATTAGGGTTTTAGTTTGATCATGATTAATTAGTTAAGTGTTTAGTTATTTGTTTATTTTTGGGTTGAAAATCTATATTCTACATATTTGTTTTGATTAGTTGAAGATAGCAAGAAGATGAAGAGATACATGTGCCGCATAATGAGGTTGTGGAAGGATGATGAATGTTCTGAACACGGAGTGTCGCTGGACCAGAAGACCTTTAACTCAACTACAAACATCAAGTTCAAACAATTATAACCCCAGTAACGTTTGAATCTTTTCAAGTTATTTAACGTTATCTATGAGTAACTCTCTTTTTTAATACAAATTGTTTGTTTTTCTTACATATGTCAACTTTAACATTTTAGGTTATCAAGTCGTGTTTGATGTTAATAAACAATGTTCAATGTTTGTTTCTTACCAATATCTTTATATATGCCCTTACATACCTCCATATACACAACGTTTGTGAATAAAAATCTAATTAGAAACTTAATCCAAAATGAGATTTCGTAAAAGTCATGGGTGATAGTTTCGTTATTACCCGTCTTCTCTCATGGTCAATTGTATGTTGTTCTATCAAGGGTAAAAAAACGAAATGGAGTCAAACTACTAATACTTGACAACAATGGTAAATTTAAAGATGAAACAACTAATGTGGTTTATAAAGAGATTTTCAACGAATTGTGATCGTTGCATATTCACGTATTTAAATTTGCCATCGTAATCTAATCTATTCGGTTGTCTTTTACCGTATATAAAATCATAATATTTAATGTCAGTGGTACTATTGAAGAAATTTTCTTTTATCAACCCGTGAAATTCGCGGGTTCTTAAGCTAGTATAATACTAATAGAATAAGATATAATGTAATTTGTTAATATATATAGTCAAGTATGTATTTAAGGAAATGAACATTGGTGAGATAGTGAATAAAAATTGTTAAGCCAATTTTCAAAACTTTATATCTTTTAAATGTGTATTAGCTTTGAGTTTTTCATACCACCTATTTTTATTATTCAATGAACACATTGTAATTTTACCATTTTTACCATCTAACATTCTAACAACATTAAATATTTAAACTTTTTTAGAAATCACTCATAAAAACAATGTTCATCATTATCCTTTATTTTTATTTTAATATTTTAACCAACATAAATTTGGTAAAACTTCAAGTAAAAAATATAAGGTTATATGAATAATTAATAATTAAATTCATTTGTAATAAGCATCTTTAATTAAAATTAAAAGTATAATTATCTGTAATTAAGTAGAAGAGAGGCGGGAACCAAAAAATAGTCAATAGATGATACATGTTCTCCATTATTTTCTTTTATTATAGATTCAAAATGACATTTTAGTCCCTGTGGTTTGAGTCATTTTGTCAGTTTAGTCCAAATGTTTCATTTTTCGTCTGTGGGTCCAAAAAAGTTTCACCGTTGGCATTTTAGTCTACTGGGTTAACTTTATCTATTTTTTCTGTTAATGAGAAGGGCAATTCAATCATTTTATATGCAATGGTCAGTTTACAATCTTTACAAGTTTAACCATATAAACATCGTTCAACACAACTTTACAAAGAAAACCACACATCATTGTAAACCCTAAACATTCTATTCAATACAAACAATATTAAGAAATCTAATTCTGATGTTATGATACGTACACAAGGTTTTTTTTTTTTAAACAGCAACACAAGTTAAGTATTTATACCAATACTATTTCTTGTTTTGAGTGAATAATTACATAAAACATAACATACAAGATATACAATGCTTCTAAAATTACATTTTTGGAAATAAGAATCACCAACCTTACATATATATACATGGGGAGGTTCACTTGAGAAGAAACTTCTTAAAAAAAAAAAATTAATCTAGATCCTATATTTTTTTATCAATGGTTATGAATGAAGATATTATTTTTGTCTACTTTTAATTAATGTTTTAATTACTAAGGGTATTATAGACAATTTGATGTAGAATATTAATAGATATTTTAAAGAGTTACTCAAGTCTCATTAAGAGCATCCATAATAGAGAGGTTTTTTGATGTTTTTAAAGAGAGAGAAAGTGATGTGGAGGAGAGAGGGTGTGAGGTGGAGAAGAGAGAGTGTGGTGATTAGGGGTGGCAATCGTGTCGGGTTGATGGGTTGGCGGGTTGACGGTTTACGGGTTGGCGGGTTGGTGGGTTGAAATGTTCAACCCGAACCCGACCTATATTATTATTCGGGTCAAAGATTTCAACCCTAACCCGACCCATATTAATTCGGGTCAACCCGAACCCGGCCCGTTTAACCCATATTTTTAAATGAGTGATATAAGTTGACGATTTATAAACGAGTTGTTCGGTTTTAAGCGGGTTATCGATAACATGTTTAATAATGAGTATGAGTGTGATAAATAAATAATATAATGTTTCAAAATTAACATTATTATAACTAACCTTGTAAAATAGAAACCGAAAAAACAAAATAAAATATATAACATGTTTTTTTATCTAAATAGTTAAACGGGTTAATGGGTCAACCCATTTTTATACGGGTCAACCCGAACCCGACCCGTTTTTAATACGGGTCAACCCGAACCCGACCTGTTTTTTAAACGGGTCGTGTTAGTTGACCCAAACCTGTTTTATTCGTGTCGGGTTCGGGTCGGGTTAACCGGTCGTGTCAAGAATTGCCGCCCCTAGTGGTGATGCATGTGAAGAAAAATGAGAAAAAATGAAGGGAGCCCATGGCTTTATAGCCTAGTGGCATCTTGGGGGTGAGATAAGGCTTTGGACCATAGGTCCTGGGTTCGATTCTCACAAAGGGGGTTCTCCCATATTTATTGGGTTTTCTCCTGAATTGGTGTATAGGCATTATGCCTAGTGGAGATGGATATGCTCGGGTGGTTCCGCTTGTGGCACGATGATACTCCAGTGGTCCGTTAATGATCCAAATTTGTCGTTCAAAAAAAAATGAAGGAAAGAAGGTTATGTGAGTGTGATGTAGGAGAGAGGAGAGATAATATGTGTTTTTGTGTTTGGGGTTGGGGGGGGGGCAAGAGAGAGAAAGAAGGGGATTGGTTAGGCAGGTGCAAACTAGACACCCTTATAAGACTAGAGGGTATGGGGGCCGGCAAAGGCCCGGCGCCGGTCCCCCACACCGCCCCCTGGGCTCGGCTCGGCAAGATCGACTCCCCACAGACTCTTTTCAATTTTTTATAGCCGTTACAACGGCTCTATTTTAATAAAAAAATTCCTTTTTAAATTCAAATAAATACCCTCTATCTAATCCATTTTTATACAATTTTCTCCCATTCTTCTCCCATTCTCATCCATTTTTATAAAAAAACACTCCCTCTTTTTTATACCATTTTCTCTAATCATGCATCCATTCAACCCAAACAACCCTAACCCGAACAACCCCAACTCGAACAATCCCAACCCGAACCAACCTAACTTTTTTTCGACTCCCGCTTACACTCCGACTATGGATCCTTCATGAGGGTCTCCGCAATTTACGTTTTCGGGTTTCCAACAAACACCCAACGCCTTCTCACAAATGTCCCAAGTTCAACAAATGCAACAATACCAAGCACTCCAACAAATCATGCAACGCAACTCGTTTGAACAACTCCAATCGCAACCGCCAACTTCCCAACTGCAACCCCCGGTTCAAGTTGATGATGATGATGAAGAAGTCGTCCCCGAATCGCCACCGCAAGAGCTCAAGCACAAAAAAAACAAGTGGAAGGGGAAGACGGTTGAAACCGTACCCGAAACCGCGCCAAAAAGCGGTTCGAGAGCAAAGGCGAGACCTTGGACGAAAATAGAGGAGGAGGCGCTAGCAATGGCGTTTGTTAAGTCCTCTACTTGCCCGATAATCGGTATGAACCAAAGTTTGTTTTTTTAATTTAAATTTAAAAAGATTCATTTTTTTTATTTTTACTAATGCATTTTTTTTAAATTTAGGGAACAACCAAACGGGTAGTAGTTTTTGGAAGGCGACAACGGAAAGATTTAACGGGATTATGAAGCATGGCCCGGCTCGTTATGTCGAATATGTCTCGGGAAAGTGGCATAAAATGAGCAAGACCATCAATACCTTTAACGGGTATTATAACCAAATTTACACTTGTCCTCCTAGCGAGAGTAACGACGAGAACATTCTTAACCTTGCTATAGCTAAGCGGGACTCTCAAAATTCAACGCCTTTCCCGCACCTCCTAGCATGGAACGTTTTAAAGAAAGAACCAAAATGGAAGGCGGTTCCAAATGATGTCGCAACCGCCAAACGGACTAAAACTTTCGAGTCCGGAAGTTATAGTGCGGGAGGCTCCACCGCTCGTTGTTAAATCGACATAAACGACGACCCGATATATGACGAGGATGTGTTGCCCGTTCACGAGTCGGATTGTCCCACCGGAAGGGACAAAGCAAAAAAAGAGGCGGCCGGAAAGCGCAAAGGGGCCGGCTCGAGTGGAGGGGGCGGCTCGGGTGGAGGGGGCGGCTCGAAGGCGTCTTCGAAAATGGACGAGTTGATATCCGAATTCCGTTCGTTCAAAGAGTTCGCGACCGAAAAATATAGTCACAAGAAAACCGTGTCGGCCGACTATGCTCAAGGGGAGGATTTTAGGATTATGAGGTTGGAAGATGTGAAGAAAAAATGGACGTCGTAGGTTGTTTAGTTTTTTAATCGTATCGTAATTTTTTTTCGTTTTTATGTTTACTGTTTCTAGGATTAGTAATTTTATTTTTTAGGAAATATAATTTTTTTTAATGTTATGAAATGAATTTATTTATGTAGTTTTATGTTGTATTTTTTAATTTAATTTTTATAAAGTTTTTATTAAGTTAACAAAAAAAACTTAGAAAATTATAAAATAATTAGGTAGGGTAGGCTCATCCTCCACCCCCCTCAAAATGCATGGAGGCCAATCCTCCATGAGATGGTGATGTGACGCCTACGTGGCAGCCCATCCTCATGTGGATGAGCCTCCCCATACCCTCTAGTCTAAACAAGAAAAAATACCCCTTATTGGGGATGCTCTTTCCCGCCATTAATGTGTTGGCTTCTACACCAATTTTATTAAAAGTGAAAAAAATATTTTAAAATGCTGTGTCCTACACATATTTTATTATGAGTCGCAAAGTTATTTAAAAGTGTTTGAGTCCTACAAATTATGTATCCTACACCAAAATATTGTTTTAATGGTGTAGGAAACGTTGAATATGTAAAATCATGTGCGGGATTGTTTTTATTGTGTATGGTGCACAATTTTTATAAGATAAAATCATTAAGTGATTATAGTTCATTAATTTGATTAGCAAAAATAAATTATAGACTCATTAAATGATTTGTTCAAATTATCTTTGTATCATTTATTCTTTTTTTTCTTAATTTGTAATTTATTCTCATTTAAACTCCCTATATAAGTACATAACAAAGATCCTAAAAGTACATACTAAAAAAATCAATTAATTATCTCTTAGTTTGGTCGTGACCAAGCCACTCTTTCGGACTATAGGCCTATTAGTTTGGTCGGGGTACTGAACAAAGTGCTTTCTAAAGTCCTCGTTTTGCGCCTTAAGCAGTTTATGCCACGGCTCATTTCGGAGGAGCAAACTGCTTTTCAAAGTGATAGAAATATTCTTGACGGGCCTTTGATCCTTAATGAGACCATTGCGTGGTTGAAAAGAGCGAAGTTAAAGAGTTTTTTTCTGAAAGTTGATATAGAGAAAGCTTACGATACTTTGAGATGGGATTTTTTGGATGACATGTTGGCCCAAATGAATTTCTCAGCTAAGTGGCGTGGGTGGGTGATGTCTATTGTTCGGAGCTCTCGTGCTTCGGTTCTTGTCAATGGATGTAACACCTCGAATTTTTGCGTCCAATAATGTGTTAACACGTGTCATTTGATTACACGTGGCATTTATATTAAATAAAGGACAAATTTTGACAAACCTTGAAAGTATATAAATTCGAGGGTTATAAATGTCAAACAAGGGTAAATTTACTGTATAGTAACCCTAAATGGTGCTTGTACCTTCAAACGAATAAATCATGGATCGTACGGAAGCGAAACGCGGAAGAAAGTGAGAGATTACAAGCTACAGGGGTTAACTGTGTCAACATGTTTAATTATACCTCTGAGTGACCCTTTAACGCTCCCGAGGCTTTGTAACAGTATTATACACTCGCTAGAACATATTGTATAAATTCCGCGAAGTTCCGTTTTGAAACGAGAAAGTTATAATCAAATTCGTATGAGAAGGGTTAAAAGCGTCAATAATGAAAGTTAAGACTTTCTGAATAATTAATAAACTAACCGGGGACTTAACAACGCGGGTAAATAAAACGAGGTCCTTAGTTGTAATTAACCGAGGGCCAAACCGCAAACCCGAAAGGTCAGGTAAATCATTACGAAAGATTTCGTTATTAATTACCAGGATTTCGTAATCATTACAAAAGATTTAAAAGTTCTGAAAATATAACCTCTCGCGGCCCGCGCGAGGTTTTGGCTTAAGTTGAGGCGGGCCGCGAGCCTCCTCCTTTACTCGCCTGATTTTTGAATCTCAGGCGGCCCGCGTAAAAGTAGCATGGATTCTCCATGCGGGCCGCGTGGGACGCCCAGATGCAGAAACTTTGTATTTTCTTGCCTTTTGAGCATTATGAACGATCAAACACCAATAAATGAGGCATGGGCACCCTACACTTGACCCATAGCTCCAGGGGACACATGCCCATCATCCATGATCAGCTGTAGGCTGTTGTGTGATGATCTTGAGTGCATTGTTTCACTATAAATAGGCTAGTTTGGTTCATAACATTCACACAACTCAAACACTTCTATCTGATCATTCTAAGAAGCTCTCTAGCATTCTCTTCTGCTCTCTAAGCAAGATACAACTTCTGTAAGTCGTTCACAACCATTTTGGTCTCATATTTCCATAGATTTAGCCTATAAACTCAACCGTCGTAACTAACGGTTGTCATAACGATAATTCACAAATGGTCCAGTGAATTGTCGGATCAAAAGTAGTTTTGAGTTGGTATCTATGTGGGTAATAAACCTCTAAAGGGGTTCCCTCTGATCACCACTCTAACTATGTCAAATGTCGAGTCAAACGTGCGGTTAAAAAGTCAACAGAAAGCTATTTTTGCGATTTATGCATAACCTGTAATGTATATGCGATGGAACCTGTTTTGATAATCATGAAACATGATAATAAGTATATAAACTTGTTTGCGCTCGTTTGAATCGACCGTTTGCTATATTGACCCGGTTCGGAGCCGAATGTCGCAAAAGTTTGACTTTTGATTTGACTTCAGTTCTGACCCGTTTTAGTGAGGTATAGATATACCTTAGGACTCTCTTAGGACCAGGTTACATGATGGTATAAACCTCTGTGATCGGTTCACGAGTTATCCGAGTCTTTTGCGCATTTCCGTTAATCGCCTAAAAGTTGACCGTAACGCCATTTTGAAAATAAAACGAGTATTTCGGACACGTGAACGGACCAGAACCTTGCTTATTAAATTTTAAGCATGTCCTTAAAGTTTCACGTCAATCCGAGGTCTAGAATGAGAGTTATGCTAAATAGCGCGATTAAAATAAACTTTTGTAATAAAAGGCGCAATTAGCATAACGCCTATCTAAACCAAGATTTCGTCACCAAAACTTTTACCCACTGTATTAAAATAATATTTTGGGAATTTTAAAGATTTTTAATAATTTTTACCTCGCTCATAACCTGCGGTTATGGCTACGGTTCGGTAAATACCGAATATGCCCTTTTCGGCCAAAACTTGAGTTCTACAAGGTCTTTTGACCCGATTCCAGTTGCTACTGATTTTTAAATAATAAATAAAGTATTTTAGACTTTATAAACTGTTCGGGAAACTCAGATTTCCTGTAGAACTCGAAAAGCTCTTTAAAATAACCGAAAAGCCCCTACGGGGCGTAATATTAACTTAAACTCGTTACGGGCATCACGGAAGGTATCCTACCGATACCACAACCTCTTTGAGGCATATTGACTTAGGAAATAAGCGTAAAACTCTCATGGTTAACCGTTTCGCCTATTGCGCGCACGGTTCGGCTTATGAAACTAGTTTTCATAATTTAGCCGATACGGGTCAAACTATATTATTTGAACCCCAAAATCCAGAGTGTGAACCTTGAACCCATATAAAACAAGTCTCTGAACTTGTTTGGGGCAGAGTCACATTCCATTCTCGGTTTTCGCCTTTTCGCGCGATTAAACCATATTTATATTACGAAACCAACCGGTCTAGGCTACGGCCAATATAAAGACCCGTTAGGATTCTAAGAGGTTAGTTAAAACCTTCGTTCCAGATTAGGAGCCCAGTAAAAGCTATCGGTGATTTAATCGAACTAAGGAATAATACTTGCAAAGGTAAATACTTTAACTTATTTCCCCTATACGGGCTTGGGTTACGGTATGTTAATACCGCTTAATTGAGCATTATATTTTTCCATCGCTTAGGTGGTTAATTAAATAATATGATCGGCTCATTTAAACAGTTTTGTTTCTTAAAAGCCTTTGGGGGGTTTAATGACCGTTGTCCCGGATATCCTTGGCATCATTTTACGAAATGGCCACGACCATCGACATCCCGGTGTAGGCGTACACCCGGTATATATTGTCGACATTAAATTAAAAGACGTAGCCGTTGGTCTTTATACTACGGTTTTACGCAATGTGGTGTGTCTATAAATCTTTAACCCGGCACGACCCGGGCTACTGAACGCATAAAAGAACATGTAAAACGTTCACAAGATTTTAATAATTTTCCCAAGTTATAAAAGAGTTTGTGCCTTGTGCATTCAAATCAATTTTAATAAACATTTTCAAATGTGTCAGTTGAATGTATTTACCAGTGTAAACTGACGTATTTTTCCCCAAAAAGATTAAGTGCAGGTACTATACGAAATTGGCTGGTATTAGCTTCCTAAGCATCACGAATAGTCTCGCAAACTCGATGCCGTATCTGAATGAACAATATTTTATTATTTTTGATCCGCTGTGGATACATTCGACTTCTGTAATACATTTGATATTACAACCAGAGGTTGAAGTATATATTTATCTTTAAGCTTCCGCTGTGCATTTATATAATTGTGTGGTTTGACTATATTGTTGCCAACTACGTCACGGTAATCCCCCACCGGGCCCACCGGTGATACACGTGGAAATCGGGGTGTGACAATGGATCTCCGACTTATGAGTTTTCGTGCCAACGTGGCCTACGACAAGGGGATCCTTTGTCCCCGTTTTTGTTTATTTTAGCCATGGAGGGGCTTTCTCGGATTATTAAAAGGGCTTCCTTGTTGGGCACTTTCAATGGAATTCGGGTAGGTGGGTCGGGGCCTATTCTTACCCATTTCATGTATGCGGATGATGTGGTTTTTTGCGGAGAGTGGTCCAAACGGAATGCTTTGAATCTGCGCAGACTGTTACGTGGGTTTTACTTGGTGTCTGGTCTACGGATTAGTCCATCTAAGAGTCGTTTTTATGGAGTTTGTGTTGATCATATTGAAACTTTGGAGATGGCTTCTGTTTTGCGAGTGCCATCGGGTGCCTTTCCATTTACTCATCTTGGTGTTCCCATAGCATCTAACATGAATCTTGTTAGAAGTTGGGATCTGGTCGTGGCTAAGGTACGTAAGAAGCTGTCCGCGTGGAAATTAAAGTGCCAGTCCTACGGTGGTCGGATAACTCTCCTGAAATCGGTACTAAGTTCATTGCCCCTATATTACTTTTCACTATTTCGAGCTCCTGTGCAAGTTATAAATGAGCTTGAGAAATTGCGACGGAACTTTTTCTGGGCCGGTACCGACGAAGTGGACAAAATGAGTTGTTGGCTTGGGAAAAGGTTATTGTTCCGGTTGAATACAGGGGCATTGGGTTGGGATCTCTTCGTGATGCGAACTTGAGTTTGTTGTCTAAGTGGTGGTGGCGATTTAAAACGACTAATGAATCGTTATGGCGTAAGGTGGTGTGGTCTATTCATAGTACGGGTCGGGGCTGGTCTAGTATTCCGGTAAAGATCTCTATGGCAGGTGTGTGGAAACAAATAGCAAGTATCCCAAACTTGCTTCCTTTTGAGCCGGGAAAAGTTTTTAAAGCCACTGTTCGTAGCGGGTCGACAATTTTTTTCTGGCTTGATTGGTGGTGCTCGGATGATGTGCTCCACAAAAAATTCCCACTGTTGTTTGCATTGTAAAAGAGTAAATCATGCCTTGTTTCGGATCGTGTGTATAATGACGTGTCGCATTTGGGGTTCAATGCCGAGTGGAGACGCTTGGATTTCTCAAGTGATGAGCAGAGGGAACTTGACTCTTTGATGGCACTGTTAAGTGGGATTTCTATTTCTTTGGGCAGTGATTTATGGAATTGGGCCGTGGGGAATTTACATGACTACTCGGTAAAGTCTGTAAAGAAATGTATTTTTTATGCGACAAATACTCTTCCGATAACATCTTTTGTATGGTGCAATTGGGTTCCTAAGAAGGTGGTCGTGGTTGCGTGGCGTGCTTTCCTTGATCGTCTCCCTACGGTAGATGCTTTAGCTCGAAGGAACATACATGTTGGCTCTCAGGTATGTAGTGTTTGTGGCACAACTATAGAGTCGGTGGATCATTTATTTGCGGGGTGCCCGACTTTTATGGAGGTATGGCAGTTGATTTTCTCTTGGTGTAATGTGCCGCATAGCTTTATATTCCATGCCCCTAATCTGCTCTCTCTGCCTTTGACTGCTAAGAGTGGTGTTCGTGTGAGAAAAGCGTTCTATGGGGTTATTCTGACGGCTTTTTGGAGTATTTGGAGAGCCCGGAATGACTACATTTTTAACCAAAAGGAAGTGTCGGTTAGACGGATCATGGAAGAGGTAAAGGTCATGAGTTTTATGTGGATTACTAAACGGGGGAAATGTCGGATATGTCGTGGGACTCTTGGGTAGATTTGATTCATTAAAGATGGGATAGTGTTCGGGTTTTTTTTTCGGATGTATGTTTGTTTTCTGTTTTTCGGATTGTATTTTTCGGACTGTTCCACGGGTTGTTTGTGGCTAGCTACTTGCTAGCATATTTAATAAAAGTTTGTTTTGTTGTTAAAAAAAAAAAATTATCTCTTAAGCCTGCCAACTATAAAGAGTTATCGTAACATCAAACACGTTCACTTGTAGATTTAAATTTGAAGGAATTGTGTAAAGAATTGAAAGAAAATTGATGTAGAAAGAAAAATGATTGTTTGTAATAAATTAGGAAAATGATATAGAAAAGCATGAGAATGTAAAAAACAATATCATGATACTTCAGATCGACTGCCATGATTGATATGGTAAAGTTGTTATCACGATAAAGTATATGAAAAGGGCAAAATCGCAATAAAGGAAACTATAATCATGATATGGTGTGGAGCAATTACCATATGTCAAGTTTTTTTTTATGAGGTTTAATTTAAACTTTGAGAACATTGATGATATGGTTCGATAGAGACAAGAGTGTCGAGAAGTTGAAACATCATAGGGCTTGTGAGAAATATACTTATACTATATATAATAAATAATAAAGTTCTAATCAAAATACTATATATAATCACTTATTTGTATGAATCAAGTAAATACATATGCTACAAACATACACGCAGGGGCGGATTCAGGCTGGTTCACCGGGTTCCCGGGAACCCAGTCGATTTGGAAAAAAACGTTTTTTTGTAGTGTAAACCTTGTATGATTTGGAAAAAAAAAAAACGTTTTTTTTTTTTTGTAGTGTAAACTTTGTATGATTTTGAAAAAGGAACCCAGTAAAAAAACTGGCTGGATCCGCCACTGCATACACGGCTTGCGAATACAAGCCAATGCTCGTTAATTACTAATTTTTGTAATTGTTTCTTACCTTTTCTTCTATTTGGATTAAGAATCTATAGGGCTAACTACTAATGTTGTTGGTTGAAGCTCTATCCGACAATCTAAACCTAAACTCAAACTTAAGTCATATAGACGTCATTCTTAAATAGACGTCACTCTTAAGGCTATGTGTTATGGTTTCACTTTTTTTAACTGTCGTATAATAAAGTGTCTGACATATACATGTAGGCATGAGCTCTCACTTACTTTTTTTTTTTCATCTTTGGTGTGTAATAGCTTTACAAGTTTTAACTACCCCTACTTCATTAAAATAAATATATAAATTATATAACTAAAAAGGTGTATAAAAATATGATTTGTGGATATCAAAAGGTGGGGCACTTGGGTAGAGTTCATTTCATTTAAGTAATGGAATTGGATTTGGAATTGAAATTGGAATTTGCGCTCGAATTGAAATTTGATTTAGAGTTTAGGTGTGTTTGTTTCATAGAATGAAATCGAGATGGAATTGGAATGTGAATTCACTCCGTTATGTTATTCAATTTCAATTCATTTTTTTTGTTGAAACCAACAAAATAAAATGTAGAATCAATTTTCTAATTCCATTAAGATTACATTCCATTATTATGTGAAACGAACACTATATAATTATTTTTTTGTGATTGGTCCCTCCAAATTAATTCACCTCCTTTTTTCTCCTTCACTTTCTCCTCCACACCGTTACCCGCCACACTAGATCAGTGTTTAAGGCCCTTCTCACGCCTCAGAGCTGCCACATCACCCAGGTGTGACTCCATAACAAGTAGACTAAGATGGGTTATGTGAAACGAACACTATATAATTATTTTATTATTATTATTATTATTATTATTATTATTATTATTATTATTATTATTATTATTATTATTATTTTTGTGATTGGTCCCTCCAAATTAATTCACCTCCTTTTTTCTCCTTCACTTTCTCCTCCACACCGTTACCCACCACACTAGATCAGTGTTTAAGGCCCTTCTCACGCCTTAGAGCTGCCACATCACCCGGTTGTGACTCCATAACAGGTAGACTAAGATGGGTTCGGTCCGAGGAGCTTAGACTCATTCATGGTCATCCCATTATGGTTTAGAGCTGCCACATCACCCGGTTGTGACTCCATAACAGGTAGACTAAGATGGGTTCGGTCCGAGGAGCTTAGACTCATTCATGGTCATCCCATTATGGTTTTGACCCACTTTGCTCAAAAGTAAATCCCCACCTTGAGGTTCTCCTTACCTAGCCACCCTCTCCCTCAAATGAAGATCTCTATAATTCTTGATATGCATACATTTATTACTAACGCATACATTTATTACTATGGTTTTTTATGGATTTGCATATGTTTGCACTTGATACGTCATGTGCCCGTATTGACTTGACCGTCAGACTGTCACCTACTCACCTTCAAACAGGTTTCTTCTGTTGACAGCCTGTAAAGAGGGAAAACAATGCTATACCACCACCGAGACGAATCTAACCGGACGAGTCACCCTCTTGCACAGCTGCTCAAGCGTCGGACCGGATCCAGATATATTTATAGCAACATTGGCCCCAATTTATTGTACATGTTCCTTAGTGAATTAGTGATCTCCGGTACATTACTTATAATTCTAATTTGAATGCACAATAGACATTTCAAATTCAAAGATTGTTTGCTATCAAGCTGGTTTATTCAGAACATTCATCTTCCAAAATAGGAAAGCTAAATTATGTTACAAATTTTCATCCAAAAGTGAACCTTTTGTGCAGCGTGTGATTTTATTGATATCCGCAAATAGATTTTGGTCTATGCATATTGCATGGACTAAATCAGGGTAGTTGAAGAGGTTGAATGTTCCATATGTCTCGAGCATACTCATGAATTGTTCGATCACTGCTGAACTTGTAAGACCCGGCTGAGTTCAAGATCGACATCCTGGTCCATCTCTGCAAGAAACAAAAGAATATAATTACATGACCCGTGATCCTGACACGTATATGTGTTTGTGCAATGGAAAACTAAAACAACTTTTTATCGTAATGTACACCACAACAATGTTTAAACAAGTTTTTATTGTAGAAGATTGTGAACCGACCTTTTGGTCTCTATACGCCTCATCGACCTTTTCTTGGCATTCTATATAACTCGGGAAGTCTTTCCCAACAAGGAAGTAGTCTCCACGACCAAAGCCTTCATTACCTTCTAAAGATCCTAGTAATTCATCATAGTCATAAGGCCCAAACACACCACTTCTAACATATTCCTTTACTTCTTCAAAACGAGCGTCGGGCACAAACTGAATACAAAAAATTAATAAACATTAACTCGATGAAGATGCCATTCGAGAACATTAAGATAAAAAGAAGGGGTAAATAGATAATTTTGGTTTACCTTTCCCTCGGCTCTTTCCTTCCGTAACCCGGTTATCTCATGGGCTTGAGCACCAAAAAGAAAAAAATTGTCTTCTCCAACTTCTTCCCTTATTTCCACATTAGCCCCATCTAATGTCCCAATTAAGATGCAACCGTTCATGGAAAATTTCATGTTGCTAGTTCCACTCGCTTCCATTCCGGCAGTACTGGAGAAAAGAAGTACATGTAGGAGAGTTTAAGAACTGAAACGCGCTACAAGTGGACCGAAATGTATTTAAATTATTACAATCTTAAAACCCTCTTTTCAAAAATATTAATATAGCTATTTAGTACATCAGTAATATATAAAAGTCAAGAAAAAGGGAAGAGTAAAATGCCATTTTCGTCCCTGAGGTTTGGCCAGTTTTGCGACTTTCGTCCAAAGGTTTGTTTTTACGCATCTGGATCCAAAAGGTATGAACTTTTGCCATTTTCATCTGGCTCGTTAACTCCATCCATTTTTCTCCGTTAAGTCAGGGGTATTTCCGTCTTTTTTGTTAACTTAAAGGGCAATTCAGTCTTTTTACAGAAAGTGAAAAAGACTGAATTTCCTTTTAAGTTAGCAAAAGAAGACGGAAATACCTCTGAAAATGGAGAAATATGGATAGAGTTAACAAGCCGGATGAAAAAGGCAAGAATTCAAACCTTTTGGATTCAGATGCGGAAAAACCAATCTTTGACGAAAGTCGCAAAATTGGCCAAACCTCAGGGGACAAAAATGGCATTTTACTCGAAAGGAAAATAAGATGTTGGTGGGTGGTGGGCCAACCTAACCTGACCCATCCAGTTTTAACACGTTATCGTGTCGACTTCTATACTGTTTTCCACAGAACAAGAGACATTTTATGAGGATTGCAATCACCTGATATGCTGTGAGAGCTCACTCGCGGGAATCAACAGTTCAGCAACACTGACATTGTAATCAGGAACAAACACGACCTATATAGTTAGGTAACAACATATCAGCACAAAAGGCAACGTGCATTATAACTAACTATAAGAGAAAAAAAAATTATTATGTTTAAATAGTACCTTCAGTAAGTCACCAATTTCAGAATCATTGTTTATTGTCGCACCAACATCTGTGATGAGTTTCACGATTCTTTTCGCTTGTGCATATGTGGCAAATGCTTTTCCACCAAATATACAAACTCGAGGGGTAAACTTGTCTTTCCTCTCTACAGCATTCATTTCTTTCATCTTCTTGTAGCGGTAAACAATTCCCAAGATATTTAACAGTTGTCTCTTGTATTCATGAATGCGTTTCACCTGGAGTATAATAGACCATTTCCCATAAATGTAATCGTACTCTACATTGAGAAAAGAAACTATGGGATATGTTTTTTTTTTTATAAAATGTAACGTTGGTTGTTATTTCATGCAGTTTGCCCTTGAAGCAAAATCAAGAAGAAATATACTCCAGGCCTTTGGGTCGTACTTGCATGATATTAATATTATATCAGAATATAACTTGTAACATACTGAACAAGAAAGGAGACAAAATGCAAATGGGAAATACCTGGATGTCAAACATCGCATCGGGACTGACAGAATAACCAGTTTTTTCTTTAATCAATGACACAACCTTAAGTTTGTTGATCCTTTTTGCAGCTCTCCACTCACTCTGGAGATCCTCATTATCTGCAAACTGTAAGAAACTCAATTAGATCAAAAGTTTTATCTCAGTGTTACTGTGTTACTACAGTGAAATTGCAATGAACAATGTTTTACATATAATTACCTTACGCAATTCTGCCAATTTTTCAGTGTTTAGTACCCAATCGTCTCCACCTGTCCACTTGGTTATGATTCTACTGAGGTCGGGATTGCAGTAATAAATCCATCTTCTTGGTGTCACCCCATTTGTCTTGTTTTGAAATTTGTCGGGCCAGAGCTGCCACCATGGATAGTTTAATATGTGTGATATTACCTTAAAGAAAAGAGTAAAATGCCATTTTCGTCGCTGAGGTTTGGTCAGTTTTGCAACTTTCGTCTAAAGGTTTGTTTTTCCACATGTGGATCCAAAAGGGTTCGAAATCTTGCCATTTTCATCCGGCTTGTTAACTCCATCCATTTTTCTCCGTTAAGTCAGGGGTATTTCCGTCTTTTTTGTTAACTTAAAAGGGCAATTCAGTCTTTTTCAAGGGTATTCAGTCTTTTTACATAAAGTGAAAAAAAACCGAATTGCCCTTTAAGTTAACAAAAAAGATGGAAATATCCCTGACTTAACGGAGAAAAATGGATGGAGTTAACAAGCCGGATGAAAATGGCAAGATTTCAAACCCTTTTGGATCCAGATGCGAAAAAACAAACCTTTGGACGAAAGTCGCAAAACTAGCCAAACCTCAGGGACGAAAATGGCATTTTACTCTATAGAAAAGAATATACTTGCCTTATAGAAGTCGTTGAAAACATCCTGCTTTACAATCTCACTGTGAATCGCAGCAACTCCATTGACAACATGGCCACCAACGACACATAAATTAGCCATACGGACCAATTTTGGCGTTACGGGAATAGGTGGCAGATCCACCTCTTTCTCCATATTTTCAACAAGTTCATCTTCTTCATCAGCAACGGAGCCGTTATCAGAAGCCTTTGACATTTCACTTGTATCGACGACAGACGTTTCTTTTGGTTTAATAAACAGATCAGCTATGGAGGATGGGAGCTCAACGTTTTCTAGAATTCTCATAGCGTTTAACTTTTTTTCCAACAATTCAGGATCTGATTTACCAAACTCTGCTACTATGCCATTGATCAACTGTAAGAATAGCATACCATTAAAATGAATAAATGTATTAGTATATAATTTCGAAATACTTCATTTTGATTTACCTCCTCATCAATCATTTCTATGATCTCCACGTGCCGCGGGAGAAGTTTTTGCATGAGTTCTAAACTCCATTTCTCTAAGGCTTCCGGTAAGACGGTATGGTTGGTGTAAGCCACCGTTCTGACAAATTTCCAAGAGAAAATCAGCATTAAAAGAACTTAAATATATAAAGTTTTTAGCACAAAAATGAAATAAGGTGGCATCTGGTCTGTAAATGGATTTTGAGAAACTTCCATTTTACTGGTATGTGTCATAACTAAATTTAAAACCTATACCTCTAAAGCGAACACTTTCCATCACTTCCGCTCCCAAACCCTCAACCAAACACTCTCTTAACTGTATATAAAGTGCCTTGTTTTCCATTATATATTTAAGGATGAAAAATGTATGAATCATTTAGTCAGTCAGGTTGAAACGCGTCAATTCTTTTTTAGTAAACAATACAATAGAGGTGGCAAGATAATTTATTGTAGTTATATTGTTTCTGTAATCATATTACACATTGATTATTTATTTTTCTAGAAGATTGTACATCTAACAAAATACCTTTGGGTAATATCCCAGGCTTCGTTCCAACTAACTCCCTTTAAATCAATCAATATCCTCATCAGTTCCGGGATGCAGAGTGTAGGATGGGTATCATTCATCTGCACTGCAACCTTTTCCGGAAACTCTTTCCACCGCACATTCTCCCCAGATCTCCTTTCAAAACATTTGATGATATCTTGGAGAGAAGCAGAGCATAATGTGTATTGTTGTTTTAGCCTCAGGGTCTTCCCTTCCAATGAATCATCCCCCGGATACAGTATATAGCATATCTGGTCACAGATCAAAATCTCATATTATTATATAATATATAGGTATACTTATATCATATCTACTAATCATCAGCAATACCAAAAAAAAGTAAGCATTTGAATAAACTGAGAATGAAGTTTTTGGCTAGCGGTGGTGATTTGAAACTTTTTATATAAAAATGGGTTAATTCAGGCTGTGCTTTATTGATAATGGGCCAAACAGGTAACGTATAAAAATTAGCTAGAAGTGAAACAGGGCAAATGGGTTGCACGTGTTACAAAAGGTCCAAGTTGCATAACATGCACCAAATGCTAGAACTCCCTAAATCAGTTTAACTAGAAGGAATTATAAAAGTTGTATTATTATTTTAGCGATACAGTTTTTGTAATCATATCTTTTTTAGTAAAATGCCATTTCGTCCCCCTTGAGGTTAGGCTAGTTTTGCGACTTTCATCCAAAGGTTTGTTTTTCCGCATCTGGATCCAAAAGGTTTGAAATATTGCCATTTTCATCCGGCTCATTAACTCCATCCATTTTTCTCCGTTAAGTCGGTAGTTTCGTCTTTTTTTTTGCTAACTTAAAGGGCTATTTGGTCTTTTTCACTATATGTACAAGCATTTAGCATAATGTACACGTACTCAAAATACCCTTAATAAAAAAGACGAAAATACCCCTGACTTACGGTAGAAAAATGGATGGAGTTAACGAGCCGGATGAAAATCGCAAGATTTCAAGCCTTTTGGACCAGATGTGGAAAAACAAATAGTTGGACGAAAGTCACAAAACTGGCCAAACCTCAGGGACAAAAATGGCATTTCCTCTATTTCTTAAATGAAAGTATGCAATTTAAGTTTTTAAAGAGGTGTTTGAAGAACTAAACATTTCAAAAAGAGCATATCTTCCTTCACAGAAACGAACATTGCTTAGCTCATCTAATATGAATGGAAAAGGGCGCAGAAAACAGCATAAATAAAATGTGGTAACATATTTTATCACTTAGTGTCTGAACCTTTTCCGCATTTGCTTGGCTTTCACGTGCTTTAGTGTGTTCTCCGGAATTAAAAGCAGACAAATCAAAATCAGCTGATGGAACTTTAGTCGACCATAAACGAAGATTAATCGTAGTTTTTGTTTTATATCCTGGTATTGGGACATCATGTGCAATCGCCACTATATCTTCACCCCCAATCCACCGTTTCTTTCCATCAGAGCCCGTGACAACTTTCCCATAGAATTTTACAGGATACGAGATGTCATTTCTCATAATCTCCCATGGATTTCCCATCTACAATAAAAAACCGAAGTTAATTTAAAGGTATAACAAGTCGTATTTTCAAAAATAATGACGGGCAAAACATTAAACATACCTCGAGCCAGTTTTCAGCAACCTCCTCCTGACCTTCTTTTGTTATTAATTGTTTGAATAATCCGTACTTGTATCTAAGCCCGTAACCCCAAGCTGGATAATTTAACGTTGCTAAAGAGTCCAGAAAACAGGATGCAAGCCTGCCTAGCCCCCCATTTCCTAGAGCAGCATCTGGCTCCTGTGAATGTTTGACCAAAAAGGTTTATAGCCTAGAAGATAACGGTGCTGCTATAAATGCAACTAAAAGGTACATACACTCAGAAATCAGAAAAACAAAAAACTGATGTAACATCTGCACACAAACATATATGTCCATAACGATGAGGTTAAAATACATATATATAACTAATTGCAGAAAGAAGTTCACCTGTGAAACTACATTCTCAAGTTTGTGGCCAAGCTTGCTCAAAGCTTCTCCGTAAGCACCACTTAGCTCTAAGTTACCAATTGCATTCAATAGTGCTCTTCCCTACATCAAATAGTAACACTAGGCTTTGAAAATATATCACAATTAAAAAACATACTGTAAATTGAATTAAATCGGTGTGCTAAGAGTCTATATATCCTTCCAATTTAAATGATAAAAGGAATAGAGCACTAGAGCTTTGAACAGTGATTGTTCCAAGAAAGCATCGAAGATTTAGGTTTGAATGATACTGAAATGTTTTTACACTGAGTCCTTTCTAATAGACGAAAGATTGATGTGAACAAAAATAACCGTTATCGAAATTTTTACGCTAACTAACATAACTATATGACAGTTGAACAATAGGTACTGGTATAGCTTCTTCAGCAACCAATGTAACAAACCTGTAAAAACTCCATAGATAAATAGTAAGCCTGCTTTACATTCATCTTTTCGTACATATTATAAGTTGCATTCCAATTGATAATGAGTGAATCACGAATGCTTTGTGCAGTGGCAAAGTATGCCTTTGGAAGATCAAACCCCTCTGGAGAAAAGGATGATGTAAATTCTGCATGGTAAGTAATTCTTGATGCCACAGCTTCAGCGTCAGACTTTGACTTATCAATACTGCCTGCATCTCCAAAGCAAACAAATAACCAGTTTGATAACGTTTCATACAAGTTCACTTTACTAAATCTATAGGTATATACATCATAAGTCCCAAATATCATATAAACATACTAGTATTACAGCGTGCCCATATATTTGATAAATTGATAAATCCAAATTGTTGAAACATAAGGGCAGCACCACTCACTTTTTGCAACTGCCTCAAGTGGAAGGAAATCAAAATACGCAGTTAAGCATACGAAAAGTAGTTCCTACGTCTAACGACGCACCCTTACATATTCCTAATCTTATGAATCCATTATCTCCATACATGTTGTTTCAAACCTTTAATTCTTACATCATATTCACAATCATTCATTATCCTAACTTCTAATACATCTTTCATGATAGCTCATCCAGCATAACGAGCCTAAAATTATGGCTAACTCCCACAATATTTAATATTATTAGATCAAGAAAACTACTCAAAAACTTGATTACAGTACATAATAACCTAAACTTGTTAGACTAGAACAAGGATTCCTAACTATTTATTATAATTGATTAATTAAATATTACAACCAACATGTCACAATCCAACTATAATACTTAACTAATTTTAACCTACTCGTCAAAATTAGTCCTCCCATATTTACCTACACACAAATAAGGCTCCAATAACTTCCAACAATTCAATAACATCTTCCGGTTCAATTTCACACATCAACAACAATCAAACACTCAACTTACACCAAACTCTTCAACTACTACTGTACCAAACCTAAAAGTAACCTCACATTTCAACAATCAAACACCTTAACATTCACCAAATCAATCACAATCAAATCAAAACACATTCATCATCCACACAAAAGTAGCATTAACAAAACTGTTGATCTCAATTCTCACAGACAATAATTGAGTAAATGTAGCACTAAAAACCGAACCGTACCTTGTTCAACGGTTACCGGATCCTTGAGCTTAGGTTTCGCCTCACGCCGTACATAAAACCGCCGCTTCCTGTAACCGGTTTTAGCAGGTGCGGTGAAGAACAGCTGATTCGACGCGTTGCTGGTGATATCGAGATCGATCAAGCGTGAAATTGAAGAATGATTGGATAATGTCGGTGGTGTTCCACCGCGAGTTGAAGCAGTGGCACTACAGTACGCCATTTTCACTGACGGTTGGTCTGTGTGGAGATCGGAAAGATGTAGTGTTGAGGTTATTGTTCTATATCTCCATTAATGGCTCAGAGATGATTAGTTTTGGTTTACTTTATCGGCGTTTACGTGCGTTGGAGAAGAGTGGAAGTAATCAAATCCCGAGACTCATGTGAGAGGCGCGAGTTTTGATGAGTCGTAGTCACATGTAGCTCGAGTGTTTTACACGCACAAGAACAGACTCCATGTGTCGTTACATTTTTTTTAACAGCAAACGGGATCCCAATTTTAGAGGGCTTGGTCTATTCGCACACGTCGGTTGTCTTTTTACACATTCAAAGCGCCTCGCTATGGCCAAAGCGCCCCGCTTTGGCCATAGCGAGACGCTTTGGATGTACATTTTTAAACAGATTGGTTGGGGTTGATTTGGGGTTGTTGTGGGTTAGTTTGGTAGGGATTTTTGGTTGAATTAGTTTGATAGAGATTTTTGGAGGAAAAAATTTTTATTTTAGTTTTATTACATATAATTCATAGTTGTTTTATAATTACGTCATTATTTTTATAGAATGTGTATAATATAAGTTCTTAACGTTGTTTATTTTGTTAAATTAAACGAACACGTTAAATAAAATGTACAGAAAGCCATAAGAATTAAACGTAAACAATCCAGAACCAACGTGATGTAAATAGAAGATTAACTGCAATATATATATATATATATATATATATATATATATATATATATATATATATATATATATATATACTAGTGGGGAACCCGCGCGTTGCGACGGGGTCGACAGTGGTGGCGACAATTTACAAAAAATAGTCTTTTAAGTCAAACGTTAAATATTCGGCTCACCATTTATTGTAGAGGTGGCAATTTTGACACTTTATAAATGCTTAACTATTTGTAACCCATTTTTTAAAAAAGTAACCAAAAGGGGCTCACGGAGTGTAGAACTCTACCCGACCTATTCAAGCCCATACTATAATATCCATGTTAACCCAACCTGTTTGACCCGCTATCAAACTGCCCCATCTGCCCATTTTCAACGTTTTAACAGTCGGTGAAATGGCATCTTAAGTGTCATAAAAATAATTTTTCTGTATGTGATTGCTTCTGGTAAGGGAAATTACCAATTTCTCCTTCAATTCTCCCTCTAATATTCACAAGCAAACACTTCAATCTCGCCACCTCAGGTTCCAACCCAGCCTGACTTTGAATCCTCTTCATTAACTGCTGATTCAACGCTCTCAATCTAACAACTTCGTCCTCTAACGAAGCCGCGCGCGCTTTCTTTTTCTCATGATACTTTCTAACTGCTTCACGGTTACCTAACGGGCGTTTCTTCCCTTTTTTTATCCGTCGACTCAGCTGTGTCATCCGTCGGCGTCTTGTCATCATCGCCGCTCATGGCGGGCACGATCTTCGTGTGCACGTGGTAACACGTGTGAGTGTGATCTCTGTGAAGGAACAAGGATGTAAAACTGAACTTGGCCACTTAAATGGGATTTACCAATTGCTAACAGAGAGAATCCATGATTCCATGGTGCAAAAACTATGAAGGGAAAAGATCAAAATTATTATGAATTCAATGAACTTAAAGACATGTTTGGTTAAATGTAAAATGGGCCAGGTCGGGCCAGTCACCAACGCTTCTTTGTGCATATTAGGTGATCTCTATCAAACAAAATGGTGCTTCTAATGGTTTAACACAGAAGTTAGTGAATGCAGTCTCCACTGAAAACTCGAAGAATGGGACGTATCGTGGTAGGTTTCGACACGAACATAAAATTTGAGAGTTTTAATATAGTGTAAATTCGTTTAGTTAATAAATATTGGATCATGAGTAAAGCTGTTCAAACCATCAAAATAGATAGGATCAACCCACACAACCTGAACAATTTGGTTCATCTTTTGCAAAACCACAGTAAGCGTTTTGGCTCAAATGTTTAAGCAAACATGGCTGAACCAGATCGTATCTCGGGTCATCAATGCCAGTTATTGATAAACTGTTAAAAGATATCAACACACAAGGTTTTCATGTGCCCTTATCATGAATCAAGAGATTTTCGCCAGCTAACTTTTGGTCAAATTTACCACCGATGAAGTTGCTGCCTTTCCTACTATATTATGTAATCCATCCTTGCTAACCTCTCATAGTGCAGCTTGGGTCCCAGTTATACGAAATGTTGTTGTAGAAAGTTGAACATGGCTGCCACACAAATAGAAAGTATTTAGCAATTTTCCAAATAAACTACAATAATTCCTTTAGTATAAAATTACAAGTAGTGAGATGTATGCAGGCATGGACACGCGCGATACACAAGCTTTGACCCGGGTGTGAATGAGACACCTCCGTAAGTGTATTTACATGGTTTGAACTCTGTAGCATGCTAGTGTAAAACTCTTCCAAATCTAGAGAGTGCTACTTAAGGTGGAGATACATACTTATTGAATTTATTAAAACGTTAAAAAAATCATCTTATGTTAGTGTTAACTTTTATAGAGGACATCACAATCAATTAAAAAAAACCTTAGATATTAGTTGCTGAAGACAATGATGATACATGGTATTCGATGAAGACGTTTTATCACTATCGAATCACCTAATACTTAAGCCCCTTCTAACAAGAAAAGAATAGATCTTTTTCATGAGTGTATTCAAATGACAAAGTAAAAATTCTTGCTTCTGTTCTTTCCGCCCTCTCAACTAAATTCATAACAACTCTCAATTAGACCTATATTTCCACAAAAAATAAGAAAGGGTATGATTTTGGCATCTGGGAAGTTGAAAAGATGTAAAGCACCCCATCGTCTAAATTTGAACTCTAAACCTCAATAAACCCTAAATTAATTGAATACCCACCATTGAACTCTATATAAATAGTCTATTTCAGAAAATAAAGAACAAACCCAGCTTACTTGTTGGCCTCAAATCCTCTTTTCACTAAAAGCGAGCTCCGTTGCCACAAAATTAATCATCTGCCATTTCAAGATCAGCACAATACTCTGCACTTTAATAGCATTACTTGTTCCCAACCCCTAAAACATAATGGAATTTAAGCAACAAACTTACTTCACAATTTACATCCACACTCAAAACGAATACCTGCAGCTTACACAATAAGAACTCTCTTCCCTTAATCTATGGTCAGAAGTGCCATTTCCGTTACCTGCAAAAATGTAGTCAACAGTGAAGCCAGTCTTGTGGTTGCAATTAAGGAGGAAATTCCAACCCAATTATAGGTAAACATGTCAATTTAGGTTTCGGTAAATGATCCAAAAATATACAGATTAAAAAATACAAACAAACAAAAAATAACAAACATAAATCATCAGAAGGAACAAATTGTTGCTTGGAGCGAGAGTATGCATACAAACTAAATGATCGATTAGGTTTAGATTGTCTTACCAGGTTGTAAGCCTCATCGATTTACTTAAGCTTCATGTCTCTGATTTCCATAAGAACATACAGAGGTCTGAGGATGATGGCGCCATTCAAGAAAACGAACCGGATGTGCCTTTTAATAGGGAGATTGAAGGAGAAACCTTCAATTGCATAAATTGATGATGGAATTGAAGAAGAATCGTCTACCACAAGAACCCCATGACTGACTGACTTGCGACAGAGCCCTAAAGCCACCGTTGATGATGGAATTGAAGAATAATCGTCTCAGGAGGTTTTCTTTATATGTGGGGTGGCTGGAAACGGACAGTGCTATTGAAGGGGAACAACTGAATTAAAGAATCTGATGATTGCATTGAAAGAGGAACGGTTGAGTTGAAGAAACTGATAATGATAATGGCATAGAAGGAGAAGGGAACGGGTGTAGAGAGATTGAGATTGAAGAATTGTGCATCTATTTTGTGTGAGAAGGAATAGGGTAAAAAATTTGGCATTTTAAGTTAACCTTTCATATGCCATCTTAAAAAGTTGAATATAAATTACTATTTTGTCCATAGAAGATGCTTTATATATATATATATATATATATATATATATCAGTTTGTACATACAATACACAACAAAAAGGTACAACTGAGTACATAATACATAATAAAACACTAAACAAACAAAGTAATGTACTAATCCTCGTGCGGTGGGGACGGTGGGAGGGGTAGTGGAGGCAACCCAGCGAGCTCTCGTAGATCGACGAGCGTCTGTACGATCCAGTCAATGCGTGCGCCCTGATGTCTGAGGCGCCGGTCGAAGTCCCGAGCCACCTCACGCGCTGCCGGAGGCAGGTCAGCGTAAACGTGCTGCGGGTACTGTGGCGGTTCAGGAGCTGGCTGAACAGGTGGTACCGGGATCTGCTCGACGTGCTCCTCCTGCGCCGGATCCTCGAATATAGGCTGAGGCTGAGCCTGAGCCTGAGCCTGAGGCTGAGCCTGAGCCTGATCCTCAGGCTGCTCGATGCCCAGAGCCTGTAGCTGAGCCTGCCGAGCGGCCTGCTGAACATCAGGAGGGGCTAACAATCCAGGCCTCACCTCAATAACAACCGGGATGACCTCCGGCAACACCTCCGGCTGCCAAATCAGCCCGTCAGCACCCCTGAACCTCAGACCGACATCAAAGGTACGGGTGATCTGCATAGCAGATACTGACGCGCGGCCCAACCTGGATGACGGGACCGGATCGGACAGCAGCGGATCATGCTCGGGCACGATCCCTAGCGAGCGTGCAATGGCGGTGATAAATGAGCCAGTGTGAAGAAACCCGCGGAGCTGCCAGTGGTATGCAGTAGAAAAGTAATCTGCCAGGCTGGCTGCTAGATCGCAGGGCTGGCGGCGTAGTAGGCAGTATAGAAAGAAAAGGTCACTGAGGTTGACCTTCTCCTTGCTAGAACCCCGCGGCACGATAGTCGACGCGATAACATGGTGCAGGTATCGGTACAAGGGGTCTCTAATGGTGGTGGCCTTTTGCCAGGATTTCCCAAAGGGGGCCCTGGAAATGGCTCTCCAGAAACTGATAAGCGTCTGCCTGTCCATCATCGTAACCGCCTGCGTATATAAATCAGTATCAAGCTCAGGCTCAGTGTACAAACCTGTATGGACAGCAAACTCCCGCACACTCATCTCAAACTCCTGACCGGCGAGACAGAATGTAACCTCGTGGACTGGAAAAGCAGGGTCCTCCACGTAATCCGCCGGAATGTACGTACGAATTCTTTCCACTCCTTGTCAGAGAATTTCTTCTTGCTATTCTTATTAATATTTTGTTGAATATGGAACCGACAAAGATACTTATGCGCTTTTGGAAAAACTTGTTCACACACGTTCATTAGCGCAAAATCCCTGTCTGTTAAAATCACGTGCGGTTCCATACATCCTGCCAGCATAGACTTGATCCTCTGCAACACCCATAGGTAGTTCTCTGACTTCTCAGCGGAAATTACCGCACAAGCAGCCGTAAACGATTTGTTTGTCGACGTCATGCCAACGACCTGAACAAATGGCAGGTTGTACATGTTCGTTTTGTATGTGGCGTCAACCAATAGCACATGCGGGAAGGCACACCACATAGTGAATGATTTTTCGTGAACAAAGAAGACGTCTTCAACTTCGTTCGATATCTCATTCGTGCGCATATAATAAGTGTAATTTTTTTCAATAAGAATGTTTTCAAGTTTTTGCATCGGAGACTTACCGACATTTTTTCGGCGTTGATCTTCTGAACAACGTTGTGTATATCTTTCGGAATAAGCTTTCTAGTCGGATTGTTTTTTGTCAGCGTTCGCCAGATACTTTGGTTGGGAATATCTTGCTCTGCCAACTCCTTAACCAGTTTTTTGTCCTCCGAAGAAAGCCTTCTCGCATACGCGTGACCCTCGAAGTTTTCAATAGGAGTGTGGTTATGCTTCGCCTTCGTCACCTCGATCCTCCAAACATTTCCGGATGATTCCGAAAACCCGATCATCTCGAACGGGCAGCCTATTTTCTTGCTACCCGTTTTCCTCTGTGTAGCTATACTCTTATGCTCCCCACCAAAAGTACATTGAAACCAAATCTTGTAATTCTCTCCTCTTTTACTCGACCTCTTAGTCACAATGAGGTAACCATTGTCTTTTGCCGTGTCTTGTACCCAACGCACCAACTCTTTACTTGACGAAAAGGTCTGCGTTGTATCAAACGAAAATGTAACCGGGTAACAACCTTCCTCGTCAACAGACACATCCTCCGGCTCACCATCGTCACCGAGGTTCGAATACACTTGATGTTCAAAGCTCTGTTCACAACCGTAACTCTGCTTTGGATAACACTCCTGCTGTACAAAGCTTTGCTCGCCACCGTAACCGAAATTCGAATAACCTTGTAAGCTCTGTTGACAACCGTAACTGTCGTTTGGATAACACTCCTGCTGTACAAAGCTATAGTCGCCACCGTAACCGAAAAAATAACCTTGTTGTGCGTAAGGGTCCTCCACAGGGGTATTCAAATCCAGCTGCACCGTGTTATCACGATAACGAATGCCAGATACAACCTCTGTCTCCCTCAAGTTGGACGACACCGGTTTCTCAAACGAGTCAGAAATAGCGGTCCCCTCGTAAGAATCAGGAACAACTGACTCGTCAGAATATTGACCGAAAAGATAGTTACTTAACCACGACATCGTTTTTTTCAAAAAATGTAACTAATAGAGCAAAGAAGATCGACAAAAAACAATCCGAATTATGAATGTCGAGTCTGGCAAGGGATTTAAAGGCAGCATTTGGGGTCGAAGCGCCGCGCTATGGCCAAAGAGCGGGGCTTAGGGTTCACGGGCGACTGAAACCTCGTATCACCTTTACGTCTGTCAGTCAGTCAGTCAGTCAGTCATTCGAAACCTCGTATCAACTTTTGTCGCCCTAAGCGCCCCGCTTTGGCCATAGCGCGGCGCTTAGGGTGTGAAAATTATTTTTGCCGTGTGTAATTAGCATGCCCCTTTTAGAGACCACGAAAACAACAGAAAACATGATACAACAAGCATTACATTACAAATATATCATCTCCCAGATAGATTCCTACTCCACTTGACCTATTATTCAACGTTTCTCTGTTTGCTTCTGTTTTGATCGGCACCAAAAGGCTGTTTCTTTTATGTGTGCTTAAATCATCATCATCATACTCACTAATTCCCACCAATAGCAAAGGTAAGATAGCCTTACCTCTACCCTGTAGGAATAGAGGGGCTACTTCTAGTGAGACCGCCGGCTCGATTGTTGTTTTGTATCAAGACTTGGACCTAAGACACATAACACTCAAACAATCAGGACAGAGACTGATTGGTGCATGTACCCCCGTGTCTTTCAACTATCAACGTCACCACATGATGCATGATTAACCATCCGCCGCTTTTAATGTTATTTTCACGAAATTAGTAAAATAACGTTAAAGTTAGTACCATTTCACTTTTGCCCTCCGAGCGCCCACACATATATACATTATATATGCACACCGCAAGCAAGGGCGAACCCAAGCCAGCCCAAGGTGAGTGGGCGCACCCCCGGGGAAAAAAAATTTAGTGCTAAGTTCCGTCGAAAATCTCGTCCGCACCCCTTGGAATTTTTCGTCCGCACCCCTTGGAATTTTTCGACCGCACCCTTGAAATTTTTCGTTCGCACCCCTTAGGTAAAAAGTATTATCAATTTATATTTTAATTTTTTTTAGTAAACTCTTATTTAAAAAAAATAAAAAATACTACCTAAACTGTATAACTTTTAATACTTAACTAACTAAACCCAAATATTCATACCTTTACCCACTTATAATTCCTAACTAGCTAGCCCACTAAGTCTTAGCCCATTAACCAAATCCAACAATATTTCAAACTATAATAAAATAATTAAAGTCCAAAACCTTTAGAAATTCTCTTCCGCTCTCTCTCTCTTTCTCTTGTGTCCCTGCACTGCCAACGAACAACATCACCAAGCGACAACAGTCCAGCAGCCTGCGACCACCGTAATCAGCCACCATACCTCCGTCGTTTGACACCAAATCTAACCGGAATCCGAACACGGGTAAGTTTCTTTGTTATTTTGATGATTTTGGTTGATATTATAGGAGAAAAAAAGGTAATAAAGTTGTTAAATAGGTTTGAAATTTTGTGTGTTTTGACGTTGTTTATGGTTGTTCAGATGATTTTTAGGGTGATTATGTTGTTTATATATTTTTAGGGTGATTATGTTGTTTATATATTTTTAGGGTGATTACAACTTGCGTTATGATTTCTAGGGCTTGAATGGTTGACAATTAAAATTAAAATTGAAACATTATGTTATGGAGCGATGAATTTATGTTATATAAAGAAAGAATTGCTTAAGAAATTAGTTTTAGATGATATTTTGGATAGATTTCAAAAAATGAAAACCCGTAGGGCGTCGACGTTTTAATTATGTTTGTAACAAGGTTTGACATGTTTTTGATTATTATATAAATTTAGTTTGATGTTCGTTTGTTTTACATGACCCGACCCGACCTGACCCGATACGAACCAATTTTTTTACTTATATACCCAGGGGCCTAAAATTTTTAAAAATGTTCCGCACCCCCATGGAAAAATTCTTGGGTCCGCCACTGACCGCAAGCGGGGCATTTTATGTGTGATTAGATGAATGGGCTTATTTCTGGAAAGATTAACGGAAATGCCATTGACCAGTGACTCGTATAAGAAAAAAATTAAAAAGAAAAACTTGTAATCCAGATTATAAAAAAAATAAAAAAAAACCTTGTCAGCAGCTAGATACAAACAGTGAAAAGGGGAGAAGGAAACGGAATTACAAACTAGAGCAATCAGAATTACATCAATTGGAGCACTCCAAGTTATGTAAGTTGAACCTGTTTTTCACCCACGGAAACCCCAAGGCCTTGATCTCATCCATCATCTTGACTACCTTGATTTTCTAGCTAGACGGTATACATGTCCCGAAACCACGAAGTGGTGTTTTCGCATCGAGTTCCTATCCATCTCATTGGTGGTGTTCCTTCGGAAGGTTTTCTCAAATTTGGGTGGTGCTCTCGATGTTGATTCCTTTCTGGATGGTGCTCCTAACCCCATATCAGTTTCCACCTTAACTCCATACCGAAGTTGCTCGTCATGTCAGGGCATTCTTTCCAGTCTAACCTCTATTAGATTGATTGATTTGAGGACTATACGTAAATGTATCAAGGTTATGCAGCTATGTAAAGCGGTAAATGCTTGTATATAGGGGATAAACACACGTATACCATAGGGTATCATATAGTAAAACCCTTTTTTAAGGATGTTCTTTTAAGAACTGTAACACCTCGTAAAATCACGTCTAATGATGTATTGACACGTGTAATAAACCCTAATAAAGTCCAACACTGAAATTAAGGGACTAATTTTTCGAAAAAATCGAAAACTTTGATTATGAAAGGACTGGAAGTGTTAGCATACTTATTATAAGTTTCTAAATAACCTCTTATGATGCTTATATTCACAAATGTGCCACTTGATGATTAAGTGTAGCCGTTTGCGTAATTAATTGAAAGTTTGCGCAATAAAGGGTTAAGAGCGTCAACATGTTAATTCTTACCTCTGAGTGACATTTTAACAAACCGAGAGCTTCATATTATTTAATTATACTCTCGAGAATTCCAAATAATGGCCGTCTAAGGTTTTTATGCCTATAAGTAAAGTTACGCGCAACTTTGCAAGTTAGAGGGACTAAAAGCGTCAATATGTTTAATTATACCTCTGAATGACCTTTTAGCGAACCCGAAGCATCGTGATGTTTAATAATACTTTCAAGAATGCCTAATATGGATTATATGAGGCTTCAATGCTATTAAATGATGAGATGCGCAAGTTTGCGCAATAGAGGGGCCTAAAGCGTCAAATTTTGAATCTACGCCTTTCGGTGACCATCTAAGCGAACGAGAGTGTAGTAATATTTAAGTATATGCTTGGGAAGGATAAATATGGGCCATGGAAGGCTTGGATAACATTAAATGGCATTTCGCGCTACTTTGCGCAATTTAAGGACTATTTGCGTCAAACTGCAAAAGTATGTCGATTCATATGGTAACGGACCTTCCGGAATATGTCCATGAGTTAAACATGCCCTACTTATCCTTTATATAGCTTAGATATAGGCTTGGAGGTGTTTGGTGTGCAAAAAATAAACTTTTACGCCATGCAGGGACTAAAAGTGTCAAAAAGTGCACAAGTTTGCATTTTCGCGCATATCTTGCATTCTGAATATACTCGGACACCCAAAAATTTATGTAAGCACTAAAATATTTTATTTTAGTGTATGGCTTGATAAAATTCCATTCGTCGCATAGTTTGGATCGTTTTTCGCGTCCGTTCGTGTTTCGTCGTAATTAGACGAACAACGTGACCGTACGGCCAAACGAACCCACATCCGGCATATTTTTGAGCATGTTTTATGTCCCCTATGTTTAAGCATCATTGTAGAGCCTTGAAGATGACTTAACGGGCTTTAAATGTGTCAGAAATTACATTTAACATATGCAGGGACTGAAACTGTAATTCAGCAAACTGTTTCTGATCTTAACAGCCTTCAAAAGTTGTTTTACTGTAACCATCTGATTCAGAGGTCAGAGGGACTAAATATGTCTTTTTATAAGATATACGGGTTTATAAAGGGCTGTTATATGCAGTTATATGCTCACAGGGACCAATTCTGTAAATTCTGGAAGTATGTTTGCTGCTGATTTTGTTGAAACCAGCTGCCATACTCACATAATAGACTCTAGGGGCTGCCCACTGAATTAAAACATGGTTTTACACTGTCATGATCTGATTATAACATACCTGAACTTGTCACAATCCTACGGAGACCCAAAAACTATATATAGGAAGTGGGTTTCATGGTTCAAGCACTCCATTTCCCAAATTCTGCTGTGTCTCTGAATTTAGAGGATCTGGAACTCTTTTGAGAACCTCCCTCAGTCGATTGGACCCTTGTAAGTGTCCTTAACCTTCCTTAATTCAGTTTTACTTAGTTTATTAGCCTAAAGTCAAACCGTCGTAATTAAGGTTTGACTTCGTAATTAATTAAAATTTATCCAGTCAAATATCAAATTGAAAGTACCTATGAGTTGGTAATTATGTGGGTAATAAACCCTTAAAAGGGAACTCTCTGATTCTCACTCTAACTAGGTCAATTGTCGGGTCAAACTTGATTAGAAAAAGTCAACAGAAAGCAATTTTTTTTAAATAAGTGCATAATTAACCATGTAGAAGCCAAGCGTACTGTTTTATCACTAATATAACTTGGTAATTAATGTAAGAACATGTTTAAACATGTTCAAACCAACAATTTTCAGTTTAGGCTCGGTTCGGAGCCGAAAGTCGCATAATTAGACTTTTGCTTTGACTTTCAGTTCTGACCCAATATAGCATGATTTAGAAATGTCTTAGAGCCTTATTAGGACCAGGTTACACGTTAGTATAACCCTCCGAGGTTATACAACTTGGTTCCATAGAAATCCTAGTTCATGCATGTTTCCGTTAAATGCCTAAATGTTGACCTTTATGCCCTTTTGACCCTAAAACGAGAATTTTGAAAATGTGAGAGGACAATAATCTTTATTACTGATTTATAAACTTGTCCCTAAAATTTGACATCAGTTTGAGGTCTAGATTAGGAGTTATGCTCAATAGCGTAGTTAGAAAGCTTTTTATTAATTTAAAGGCGTAATTAGCATAAAGCCTATCTAAACCCAATTTTTGAAACCAAACTTTTTACCTACTGATATAAAATAATATTTTGGGATTTTTGAAGATTTTTATTTATTTTTAGGCTGAGCATAACATAGGGTTCTAGCTATAATTCGGTAATTGTTGGTTTTGCCCTTTTGGGCTATAAAATGAGTTTTACAAATCCTTTTGATGCCAAATCTTTTTCCACAGATCTAATATGATAAATAAAATATTTTAAGCCTTCTGGAATAATAAAAATATCAGATTTCTATACAAAACCCGGAAATGGCTCCAAATTGCCTTTTTAAGTGTTTTTAACGCATAGTATGTATCAAAACTAGTTTAAATATATAAGGGTTGATGCCTACTGATATTTTCAGTAAAGTTCTATATTTTAACAGTAAGAAAAAGTTTAAACTCAGATTCTCTGTTTTGCCCTTTTTAAGCCTATGTGAAATTACCAAAATGCCCCTACGGTGCATAGTATGGTTATAATTAATAAAATTCACATATATGTGATACCCTACTGTTATGACTTATTAAATTAAGTATAAATACTTATTTAATCAGACCTGTAACTCAGATTGCCATTTAAACCCCTTATAACCTTTAAAATGACCAAAATACCCCTGCGGGGCATAAACTGGTCTTAAACTTGTTTTGGGCATAATGGAAGGTATCCTACTGATATCACAACATATTTAAGGCATATTAACTTAGGAAACCTGTTCATGACTCTTGTGGTTACCCGTTACGCCCCTTCCGCGTTCGGATCGGCTTGTGTAGCTAGTTTGCATAAATTAGCCGAGACCCTTATCATTTTTATATCAAAATCCAGAATGTGTTTAGTTTACCCATATTAAACAAGTATACAAGCTTGTCGGGTCTAAACCACATTCTAATCCGGTTCTCGCTTAATCACGCGTTTTGAACCGTATCCTTCTTTAAAACTAACCGGTCTAAGTATAGTCTTAATTAAAGACCCGTTAGAATCTAATAGGTTATTAAAAACCTTCGTTCCATATTTAGGAGCCCAGTAAAAGCTATCTGTACTTGCTTGGTGGTATACGGCTGGGATAAATTGTATAAAATTTGCCCAGGTAAATACTTTTAACTTATTTTCCCTTATACGGGCTTGGGGCACGGTATATAAAATACCGCTTGGTCGGGCATTTGACCTTAATCGATTGGTGGTTAAGTATTATCAAGATGACCCGTTTGAAAATTTGTTTTGTTTGTTTAACGCCTTTGGGGGTTTAATGACCATGTCCCGGATATCCTTCGCATCATTCATGAAATGGCCACGACCTTAGCACGCGGGTGTAGGCGTACACCTGTCAGTGTATTTACAATTATTAAGGTATAACCGCTGGTTTCCCACCGTGAGACTATACTATGTGGTGTGTCTATTAATCTTTAACCCGGCACGAATCGGGCGACTGAACGCATAACAAACATGTAAATCTTTTACAAGTTTATATTCAAATAATTATCCCAAGTTATAAAAAGGTTTTGTGCCGTTTGCACTTAAATAA